>NC_138191.1:27985504-28320091 GCF_964194105.1 Spermophilus citellus | reverse complement strand
CAATCTACCAGCCAATGTCTTTTGATTGGTGAGATTAAGCCATTAACATTTAGGGTTATTATTGAGGTATGATTTGTATTACTGATCATTTTTGTTTATTTTTGGTATTTAGCTTGACTTGGTTTCTCCTTTTATTGTAGTTCTTCCCTTTACACACTTTCATTGTTGTTTTACATTTCCTACATGTGGAATATTTTGCCAAGAGTGTTCTGTAGTGCAGGCTCTCTTGCTACAAATTCTTTTAGCTTTTGTTTATTATGGAAGGTTTTTATTTCATCATCAAATTTGAAGTTTAATTTTGCTGGACCTAAGATTCTCAGTTGGCATCCATTATCTTTTAGAGCTTGGTATATGTTGTTCCAGGATCTCCTGGCTTTAAGAGTCATACAACATGGTAATGCAAACCAGTACAGAATTCACCTAAGTAAATAGAAGCATCAAAGAAATAATAAAACTAGCAACTTGAAAGAAAAATCTACTGAAACTTTCACTGACAAAGTGGTTAAACTGATAGCTGCTTCTCTAAACTCACCACCTTCATTGATTGAGCATTAGTCCAAACAAAAAAACAAAAAGGAAATTACAGGTTAATACAAATCAGAACTAAGAAAGAAGACTTATAAATCAATACAAATGATATCTAAAATACAGGGTCATTTTTCTTGCCTATGTGTGGCTGTTATGATCAAGTGGGTCAAACACAAAAATAATAAAATGTGTTTAATAAATAAAGATATGATGAAGTAATAACACATAACAAAGAAGAATCAAAATAAAGGTATACTTGGCCTTAGAAAATCACACCAAGAATTTTCAAAGCTTTCCAAAAAGGAAGGTGTGACGTGAACTGTCATAAACTCCATCCTTGTATAGCATGAGAGACCTGCCCGGGGAGACAGCACAGTGCAGGTGGTTGCAAAGCCCTGTCCCTCACTGGTCTGGGTCCACTATCAGGTGCTGGCATCTTAGAGAAAGAACATGGTGTAGTCAAGAGTGTCCTGTGCTCCTGCCCAGCATTCTGGGGAGGGTCAGAGAGAAGAGGGTGGGGAGGAGGGAGAGGGGACACAGTGAACAGCTGGGGTACATAGAGTTCTTTGTGCTCTTTTTACACATTTTCTCAAAGCCTGAAACTACATCAAAATAAATTTTTTTAATGAAATACATTTACCACCTGATCCAAGATGCACAAACATATATTACTAATTGAAATAAAAGTAAGGTCAAAAACAGCCCATATTGACTGCATAAGTGAAATTCTGAATTTTAAAAAGTATTTTTCCTTTAATAAAAAAGGCATTCTCCATCCACCACATCACTGCTCTAAAGCAGGAGGTGATTATCCCCTCAGGGAATTCAGCAATGCTCAGAGACTTCTTGAATTGTCCCAACTGAGAAGTGCCACTGGCCTCTCAAGTTCAGGTGTACTGCTTAATACTCTGAAATACACAGCATGGAGCCCATGACCAAGATTTTTGTGGTCCACACTGGCAGTTGTGCCCAGCTCGAGAAACCCTGGATCAAAAGCCACAACTGGAACAGGGCCCTAGAAATGCTGGCGAGCAGGAAGGAGGCCTGAGTGGCCCTCCCCAGACACCAGCTACAGGGTGCTGCCTGCAGGGAGGAAGTAGGAACAATCTGACCCAGGGGCAGCCCTGTGGCCTCAGGTGCACATCAGGCAAGAGACAAGGAGGGGGGCGGGGCAGAGAACTGGGACTAGCAGCTGGAGAGACAGGGCAGCTGCACTTCCAGGGTTCAGGGTAGAGAGGTGCTCTGGACAGCACCCTGTCCCAGAGCCAGGCAGCCTGAACCCAGCTCCACAGTGGTCATTCCTCCAGAGCTGCTGGCCCAGGGCCAGACAGGAAGAACTCAGCTCTTTTCAAGACATGTCCACCATGTCTGAGAAGAGTGTGCAGAAAGCTCCTGCCAGTCACTTACAACTTAAAATGGCATAACTGAGACCCTCCCTGCAATTAATACCAGAGCAGGGGACACCAAATCTTGAATATATAAGCTTCTCATGACATTCACAGCCATGGAAATCGAGGTTGGAAGTCACATAAGCAGTAGCTCCTTTCCCATGTTCACCCTCGAAAGCTGCACAGAGACTGTTGTGCACAGTGACCACAAATAGATGATTTTCTTCTTAACACCCTTGAAATTCCGGTGACGAATGGGAACCTTTACTGTAACAGGGGCCACTTTGTGCTATGAACATGACCCTGAAGTGGATTTGTGAGGGTTTATTCCCTTTCTTCTCTCCCTCCCCACTTTCTAGCCTTGGGGAAGCAATATTTCACATCTTCTCCTCCTAAGCCAAGTAAGTTGTCCCTAGCCCACACACACCGCAAGAATGCAGTACTCCAGACGTTGCAGACTGACACCACAAGAACTAAGAAACAGCCATCTTTCAAGGCTACAGCTGAATCACGACCCCTGATGGGGCACCCCTGGAAGGTAGCCTTTGGATCACCTTTAAAGTCCTCTGTTCCCCTGATGCACCTGGGACAAGGGTCCCTGGAGTTTCTCCTGGGCCAGCAAAGCAAGAAAATTTATTTTTCCTTTTTCTCAAACCCTTGTCCTCATTTTTGGGTTAGTATTCGGGACAAAAACCCAGCTGTCTGTAGCATTACCAGGAGAAAGGTATGTACCTTACCTCCACAAGAAGATACCTTCCCTCCAAGCCCCCTGAGCGCTGAGCTTTCGGACAATTCTGCGAGTCCATGACAAATAGAAAAAGCCCCCAAATAAATGAGCATGCTCTAGTGTTTGGGACACTGTGTGACTATATCAAACTGGTCACTGATGTTTGTGACCAATGTGTGCATTTGTTTGCTGTGTGTACAACTCAGGTTAGAAACAGAATCAATAAAAGAAATAGACATATTGTTTCATGTGTTATGCATGCATGCCTTATTTATTATGGGAATTGGCTCATGCAATCATGGAGGTGAATGGATCCCATGATCTGCCCTCTACCTGCGGACGAAGACAGGAAGCCTGTGGTGTATTCGGTCCCAGGCTACAGACCTGAGTGCAGGGGTGACTGGAGGCAGGTGCTGGGGTACATCCCAGTTCAAGTCTAAAATCCAAAGAACAAGGAGCACAGATGGCCCAGAGCAGATGAGGGATGTCACAGGCATGACGATGGTGAAGTCACATGTCCTCTCACTATTTGTTCCATCCAGGGTCTTCCCTGTTTGGATGGCCTCCTCCAATACTGATAAGTGTCTTCTGTAATCAATCTACTGACTCAAGATGCCCATTTCTTCTGGAAACATGGCGGCAGACACCCCAAACAAAATGTTTTACTAGTTCTCAGGGCAGCCCTCAGCACAGCTCCTTGAACACCAAGAAACCAGCATCACGTGAGATAATGGAATTTACAATATCCTGAGGCAAACAAAGGCTGGGTCTGCCACAAGCTCAGCCTTGACCTGTTTTCCAGGAATTGCCTGAGTCACAGGCTGAGATGGTCAACTGAGCTTAACACAGGGAGATTCACTGACACGGAAAGTCATCCACAGTGATTCTTCCCATGGAGGAAACACAGGGAGTAGCAAGTAACAAAGAGTGAGCACAGAAATCAATATACCAAGCTTGTAGGCTAAGAGGGACTAACCAAGAAAGATGGTCCCATGCCAGGTGTGGAGGAAGCCCAGAAGGACACCTTGAAGGCATCTAGAAAACTGAGTAGAGCCAAGATGCTGGACACTTAAGAGATGGGCGGCAAGAAGGGTCCTGGTCTCCCTGCTGGGGACCCACTACCCTGGTCCCTGCTCACTGTGAGCCACAGCCCTATTGTCCTGTGGAAGGATTCCATGACCACAGGAGGAAGCAAGATTGCATGCATAAAGGGGTCCTTTATTCTCTAGACAGCCTCCTAGGCTGCCTGCTCTGAGGGTGTCAGAAATGGGACCAGGAAGTCTCAGACCCCTTCAGACCCCACAAGCATCCTGGTAACCTAGCCTATACCAGGAAAATGAGTCAGTCCCTCAGGAGTAGCTGGAAAAGGTGGCGAGTACAGGGAGCCAAAGGCGATTAAACAAATGCTGAGCAAGTGGGGTCGAGTCTTCACTGAGGACCAGGCAAGGCTGTTTGGCAGGGAGCTCAAAGGGAAACAGGGGTGAGCACCAGGTAAGAGGGGTCTTTTGCAGGGACATAGAACAATGAACTGAGATCCAAGGAAGACAGTCACACCATCTTCAGATGCTCTAAAGAGCCTCCTGAGGCCACCAGCTTTGAGGGTATTAGAAACATAAACCAGGACTATCAAACCCCCTCCATCCTGCCAGAATCCTTGTGAACCCTCCAGCCATTTCTAGTATCTAATCCCATGGGAATGGCAGTGACACTTGGCAAATCCAGGGAGGAAACCTTGGAATGAAACAAAATGCCAGCAGGTTTGTTTCAGGCTTTATTGGGATCAGACCAGGCCTGGGCAGCTGCCGCTCTGGGGTCTGAGCTGCACACAAGGGAATACTGGATTTTCAGACAGTTCTCAGAGCAGGGGTGCAGTCAGCTCTGCAAATCAGAGCCAAGGATTCATGGTTGAATTACACAGAGAAGCAAGAGGGAAGGGACATTGCTGAAGAAGACTAAGAAATGAAGCAGGCAGAGGTTCCAAAGGAGGAGGGATTGAGTGGAAGAAAGGGAGCCAAGGAGGCCTTGCAGAGGAGGAGGGAGTGGAAAGAGGAGCAAGGACTTAGAAGACTGGTGCCTGGGTGCAGAGAGCCAGCTGTGTGAGGAACCCGGGGCCAGCAGGGCCAAGGATGGCTCCTTCCTCTCAGTCTGGGTGTTACAGCCTCTTACTTGTTGCCCCATGTGGCCATCTTGGAATACATAGGTGTTGGGAGGAAGCGGCTGGACTTCATGTAGGCAGAGATCTTCTTCAGGCCCTGTGAGTGGTGAGAGGAAGCAGGAGCTCAGGGCTGCTGCCCCACTGGGCTGGAGCAGCCCCAGTGCAGGAGCAGCCCTGCCAGGAGAGCTCCAGTGCTGAGCAGCGCACAGTCACCACAGTTTCTGGCGTCTGGAAGGACACCCTTCAGGGACATTCTTCAATTTGCAGTGACTGAAGAGAGTATGCAATGCAAAATGCATTATATGCACTAGAAATTGCAATGCAGCTTAGAAAACCCACTCAACAACCCAGCAAGATTGATCATGTATCACCATCTATCAGGAGGGAACCTGAGGTGCAGGGAGAGGGTTTAGGGAACTTCCTCATGCTCACACAGCTAGAAAGTGGGAGGGGCTGGAGAGAGCCTGGCTCTTGCCTTTCCAGTTCTGTGCTCTCTGCTCCACTCCCTTCCTGTGCCCGACAGGAGGCCCTGTCACTCCCCCTTTGCAAAAACATTGTCCTTTAGGCATTAAGAATTATTCATGCCTGTATTTCACACAGAAACGGGATTTACCAGGACAAAGGGGCAGAGAACAATCCGTTGCCTGTTGGAAGAGTAAAGACCTCACCGAGTGACTCACAACATAATTTCATGAGAATTTTTTGGATGATCAGAGACACAGGGAAGAGCCACAAAGAACTGCTGGGCAACAATCTAATCTGTTTCCTGAGAATAGAAAGTCCAAATGTCTCCACCTGGTACCGGATCCCAAGCTACTAAGCCCAAACTAGCTCATTTCCAACTCTTCCACTACCCAGGCCATCTCGCTCTTAGTTATATCATGCCTTCCTATCAGGAGAATGTCTGTGGAGATCGTGTTCAAGGAGATGCAGGGCTGCCTCTAGCCAACAAGTCAGGCTCAGGAGGTCTCAGGCTGAAGCTCTCCAGTCCCCGCCCCTCCAGTGCTTCCTTCCCACAGTCCTGCCAGCTCTTGGATAAACCCAAAGGCCACTCAGCAGGGACCAGGGCCAGAGCTGATGAGAAGTAGCTGAGGAAGCACATCGTGACATGAGGATTGGGAAGAGAAGGGAGCTCGCTGGCCCTCTTCAGATCAGCACCAAAGTAGGTTTTGCTGGTGACAAAAAGTGGACCTGGGGAGATCTTTTGAGTTTTTCTGAGGTGATGTGCAGGTTGTCCTCCTCAGCAACAATGTGGCACCACTGGCAACTCTTGGTCAGGTGCCTGCTGTTCCCTGTTGCACTCAGTCCCAAGATGGGGCCTCCATACATGTCCACTGGGCCTGACACCAAAGCTCATGTGGAGGAGACACTGAATAAAAGTGAATATCAGTGTACGACCCCAGCTCACACACAAAACACTTGAGATATTCAAGAGGAGAGAGGATGACGGCTGAAAACAAGATCCCAACCATCCAAAGAGCCATAATAAAGTCCCCAAGGGTCCCCACATATGTACTCACTCAGCAACAGCCACCATCCTGGGGTCCCTGTGCTTCCTTGGGTGGCATCTGATGGAGCCAAGCCTGCTGCAGAGCAGCTCTCAACACTGTCTGGGCCTTGCTCTGCCAGTCCCCCAGCCTCACCTCAGCCTCCCACCTCCAGCTGCACACAACTAGCCTCACTCTCCCCTTGCACAGCATCCTGGGCTGTGAAACCCAGGCTGCATGAGGGCCTGAGGTTGCTCCTTCTGACAGAAGGCAGGACAGACACCCACCAGGGCCTCAGAAGCCAAGGCTGACAGAGAGCTCAGCACAGCGTCCACTGGACCTGGGACCTTGAACAAATGACTTCCCCTCTACAGTCCCAGTTTCCATCTCTGTCCAACGTGCCTGATAATTCTATCTAAAGCCTTGCAGGTTGTTGTGTCAATAAATTTGTCACAGTGGAGATAACATGTGGCCAAGGGTCCTAACAGAAATCCAGAACTCAAAATGTACTCCTTGTTCTTTTTGTAACCTATGGGATTCAAAAATACTTCCCGGAAAGCAGAAAGGAAAAAGGGCATTGAAGAGTGAAAAAGAGCAGGAGCATCACCTCAAAGCGGGACACGAAGTCCTTCAGGTTTGGGAATGCCTCCAGGCACTTGGGTTCAAACACACGGTGCTGGTCCAGGACATCATAAGTGATGAAATCCACGTAGGTGATCTGCAG
Organism: Spermophilus citellus; assembly: GCF_964194105.1. NCBI lineage: Eukaryota > Metazoa > Chordata > Mammalia > Rodentia > Sciuridae > Spermophilus > Spermophilus citellus. The sequence continues at coordinate 28,313,082 of NC_138191.1, read as the reverse complement.
AAAGCTGAGGATGAGTGGGCATGAAAATCTCTACCCTGGAAAGAGTGACACCTCCAGACTCCTCCCCTTTTACCTTGTCCCCTGCAAACCAGGGCCGCTTCCCCAGGAACTGTGAGAACAGCTTTATCATCTCAGGCATGGCCTCCAAGTACTCAGGCTTCTTTTTCTCCTGAGGCAGAAATCAGCTGTCGCCAGCCTCAGACAGGAGCTCCCTGCCTGAGGGGCTGGCATCAGCAGTGGTGTGCATGGCCCACCTGCCAGGGCTCGGCCGCCAACTTCCCTCAGCCTGTGTCAGGGTGAGGTTTTCATTCCCTGCAACACCACTGCTTAGACTCCTATCTGGTAGCATCTCCCATCTCTCAGAGTGATGCAAAGTCAGACAGGAACACAACATGGTCCCTGAAACTGTCTCTCACCACTCATGGGTCCAAACCACCTCCTGGGAGTCAGACTCAGTATCTGGCAGGTACCCAGGAAAACAGACAACGTTCTACCTAGTGGGGTGGCAGAAGTTCCGAATAGACATTTGAATAGTGTGCATAAAGCTGAGATGTGTTTGATATTGAAAGGAGGAAGGGAAAGGACAGAGCTTCTCTGGAGGACTCTGAGCTGCCCCTTAGGAAAAGTCCCCATTCATGCTGGAGTCAAGGACGCCACTGTGCAGACATCTGAAGAGCAGGCCACATTCCACTCCCCTAACCTGTACTTTCCTTTGTCATGGTTTGAGTCTCTGTGCTCCAGCAGGAGGCACATGATGTGAAGGGCCGTGGAAGAGGTCAGGGACAGGAATGAAAGGGGTTTTAAAGTACACATGAATGTCTATGAAGAGACTGTTTAAGCTGGGGAGTCCGAACCCTATCATAAGAATGCTGGGGATTGTTTCAAGTCTGTTTGTCAAGATGCTGTTTTATGGCTGGGGATGTGGCTCAAGCGGTAGTGCGCTCGCCTGGCATGCGTGCGGCCTGGGTTCGATCCTCAGCACCACATACCAACAAAGATGTTGTGTCCGCCAAGAACTAAAAAATAAATATTAAAAAAAAAATTCTCTCTCTCTCTCTCTCTCTCTCTCTCTCTCTCTCTCTCTCTCTCTCTCTCCTCTCTCACTCTCTCTTTAAAAAAAAAAAAAGATGCTGTTTTATGAATGTCACTCTGTTGGTAGAACAGGAAAGCATGGAAAATCCCTACTACTACTTAATGCAAATAGCATATCGGTCCACTGAAGATGCGAATGGAAAACTTTAACTCTCTAACCATGTCTGGTCCACACAGTGGGAGACTCACAAAGTCAGGGTTGTAGCAGAGCATGGTGAAATGCATGCGGATGTCCACAACCTGGTTCTCCAAAATGTCCACACGAATCTTCTCCTCTTCTGTCTCCCCACCTATAGTCCATGCAACAGAGGTGCACCCTCAGCCTCCTACCCCAGCCAAGTCAGGGACACAGCAACCATCCCCCACACCCTGCAGCCAGCCCCACTCACACAGGTTGTGCTTGCGGGCAAGGTAGCGCAGGATGGCATTGCTCTGGGTGATCTTGTGAGGCCCATCAATCAAGTAGGGCAGCTGGATGGACAATCAAGGAAAATCAAGAGAGACACCAGGTCTCAGTCCCCTCTCCCTAATTTAGGGATATAAGATATTTGGCACTCACTGTAACTGTCCTTAGGAATCCCTATGTAAATACACTGTTCAATGAATGAATGACCTGGGACACAGATCATCCCAGAAACACAGTATGGAGCCAGGAATGAGAGTAGTAGATGCACTCAGCCCAGAAACTCTAAGCAGGGCATGTAGATAAGGAAGGGATTCAATCACTTTCCCCAACCACCCATCCCCCACACCTACATTGGGAAAGTCCAGGCCCAGCTTGAATTTCTCATTCAGCCACTGGCTTCTGTCATAGTCGGGAGCTGTGAAGAAAAGATGTTGTGAAAACAAACCTCTCCTGAGTCCAACCTCCCTTTCCCAGGATGCTCCTAACGGGTCAGGGACAAGACCCTGGAGATGGTGGATCTGGAATCTGAGCCACTATCTTAGATCCCAAGGTTTGGGAGGAGGAGGGTGAAGGAGAAATCTGTAGTAGGGGTCCTGGACCTACATGACTAAGGCTTTCACATGGTTTTGGCAAGCCTTAATAGGGAACCCAAACCAAACATAAACAGAGGGATAACCAGAAACTCCACTCCCCAAATCCTGTGTTACAAGATCACGTTGCACCCTCCCCAGTCCTTTTGGGAAAGAGTCCAGCAGGAGGAGTTCCGGAGAACTCAACACCAGTTCTGTGTAGTCAGAATAGCCGAGCTTGAGTTGCTGGGCACCAATCAACAGAAGCCCTGAAGGGACCCGAAACCCGAGGGGTGCCATTACCGTCCCCCATGGTGTATTTCTTCTCCTCATAGCTTGAGTCTGTGTATTCCAGGAGCAGGCGGATGGGGTGAGCCAGCTGGGACAGAGAGCCCAAGGTGCAGGTCAGAGATTTAGAGACCCCTGCAGTATGACTTCATCTCCTCCGGGTGACCACCCCCCCGCCCCTGTGACCACCAATTCCCAAGCACGCACACTCACGTGCAAGCAAGCTAATGCGTAAACACGTACACGTTCTCAGAAGTTTGAGAGCTGAGCGCTGAGACCCCCTGCCGGCTAATCCAGCAAATCCAGAACTGGATCCACCCCGTGCAACTGCACCCCATCTGCTCCACTGGTCCCCGCCTCGCTTCCCCTTCCAGCCGCCAGGAAAAACCCTCGCTCACCCCGCGGATGTTCCAGTAACCCAGTATCATAGGCATGGTGCTGGCGCTCGTGAACAGAGACGACTGGCCTCGGTGGGACTGCGCGGGGGCTTTATCGCAGCGAACAGAGAAGGCAGGGGCGGGACCGGGTGGTCAGTTCCGCCCTGCCCCTCTTATGCACCGCCCTCCCCTGAGAGACTTCCCGGAAACCTGAAGCCTAGCTCCATACGTCCCTAAGGGGAGACAGGATTAAGATCCTATCCAGCCTCAGCCCCATAGGGCAAGGAGAAAATCTGTGGGCCCTGAAGCCGAAGGCAAGGCTCTGTCTTCCAACAGCTTTCCACCCACCAATAAACCCCCACGGGGTCCACCAGGAGCTGGCAGTGCACTTGGAGACCAGACATATGGTGACAAGAGCAAGGGTTTTCTCTCTTCCCAACATCCTTCCATCGCTCAGCCCAGTTCCCTGGGGTTCAGACGGCTCATGCTGCCATTGGCACCTCCCCTGTTAGAAGGGAGACAGGAGGAGGTTCAGGGAGGACCCTAAAGGACATCAAAAAGGACAGAGCTGGGCCAGGGCCAATCCTCAACTGTCCAGGTCCCTGTATTTTAGCCTGACCCTGACTCCTGACCCATGTGTACTCTTGGTATCAGAGGGTGACTCAAATGGCTTTTGAGGCCACTCTGGGATCTGCATCCTGCATCCCTCATCAGGATAACATGATACCCAAATAGATTGCCAACTTTTTTCCTGAGAAGCCAGGGGCCATTTCGAAACAAAGAGAGGTGAGATAAATTGTATCGTTGTTGATTTACCTGTATAAAGGATCTTAAAAGACATAATGGAAATATGAAAATAGATGAGTGGAACTAAAAATGAAATGGGTTTACATGTTAAAGGGCAAGATTGTTGCTCTGCAGGAAGTAAAGTTTGGAAATTAGCTAAGACTTTATTGGGACTGCAGGGTGTGAACCCAGCATGTCAATAAAGGTTTCCCACCACTGGGACAAGATATGGGGTGGGCGTGGAGCAACACAGGCAGAGGTCACCTCATCCCTATCAACTCAGAGAAGTCACATATTCTTCAAGTCACTATGAATATGGGGAGCTCTGAGGCCACACCACTTGGGCTTGCAGAATGCATTCCCTGTTGCAAATGCTGCTTCCAAGTTCATTTAGGGTTCATGCACACAGCTCAGGTTCCTGGACCTTGTTCAGAGTTAGGTTACAGCCTTAGGCCTCCATGTGAATTGCCCTGCAGGTTTGTCCAGAGCAAGACCATCTCACCAGGCGCACGTGCACACAAACAAACACATGTGCGTGCAAAATACCTCCCCTGGGATCTGCTATTGTTCTCATGACACTTTAAAGATTTGTCATTCTCAATTTTCTACATCTTAAGCTAAAATTTTATCTTCAGATAAAATTCTACAGAAATTACAGGAAAAAAATCATTTTTATATGCTAACATTAAATAGAATCATAATTCTGAAAGGCATAGGATGGATATTGTATGTTGGTGTTCATCCATCTGGTCCCTTCCTTTTTTAAATTTTTTTTTAGTTGTAGATGAATACAGTATCTTTGTTTTATTTATTTATTTTTTGTATGTGGTGCCGAGGATCGAACCCACTGGGAGGCAAATGCTCAACCACTGAGCCACAGCCCCGGCCCCATGGTCCCTTCCTTTTTGAAAATACACTTGTGAATATGCTAACACAGAGATACCCCTCGACTAAGACTGTCTATAAGCTTAATTATAGTTTGACTATTAAGAACTGGAAGTCAGATGGGAGCTACAAGGGAGAGATTTTGGAAATATGAGACATATGTAGTGTTTTTATTTTTTATTTATTTCTTACATACATGACAATAGTGGAATGCTTTAACATTCATAATTATCCATTCACAGCACAATTTTTCGTAACTCTGTATATAAAGTATATTCATGCCAAATTATGCCATTATACATGAGCTCTCTTTTTGCATTACAATTCTTAATACACCTTTATACCACAATTTATCATATCTCTGTTTGTATATAAGGACCCTTCCCTTTTCACAATGTGCACTGGTTGGCTTCCTGTCCTCTAGTATCCTATCAATCCCCCAATCAGTAGCTCAGGTGACTCACTGGCATGGCAAAGCCCTTAGTGGGGACCCATTTTTCCATGTGTTTTGGCTAACTTAAGAGGCAAGGACCAAAATATTGGCCATTTTTTCCTGAGCCTTTTAAACTTTCTTGCATTTGGGCTTCAAATTTTGGTTTTAAAACATCCAGAAGGCCTGTCTCGTCAGTCTTTAAGTGGGAGTAATGGGTCTTAACTTTAATGTCTGTAATTTTACAGTTATCTCTTTTGTTTAATTAGCATCAATATAAGTACTAGAAATTAGCATTGTACTATATCTATCCTGCTCAAGATGGTGGCAGACCTTGGCTTCAACCACATGGGCTGGTTCTGCAGACTGCAGGATGCTGGAGTTAGGGGTTCATGGAGGCATCCACCAAAATTTCAAAGGAAGGCCTGGGAGGCCAGGCAAAGTGCAACAGGGTTGTAGTACCTGTGGGCTCCCCCTGAGAGGGCAAAGTGTGGAGATGTGAGGAGGAAGTCAAAGTTGCAGTGGAGACTCCCAAGAGTAAGAAATGCCAGTAATGTGAGACATCATCCTAGGAAAGCTGCAGGTATTGAGTAGAGGCAAGTCAACAGAAAGGCTGCTCGGGATGCAATCAACAATGTAAACAAAAATAATGAAAATGGTTTTGGCCCCATAATGAAAGCACAAATAACCAGGACAGGAGCAGACTTCATGGATCAGCTATGCCTTTTATTTAGCACCAGAGTCAGCCATCAGAGGGGCTCATTTTCTGGGTAGAAAATGGCCCCCAGTTACAGAAAGTCTATGGGTTTATATAGGTTACATTGGGAAGTGACTCAGCCCTTGAAGACTTTAACAGGACATGAGTAAAAGGTTGAAAAAATTTGGAACTTGTTTTTTACTGGATACTGTTTTTACTAGGCTAGGTTTTTACAGTGCAAGGTGGAGGGTTCAGAGCTCAATGTTCAGTTTTTAATCTTGTCCTCCAGAGTTCATTGTATTGTCACAGAGACAGAATTAAGATGTCATTTCACTGTTATTAAAATTTACTTTGGAAAGGATCAATACTTGTCCTCTTCCCAGCAACTGCTATTTTCAGACTGATGGTTATCTCCTTCTCAGGGGAAGGATCAATGTTTTGGCTTCTCCCTCCCACTCTCCTCCCAGGCCACACACTGTCTTGGGGAGTTGTCATTTCAGGCTGTCATTTCCAAATCCTTCAACCAAGGCCACAGATATGGAGCTACACAAGCCCTTTGGAAAAAAGCATCAAGATGCCATGTACCCCAGATGCCAGACATGGAGTTATAGCACTTGTTTGCACAGATGGATTTCAGTCTTGCTTTGGTCCTATCTCTTCTTTCTACATCCCTTATTTGTGAATAGAAATGTTTACTCTGTACCTTTATATACTGGATACTTGTAAATTGCTTTTAATTTTATAGGAGCTCACCATGCAAGATTGCCTTGAGCCTCAGAGAAGACTTAGGACTTGAACTTTGAGCAATCTCGGAACTATTGAGACTATCGGGGACTCTTGGGAATGAACCAACTGTATTTTGCATTGTCAGATGAGTGTGGGATTTGGGGGGGGCCAGGATGGAATGTTATGGTTTACATGTGGTGTCCCCCAAAAGCTCACATGTAAGACAATGAGAGAAGGTTCAGAGGAGAAATGATTGGGTTGTGAGAGTCTTAACACAGTGAATGAATTAATCCCCTGATAGAGATTAACTGAGTAGGAAGTGAAGTGGTGGGGTGTGGCTGGAGGAGGTGGGAATTGGGGGCATGGCTTTGGGGTTCATATTTGTATCTGGTAAATGGAGACCTCTCTTTCTTCTTCCTGATCTCCATGTGAGCTGAATCCCACTGACACACTCTTCCACCATGATGTTCTGCTCACCTGGAGCCCTGAGGAATGGAGCTGGCCTTTTATGGACTAAGACCTCTGAAACCATGAGTCCTCAAATAAACTTTTCCTCCTAAAATTGTTCTGGTCAGATTTTTTAGTCACAGCAGTTAAAAATCTGACTAAAACTATATATATATATATATATATATATATATATATATATATATATATATATATATATATATCTGTCTCACAGGATTAAAGGTGAATTCACCAGAAAAAGTGAGCTAAAAAAAAGACAGATAATTCTCCAAAAACTGTAATGGCCATAATTAATCTAGAAAAGGACCATATGGAACATGTTGGGTTTATTGATTGTTTATTTTTTTATACAGGTATTGAACCTAGGTATACTCAACCACTGAGCCACATTACCAGCCCTTTTAATTTCTTTATTTCAAGACAGGGTCTCACTAAATTACTTAGGGCATTGCTAGTTTGCTGAGGATGGCTTCGAAATGCAATCCTCCTGCCTCAGACTACAACATTCTGGGATTACAGGTGTGCACCACTGTCCCCAGCTCCTTCATGTGGAACGTCTTTGTCAGACCAGAGTGTACTTTTGGATCAAAGTAGTCAACCAGATATTTAAAGAATGTCGGGGGAGCTGGGGTTATAGCTCAGTGGTAGAGCATTTGCCTAGCATGTGTGAGGCACTGGGCTTGATTCTCAGCACCACATATAAATAAGTAATAAAAAAAATAAAGGCCCATCAACAACTAATAAAAAAGTTTAAAAAAAAAGAATATGGGGACCCATGAAGTTCTCAGGAAAATGTTTTTAAAGAAAAATAAACTTGTACATATAGCATCATATCCTTTTATTTTTTCCTCCAACAGGATTTATTTTATTTTATTTTTAATTGTAGGGGGACACAATACCTTTATTTTATTTGTTCATTTTTATGTGGGGCTGGGGATTGAACTTAGTGCTTCATGCGTACTAGGCAAGCACCCTACCACTAAGCTACAACTCCAGCCCAGGATTTTTTTTTTTTTAATCTCCTGTACCTGAAGATAAAACCCTGCAGGAATTAGGGTGTTTTCAGACATTCCCGGGCCAATCATGTGAGTTTCCTGAAGCTGAGTCCCTTAAATTTGGGGTAACGCCTGCTACGTTATTTTCAAAGCCAAAGGTAGACATTTTAAGCATTCTCAAAAGGCCTAGACCTGGAGCAACCGGCCTTTCCAGATCTCCTTCCCCTTGGTCTCCCCCTTTCTGTAGTATTTAGGAAGGAACTTACTGAAAGAGTAGAATCCCAGAGTTCAAGAAAAGTCCTCCATCAATTTGGATTTAAAAGTGACATCTTTTTCCCACCTCTGGTTTCAAACTGGTTTGGGCAATTGGTCATGCAACTCCAATCGTAAGATGGTGTTATTGTTCCTGTTTCCCTCAGGAGCCCTCTCTCCCCATCCTCCTGCTGGTATTTGGGTCAGGTTTGAGTACAGAAAGGCATTAGGCATTTCTTCCCCCGGGTCTGAGGGTCAAAAGAATCCCAGGGTATAAGTACTACTTGTATCAGATGGAGTGTCCCCCCTCTGAAAGACAAGGAGGAAGAAGACATCCCACATGGCATTCCTTCATTGTTCCTCCACCAGGTTGAAGTGTCACTCAATCCCCTGTGGACCTCAAAGCTGCTGGGATCACTCCTTGAGACCTATCTAGGACTTTTGAGCCATTCAGATTAGTCACCCCTTACAGATGCACCACTCAATGTCCCTTCCCTCAAAGTCTTTTTTATCTACTATGATGTTCAAAATGTGAGCAACCATGTAGTGAGGCTTGACTCAGGCTGGTTGGATTAGTTGCTCTTATCAATGCATTATTTAAAATTCCCTTTCTTAGTGTAATTTCCCAATGAGAAACTCTGATTCTTCTGTATTGTGTTTACCCCAAATTATGGAGGCACTATAGACAGTGTTGAGCATCCAGAGGAAACAGGCCAATAGCTCTCTCTCTCTCAGCTATTGTTCTAAGAGAGAGACACGGTCCTGAGGGCCTGAACCAGTTTTCAGCCTTTCCTGATGTTTGCATTTGTCATTATACTCATAATTAGGGCCCTTAAAGTCCTGTTATATCTATTGTAAAAAGTAATCTATTTTATAGAGTCAAGGATGATGTCTCCACTGTAACAGGTCCAACATTGGAGCCCTGGAGGGGAGAAGGAGTGGATAACAATAGACTGTGTTATCCTTATTTAACCAAATAGGTAGAGAGGCTATCTATTGATGAATGAATAATGAAAACGTGGTACATATATACCAAGGAATACTATTCAGCCATAAAAATTGTGATTCTGCCATTTGTCAAAACATGGATGGCACTGGAGATCACTTCATTCAGTCAAATAAGCCACATACAGAAAGACAAATGCTTCATGAACTCACTCATTTGCGAAATATAAAATGTTGATCTCATAGGTTTTGAGAGGAGAATGGTGGTCACCAGGGGCAGGGAGAGGAGAAGAGAAGAGAAAGGAGTCAAAGTTAATCAATGAGTACTAAGTTGCAATTAGATGGAAGCAGGAAAGTTGGGTGTGCCATTGCACAGTAGGATTTTCTACAGATAACGATAATGTGCTGCATATTTCCAAACTCCAGAAGTAAGGATTTTGAATTATTTCACTACAAAGAAACAATATGTACTTAAGGAGATAAATATGTTGAACACAATTGAAACATTACATGGTACACAAGAAATGTGGATGATTTCTTGTTTTAAAACAGTATGAAGCATGAGTTTTTTGTTTTCCTCTTTCCTGATTTCAGAACTAGATTAGAAGACTTGTTGGTGAAGGAGCCAGCGATGGAGAAAAATGCAGAATTGTAATTTCAGGGCAGAAAATTGTAATTTCATGGGGTGGTTGGACTTAGTTCTGAAAGGGCTGCCATTGTATTGAGGGGGGAGATGACTATATTTATTAGAATCCTGGAGGCATTTGGAAGGCAATGGAGCCCCTAGCAGATTTCCAAAGACACAGCGCATCTTCTTCATTCTTTATCTTTTTCTCTCCTCCTCTTTCTCTTCCCTTTTCTTTCCTCTCCTTCTCCTCCTCCTCCTCCTCCTTCTCCAGGTTCTTCTACTTCACCATTAAAAATAGAGTATTTGTTGAGGGCCACAGCCGAGTCAGGATGACACATGGCATTTTTGCCAGAACGGAGTGGTTGAGAGGTGATGCCAGCCAGCCATTGAGATGATGATGGTTATGTTAAGCTGTGTATTCAATTGTATATTAGACCCCAGCTGTCCGACTGGGCCTGCAACTTTGGAGTTCTTGTGGGGATTCCTGGTGAGTTCTGGTTGGTTGGGGAAGTGCTGGAGAAGGGATTTCCGGAGGAGGGATTTCTGGTTGGTGTGTGGTGTGTCCTGGGAGAAGGCTGCGTGCGTGGCGTTCGCAGGAGTGCGGAGAATAAAGGAGTTCCGAGAATAAAGGAGTTCCTGTTTTGAACCTACAAGGCTGTGTGGCGGCTCGGGTATTTTGTGCCCAGCCAGACTGTGGCAAGTATTATTTCATAACCCTAACCCTAACCCTATGATGAATTCTCTGTAAATTTTGAAGGTCTTAAGACAGCAGGTCAAGACATAGTATTTTGTATTTAAGGTGCTACAATAGGTACCTGTCCTATTTTCTTTTCTGTCTCCCTTTATGGACTTTCACTCTATTTTCCTCAAAGAATTCTCCATGGATTTTATTTGAATTAGAAAAAACTTGGAAGACAATGGTAGTCATATATGACTGAGGTTTTCCCCTTTCCTTTCCTTTTTTAATTTCCCGGTGCTGGGGATTGAATCCAAGGTCTTGTGCTTGCAAAGGTTAGCACTCTATGAACTGAACTATATGAACTGCATCAGCCTCCCCTCCTTTTTTTTTATTTCTTACAGAATGAGCTGTGTTTCTGCCACAACAGGGATAGAATATACTTATAAAAAATTAAATACTGGAGAATCTGCCTCAAGGATATTTTGCTGTTACCTTTTATTTATTTATTTCAGTTGTATATGGACTCAATGCCTTTGTTTTTATGTGGTGCTAGGATCAAACCCAGTGTCTCACACTTGCGAGGCAAATGCTCTACCACTGAGCTACAACTCCAGCTTTTGCTGTTGCCTTTTAAAAAATTATTAATTCAAACAGATATTTTGAATTATTTCTTATAATCATAAATGGGGAAATACAATAGTTTTCAAAAGTTTTCTCCAAAAGTAGCTGGAGACTGTATCCACCAGTCTCAGACTTACAAGAGGTAATATGTTGCTGTTGTCATCGTAAAGTTGCTTCATAGTAAGCTGACTTACTAAGAAGAAATATTTGAGTTGTCCTGTGACCATTGATTATTTTATCAAGGATACCAGCCCTTGAAGTTCAGAAGTAAAAGAAGGAAATTTGCAGGCTTGCTGCAATAAACTCAGGGTCAGAAAAGTGCTACCTATTGTAGCGCTTAAAATACATAATAGTATCTTTTAACCAGCAAAATATTCCCTTCCCTGTGAAACTATACAGGCACGTCCTTACCATTGACTACATTATTTTTAGATTCAAGTAATGGGTCTGAGCAGTTTCCAACCATTCATCTAAATCTGCCAGCAAATTCCTCTGTATTTCAAAGCCAAAATCATTCATGCAAATACTTAAAACACTCAAGTGTAAAGCACAGGTTGACTTCATATCTTCCCAAGGGAGTGGCCATGTCTCTACACAGGGAGGTCTATTGAAGGTTTTTTGTTGTTGCTGCTGGTAATGGTGGTGGTTTTGTGATAATGATAAGTTTTTGTTCTGTCATTGTGTTAATTTTTAACTAGTTCTAGGAAATAACTATAAACTAATAGCTTTATTTTAATTTTGAAAGGAGAAAGAACACAAAAATTTTCTGAAGGATTATTTAAAAAAATTTTTGTTCCAAAATTTATGGAATGATCATTATCAATTAAGGTTCTTAAATAAATGTATTGTGACTCAATGACATGCACAATGTGTGTTAAATTGTCATCTGTGGCCCACCCATATCAGAATCATCAGTTTGTTGAAATGTGTCTGCATCACTATCACCTGGGATATTTACATAAAGAGGCAGATCCTCGATTAGAGTCCCATAACCACTAAAGTGCTTTATACTGCAGCCCAAGGAGTCGCTACCACAATCCCCATAGCTGATTGTGAAACAGACCCCCTTTGAAATGAAAATCTTCAAATTCTTTTTTAATTTTGATCTTTAAAATGACGATGAAGGTTGATGGACTGCCTGGCCCTCTTGGGCACTGCAAAGGGGAACATACACTTTGAGACAGGTTCCTGATTAACACAGTCTAGCTAAATACACACTTGGGCATTTCCTGCCTTTCGCCCACACTGTGACCTGTTTTTATAAAAGCTTTCCATGCCTCACAGTCATCAAAGATGAAGACAGGTCAAAGAAAATTTCTTCTCTATCTTGCTCAAACCCACGATGGAAAGAAACCAATTCTCCATTGCCATCCTGACTCCTGAGTTTTAATGCTACAGAACAAACAGCAAAATATGTCCTTCCCTGTGAATTTGTAAAGGCACATCAAAAGTTTAAGAATCACTTGTCTTATCTTAGAAATTCTTGAAAAATGGCAAGGAGGAAAAATTGTCACTTTTTAAAACTTAGACCTCAGAATTAGCCAATAAATTTCTTCACGACAGTTTTATTTTCTATTCTTTTAAAGATTTTTATCATTTTTTAATATTAATTTTTAAATTTATTCTAATTCATAATATATGATAGTATGTACACATATGGAGCACTTCCTCTGGCTGAACATGGTGCAGAGTCAACACCAGTAGTGTAGTCACAAATGTATATAGGGTATTAAAGTCCCTCTCATTCCACAATCCTCCACACCTCCACACCCCTCCCATTACCTCCCTCCCCTCTGTCCAATCCAAGGTTCCTTCATTCCCCACCACCCTGCTTTATAGATCAGCATCTGCTTACCAGAGAAAACATTCAGTCTTTGTTTTTTGGGGTATGGCTTATTTTATTTTCTATTCTTAACACTTGTTCTAGGGACTAATATAGAAATGGGAAACAAAGACACACACACACAAAAAGAAACTATTTATACAAACTTTGCTTTAAAAGAAAAAAAAAAAGCCACTGAAAGACCTTTACAGTTTCACCCTGCCTGCCATCAGTGATGTTGGCCTTCAACGTATGGCTACAGCAACATAAATAAACCTCTATCTTACATTTACGCATACTAGGAGCACTCTGAAGACACAAAGGAGGCTTCAGTACAATTGGGGCCTGGCCCACACCACTAAGAAACAAGTAGAGGCTGCCATATGCAAGACTTTGCATAGGCTTGGTGTGGACATCAGTCTCATATTCCCCTGAGGGAAGTTAGATTAGCAAAATGGCACAGCATATTTAATGTGGAGGAGTGGGGGCAGTAAAACTTGGAGAATGAGTGAATAAAGGAAGCAGATTGTGCTAGGCTATAAATGAGAGGGCCTCTTAGCAAGTCATCAATTTCCTTCCTCACATGGACTCAAAGAGGTGAGACCTGATGGTGCAGTGCAAAGTCCAGCCTGGCTTGGCCTAGAGGAGCTACATGGTCAGGTGTGGATCTGTGAAAGGTGCTAGCTGAGTCTCACTGACACTGTCCAGCAGGGCCCTGCTGCTCACTAGGGTGCTTCTAGAACTGCCAAGGAGCTCTACATTGGAACCACATGACCCTTGTGTAGGAGGCAACAATTTCCCCAGAGCTGATTTTCTGAGGAGAGCTGCTGAGGTGAGAACTGTGTTGTGACAGGTGCTGTGTCACTGAGGCTGTTCAGAAGCAGTGTCTCGAGATTTAGCATGCACTCTTAGGTGCACTTTGTCTAGTGAGAAGCCTGGTGGTATTTGACTACTGGTATTCCATCACTGCCAGGAAGTCATTCTGCCTTTCTGACTACCCTAGTAGGAGACATTTCTGATCACCTCTTCAGACCTGCACCAGATTTGAAGGAATAGGGCCCAGGTGCTCCTTAGCAGATAGACAGTTGTTCAGATGTGGTGAGGCCTAGGCTTCCTCGTGTTTAAGGGACCTGTGGTGGCTTTGCTTCTTTTGTGGCTCCTGGAAGGCAAGAGTCTCAATGCTGGAGCACACAGAAGGACCCTTAAGGATTTCACCTGCAAGTAAACAAAAGAATCCTGTTCAGATGGAACTGTTAGACCCCACTTATGATGCCCAGACACTGGAATTAGGGCAAAGCATGCAGGAAGGTATAAACATGGTGGGAGGTGGTAAAAAGAATGAGTCAAGGGGATGCACTGGGTCTGGAGGAGATTCCAGGTTCCAGCTTAGAGGATAAGCTTCCCTGTGCACCCAAATCCCTGGTGCCCCAGCCATAGCCCTACTGCATATCATATGGTCAGATCCTACTACTGTCCTTTTATTACCCAGTTCATACTACATGTTATATGGTCTGAAGAAAAATAAAGGCCTTTGTCATATTCTAGGAAAATAAGGATGGAGCATGAAACATACACATGTAGAAACAGCCTGTACTGAAGAGGACATATTGAGGCAAGTTCCCCTGTTAAGTGTGTGTCTCATTTTTCTTAAGGAGAAGTCAAATTGGCAGGGACCTCAGAGATTATCTAAGTCTAGGTCCACCTTTAACAGATGAAGGGTAGTAGCTCACAGAGGCAAAGGGGCCAGCCAAAGGCATACAACCAGTTAACATTAAGCCTGGAGTTAGAGACCAGAAATCATGAACAAGGAGAGGGTGGGCTGCACACTGGAGGGAGCCAGCAGGAACTGGAGGCTGTGGGTTAACTTGGCAGCAAAAGGAGGAGGCTGTACAGAGCCAATCCTCTAAGTGTTGTGATAAGAGACTCAGGAAAGAAAGCAATCCTCAGAGAAGATCCAAAGGGAATTAGAAAGCAAGAGCTAGTTAATATACATCCCATGCTTGATCACACTGTGTGTCAAGGCTCTCAGGGTACAACTTAGGAACATTCCTAGAAGGCTCAACTGCTCTGATGTTTACCATATAAGTTTAAAGGTTTAATGTCTCATATTTAAAACAATCAGTTACACATCAAGTTTCTCTTAATAGGATTTCTAGGGAATTATTAGCACAGCATTTAAATAAATGTAGAGAATATCTGATATATATATATATATATATATATATATATATATATATAATTTCCCTTAAAGTGTCTTTTTTTCACTATCAGTTTTTTCTTTTATATCCAGGAGACCAAGTGGATCTTCCTTCATGTTTTTGAAAGAAAATGAGGTGTTAAAATAAAATGCTGTTCTTAACCTAATTTTGTGCACTAAAGTCAATTTATAAGGTTATGCCTTATTTGGTTTTTCATAAAGTAGTTCAGGAAAGTCCAGAATGCACATATGGCCTCGAGATCTCTTGGTAGACAACTGATTCACAGGGAGACTTTGAAAGTTTCTTCCCTCAAGGACCAACTGAACTGCATTTCTCTGACTCCTTGCTTGACTGACATCAAGGAGAGAAAATTGGGCTAAAGGGGAGAGATGGTGACGAGAGGAGAATAATAACAGGGTAGAAAGCTGAGCGGGCAGGAGGGTGAAGGTATGGAGTCTTAAGAGGAGGCTATCCAGGAGCTAAGACCTGTGCGGTGGACCAGATATCTCCTAGGAGGTAAAGGAGGTCAGGGTCACTTACAGATCTGATGTCAGATGGTGATGTATTTGAAGCAGGCTCTGTGACTGTGTAAGACGCAATCGTTGCTTTAGCTCCAAGTTAGTCCTTGCCTTCTTCAAAACATCATGTGTCCTGGTCACTGAAAGAAGAAAAGAGCCCCACAAAGAAGGAATTTCCAGCTAGGCTCTACTTGCTGGGCATGCATTTTCTTCTCACCCCTCAATCATGGCCTATTGCTGACCCCTTTGTCCCTGCTCCCTCTGCAACCACAATTGCTCATGTCACAGGAGGGTTGGACCCAGTGCATCAGACTCTCCCCTCCCAACATTCCAGTGCCTCTGTGGTCACTGTTTATCTGCAGCACAAGTGGGACATCTGCAAGACCAGCCCTTTCCTCTGCTGCTCCACAGCTCAGGGGCACCTACGCTGGCTGACAATGAACTGCTCCATGTTCTCCTTCTGCTGGTTGGCAGTCTTCAGACGCTCAGCTGTGCTCTCAAGGAGCTTCTCCTGTTTGGATACTTGGGCTCGCAGATCCAGGAGCTCCCTCTCCATTGACTCATCCTGGGGAAGAAGGACAAGCTCTCAGACAACAGTTTGGACACCAAACATATCCAGTTCTTTGTGGTTCCTGCCAATCAGAAGTAGAACTCTATAATCTTCTCAGCACTTGCAGACTGAGTTTCCTTCATTATAGCTTCTCAATCCCTCAGTTCAGAACAGTTGGAAAAAAGACCACAGGTAGGAATGTTGAGAACCTGAAAGCCCCCAATCAAGGATCAAGGAGACCCTGACTCCAGACCCACAGCAACTCCCAACTGTGAACAAGACCTCCAAATCAGTCCTTGCAGAAGTTTTGTCTCACCCTTCTTCTCCCATCCATGCAGGACTTGGAATTTCAGAGATACTATGTCTGGGACACAGGGCTACCTGATGACAGTGTTCACATTTCAAAATGTCTGTACGAATCTGAAGATGGTAAAGTGCTTCCTTGTAATTAGCATAGTTTTTCCCCAAACATACCAGTTACATTAATATGGAAATAAAAACTACTGAGCGGATCCAAATACTAGCCCACCCAAGGCAGGACAATTCTTTAGGGGCTCTACCTTTTCCCCAGACTGGAACAGAGATAAAAGGTGTGTTGGGATTCTAGGAGCATGACTGAAAGAAGCTGCAGGATCACAGTGCCTTCCTTTGATCTTTTGACCAAGAAGCCCTGAGGAATGGAGAAGCTTCAAAGGCCCCTGAATTTCAGCTCAAACTTCAGATTTATTGGAAGCAGATATTTATAGATTACCAGGGCATCTATGTCTGTGCTTCTCCATTTCCTTTTCTTCTCTTTGAATTATTATCTTGGTGTTTGGGGTGTGAGGACAAAGTAAGGTAATCAGAGCTTCAATGAAAACATCCACCAGGGGTCTCCCTCCAGGATGCTATATTAAGATCCAGCACAACCTATGTAGCTCTTGACCCTCAGAAAGCCCTGGAACTCAGAATACAGAATCTCATGGGGCAGAAGAACAAAGCTTATACCAGAAGACAACACTGGCCTCTTACCACTTTGCCAGGCAGCCCAGGACCGTGGAAGCTTGGTAAAGCTGCTCTCCAGAACTTGGTCAGGAGCGAGGCTGACTCATCTAGGATGTGCTGCAGGGCATGAGCACTGCTTCTTAGCTCATGGAAACATTTGCTGCTTGGTGCCTGTGGAAAGGTGGGAGGGAGCCATGGACATCACTGAAGTTGAGACATCTCAGGGCTCATGACATTGCAGCCCTGCACAAGACTCAAGCTTCCTTTGTTGATGAGGCACAAAGCAGGGGCTGCTTGAACCTGGAAAACCCCAGCTCATCCCTTTGAGGTCCCAGGACTTAAGTGTGGCTCCTTTTACCTGGAATGACTCCTCACCTGGACACCCTATATAAGGCTGTCAAAGCTCATTCCCATGTCATGTCCTCTACAGACCTTTTACCTTCCTCGCATGCAATAAAAGACCCCTCTGCACCAGTGAACTTTAGGCACAAGAGGTGACTTCTCACATTGGGCCTGTGGCCCCTTAGTTGGTTTATAAATAGGGGTCTGTGTCTTGCCCTGAAGTGGGGGTTACCTGGATGCAAGGCTCTGTCTATACATCCATGGGTCTCTGGTGGCTCAGACAGCACAGCCATTGGCCCTTGTTGTCTCTGAACAGAGATGCACTCTGAGAAGCATTTGCAGATTGCCTCCCTCCCACTGCCAGGTTCTTACTCTTTCCACATATAAGGATGCAAATCCCTCACTACCTGTCCATCTGACTGATTTTAATCCACATGGGCCAGCATGACTGTAACAGATAATGAACCATGAGACAGTGCTGATTTCAACATCATACGGGCATAAACTCTTAACAAATACTTTACTGACGATGGTGGCAACACTGCACAGACACCTCTGTGGCTCTGAGGGAGAATATCTAGTTGGCTTCCTGTACCACAGAGTAGAACATAGAATGAATCAGGAGATAGGGAAGCAAGGGCTTGGATAGAATAATTGGAAGATGCTTTCTCTGTCATTGGGAGATGCAGGCCACAAAAGTAAATAGAGGAGAAGAAACTACAATTAAGGACAAAGGGCACAAAGAAAGGGTGAACCCAGGAGCTACAGGTGTGACTACCTCTGAGCTCTGAGCTTCAAGGCCCAGGAAGTTGCATGTGGGCCTCAGGAGAGACTGGATCTTTTCAACCAGCTGTTTCCCCTCCCCAATCTGCTCTCTGAGAGCAGTATAGTCATTGATGTGGCCTATGATGTGGCAGCCATGCTTGTTGGCGAAGGAGCCATCCATAGAATCACCCTCTAGCTTCAGAGAGTTCTTCATTCCTGAAGGATCATTTGAATCCAGCTCTGAAAAAGAAAACCACAATAATAAGGATCTGCTGTTATTCATGATAATATCCTCAGTTCCCACCAGTGCAGAGACAGTGAAAGAGCCCAGGTTCAAGAAAGGCAGCCTTCAGAAATGCAGGGTGGCTCAAGCCCATAGACACCTTTTGGTTTCTTTATTTTTATAATCTTTCTTACATCATTACATAATGATAAACTTTCCAGAAGACAAGTTTTGTTTTCATTGACAAGTGGGCTATTCAGGACAATATTATAAACATGAAAGTTTTCTGGATAGAAAGGCACAGACAAGTGAATAAGAATGTGTACAGGGCAATGACCAAAAGAGAGCAATAGGACAACTGTGGCAAGAAGAATAATGAGAAGAAAGGCAGCCACAGAGGAGTCAAGGAACATGGACGATGCTTTCTCTGTCAGGAAAAAGGATGTCGCACACAGAAAATTTTCTAAATTCCCATGACACACAGAGGACCAACAGCTATTTGCATTAATAATTTTCCTTCATTGTGTCCAAGCCCTTTAGTTGTCATATTTATACCATTTGTCCTGGTGACAATGACAGTATCTGAGCCAGGAGAAGAGAAAGAAGAGCTGTGGAGGACCAGAGTTAGAAAATCTATGCCAACACCCCAAATACAGAGGAAATACCTGAATCTAGGGAGTAAAAACAACCAGTGTCAAGGACATCACAAACATCCTGCATCCCATATCATGCACAGTCTAGCCTTCACCACACAAGATCTAAGGTGCCAGGACTTCCTTCTCATATCATTAGCGTATATATGTCACATAGAAAAGCAAAAGTCAACAGATTGATATGTTTCTATTATTTAGGAAAAAAATGTTTGATGGATGGATGTTAGGTACAGTTTCATAAACCACCTTTATGTATAATTTTCTATGTGCTTTCTAGTACATGCCTTGTAGTAAAACTTCAATATGCACAAACTCACATACATATATAAAATACATATACATATGCATATATGTCAAATATGTATATGTTAAAATATTTATCAAGAGCTAGGGTGCAGTTCAGTGGTAGAATGAAGAAAAAGAAACCACTCTATAGAGTATGGCAGGTCTGGCACACATAGAAGAACTTGGGTTCAAATTCTCTGTATTACAAAAGTTCATCAAAATGTAAACTATCAATAAAAGGAGTTCCTGCTAAGAGGAGAGTGGGTCAGAGCCAGGTTCCAGTTCAGGCCTCTGGGGCTGGGAACAAGAGGAAGAGCAGGGACTGAGCCATGCTGCTGCATCTCAGCTGGTACATGGGCAAACAGTGACAGGGAAGCCCTGTCAGGAGGAAGTGAAGAGGAGACTCAACACCACACCCACCATGGCAGCTCCGAAAGGGCAAGGCAGCAACCTAATGTATGCTGAGCACTTCCTGCCAGCTGGGTACTGTGCTTAGCAGTTTACAGATATCTCTTACTTACAGGCCACAATAAAAAGTCCATGAAATAGTCCACTTTCATCTGACACTTGAGGTCATTATCTGAAAAATGTGTATTCAGCGCAACAGAGAAAATAAGGATCAACATGACCCAAGAATATCTGGCATGAGAATGTCAAGGCTCAGACTTAGAGAAACCTGAGCAGAAGTGATTGAGGATATGGCCATGGAGGTGATTGGAGAGCGTGAATCAATTGGTGTCCCCAAAAGACAAAACAGAAGATACAGAGCGGAATGTTGTGTCAAGAGGCTGGGGAGTGGGACCTCTGTTAACACTCAAATTAAAACTAGGGAGGCAAGATAGAGGCTGGATATTGAAGAGAGCCAGAGAAATCTGGTGAACATGCTTATCTGAAGAGGCAGGCAAGAGACTGGGGCACAAGTGGATGTCTACCACGTGGAATACATGTGCCTGCCACCCAGCACTTTTCCACAGCCCTGGTTTCCTTAGGGACAGGAGCATTGTGCCACATACTGAGGTCCCCCTAGGTGAAGAAAAGGAAGCCCTTCTAGAGAGTGTGGAAGGTCTGTGATACTGAGACGGAGCCTAGTGAGGTGGAAGGAAGAGCAACTAAAAAGCCAAGCACCTGATTAGGTCTCTAAGCCGTGTAAACCCAGCTTGTCTATTAATGTCTCAGTGCCCCTCTTTGCCAGTTGGATCATGTAAAATATAAAAATGTAGTAAAACCTGTCCTACTATAAATGACATTGGAAAACACAGGCTCCAGGCCAGTATGTGTCTCCCACCTATAGCCAAACTTCCATAGAAATTTGTTTTTGCCTTTTTAGGTTTCATAATGATTTTCTTACCTATATTTCTTTTTTAAGATTAGAACTGTGTAGTTATACATAGTAGTGGGTTCATTCGGACAAAATCATACACACATGCAATTTCACTTCAGTTCATGATTGCCCCCTTCCCTCTTTTTTCTCCCATTCCCCCTAACATTTCCCAAATCTTTTTCAACTACTCTACTAAACTTCTTTTTGCTCATTTATTAATTTATATTTGATTGCTTCTTTCTACCTATGCATAAAGGTGGCGTCCCCTGCGGTATATTTATATGCCCACGTAACAACTTTTTAAGAATTCATTCTGGGGCTGGGGTTGTGGCTTAGTCGAGAACACTTGCCTCAAATGCCTGAGTCCCTTTGATCAATCCTAAGCACCAGGTTAAAAATATATATAAATATATTGTGTTCATCTATAACAACAACAAAAAACAATCAATGCATTGCCTCCCCTTACCCATCTCTGCACTCTGCCTCTCAATCTTCTCCATTACTGCTCTTTCCTTTATCTGTATGATATCCTATCCTGCCCTCCCCATTTCCTTTGTTTTACTCTAGTTTCTGCATGAGAGTAAACATTCAAGTTTTGAGTTTTTGTGTTTGGCTTATTTCACGTAGCATGATATTCTCATTGCTATCCATTTACCTGTAAATGTCATTATTTCATTTTCTTTTATGCCTTTGAAGAACCCCAGTGTGTGTTCACACACATATCATATATATGTGTCAGAATTATAAAATTTATTTATCTATTAAGGTGATTCCATAATTTAGCTATTGTGAAATGTGCTGCTATAAACATTGAGGTAGCTGTCACTGTAGTATGCTGATTTTAGAAGTTTTGGCAAAGTACCAAGGAGTGGGAAGATCCTCATAGGATGTTTACATCTCTAGTTTTTTGATGAATCTCTATAGTGGTTTCTGGACTTGTACTAGTCTGCAGTCCCCTTAACACTATACAAGTGTACATTTTCCCCACAACGTTGCCTGCATTTTTTTTATGTATATTCTTGAACATTGCAATTCTGGAGTGAGATAAAATTTTAGTATTGCTTTCATTTGCTTTCCCTAATTGCTAGTGATGTTGAACCTTTCTCATCTATTTGGCTATTTGTAATTTTTTTGTTAAGAAGTTTCTATTTCATTTTTTCTATTGCCCATTTATTGATTGGGTTATTTGGGATATTTTTGTATGAAGTGCTTTGAGTTATTTCTATATTTGGGGTATTAATCCCTAATCAGATGAGTAGCTGACCAAGATATTTTTCCCATTCTGTAGGCTCTCTCTTCACACTCTTCTTTCTTTCCTTTGCTGGGAAGAAGTTTTGTAGTTTGATGGCGTCCCACTTATTTATTCATAGTTTCAGTTCATGTACTTTTGAGGAAGCTGGTGCCAGCAATAATATGTAGAATGTTGGCCCTACATTCTTTTCTAACAGTTGTAAGTTTTCTGGTCTAATTCCTAAGTGTTTGATCCATTTTCATTTGAGTTTTGTGCAGGGTGAGAAATAGGGTTTTAGTGTTATTTTTCTACATAGTTATCCAGTTGTCCCAGAACCATTTATTAATAAAAAGGCTCATTTCTCCAATGTATATTTTTGCACCTTTGTTAAGTACCACAGGGCTCTAAGTATGTGGATTTGTCTCTGTCTTCTATTCTGACCTATTGGTCTTTGGGTCTATTTTTGTGACAATATCATGCTTTTTGTTACTACAGCTCTGCAGCATTACTTATTGTCGGGTGTTTTGTATTTAACAGTGGTATCAATAATAAAAAACAAACTGAAATAGAAAATTAGTTCAAGAATTAGATAGTAGGAGACAACTATGTAGGCTAATATATTAACATCCCAACTTGAAGTGGTGGGAATTACAATATATATATATTTAGGAATGCAGTATTTTTCTTTTGGCAGAGCTATTTTTGTTTAATACTTTTACTTTATTTATTTTTACGTGGTGCTGAGGATCCAATCAGTGCCTTACACATGCTAGGCAAGTGCTCCGCCACTGAGCTACAACCCCAAATCTAGGAATACAGTATTTTTATTGAAAATTCTTTTTTAAAATATTAATTTTACATAATAGCATATTTTGGCATATTATACATACATAGAATAATTATAACTTGTTGAAAATAGGATCCCCCATTATTGTGGTTGTACATGACGAAGAACTTCATTGTTTGTATATTCATACATGAAGATAGGAAAGATGTGTCTTATTCATTCTCCTGTCTTTCCTATTACATGTTCCCCCCTTCTCTTCATTCCCCTTTATTTAGTCCAATGAACCTCTAATCTTAGACTCCCTTGTTGTGAGTTAGCACCCACATTCTGCCTTTGGGTTTTGGGAATGCCTTATTTCACAAAGCATGATAGTCTCCAGTTCCATCCATTTACTGGTGAATGATATAATTTTATTTTTCATTATGGCTGAGTAGTATTCCATTTTGTATGTGTACCAAATTCTTTATCTATTCATCTGATGTAGGACACCTAAGTTGGTTCTGTAGCTTGACTATTGTGAATTGAGCTGCTATTAAATATTGAAGTGGTTATTTCACTGCGGTATGCTGATTTTAAGTTGTTTGGGTATAAAGTGAGGAGTGGGATAATGGGTCAAATAGCGGTTCCATTCCACGTTTTGTAAAAAAGCTCCACACTGCTTTCCAGAATGATTGTATCAATTTGCAATTCCACCAGCAATGTATTAAGTGAATCTCTTTCCCCACATCCTTGCCATCATTTACTGTTGATTTTATTTTTAATATTTACCATTCTGAGTGGGGTGAGTGAATTCTCAGTATACTTTTGATTTACATTTCTCTAATTGCTAAGATTTTAAATACTGCAACCTGTGGATCAACCAAGTTTAGGCAGCTTTTCTGATCTGATTTCTGATCTCAGGTTTTTCTGTACTAAATCTGCGTTTCTCTGTGTTCTCCCCTCCATTTGTGGGGAATCTTTGCTGCTTTCGGTACCCATGTGGCAGGTGCGTAGGCGTCTATATATTCTTATTCTTTGTTTTTGTACTCAAATTTCTGATTCCCTAGTCCAATTGAATGTACACTATTATATTTTGTGAAATTCCTTTTTCATCAACCTCAGTAAGTGGATATATTCCTGCTGCTGTGCTCATGAGACAAGGTAATGCAGCTTTCCACTATCTCACCATCTTCTGGTCTTGCAATACAGCTTTTTATCCAGGATGATTGCTCATCACTTTTAACACTTTTCAGGTTGATGCCATCCCATTTGTGGATGTTTGATTTTATTTCTTGAACTTTAGGAGTGTACTTAAGGAATTCAGTTCCTGAGCCTCGATGTTAGAGTGTTGGGCCTACATGTTCTTCTGGTAGATGCAGGGTTTCTGGTCTACTTCAAAGGTCTTTGATATGCTTTCAGTTCAGTTTTAAGAGAGAGGGACTAAATTTCATTTGACCACCTATGGATTTCCAGTTTTTCCAGCACCATTTGTTGAAGAGGCTATCCTCAGCACACTATAGTGATATAGTCACATCAATGTTTTCAGCAGCACAATTCACAATAGCTAAGCTATGGATTCAACCTAGGTTTTAATATATATATACACACACATGTATTGCTCAGCCATAAAGAAGAATAACTTTATGATATTTGCCAATATATGGATGAATCTGGAGACTACCATGCTAAGTGAATTAAGTCAATCTCCCCAAATACAAATATGAAATGTTTTCTCTGACATTCGGAAGCTAATGTACACTAAGGAGGGAAGAGGGGAAGAATACAAGTTCCAGGTATTAGACAAAGGGAAATGAAGGAAAAAGAGTACGGTAAGGAAAGGAAATGAATGGTAAGAAAAGGAATGAACCTGACATAATTTTGCTGTGTACATATAGGAACACAATGCAGAGAATGTCACCTTTATGTACATCAAAAGCCTGGGGTCCTAATTAGATTAAGATATATTCCATGCTTCTATATGATATCAAAATGGGCTCTACTCTCATGAATAACTAAAAATTAATAAAAAACATAATAAAAATGACACTTTAATTTGCATGTTTAAGTTAACAATCCAGGGGGCTGGGTTTGTGGCTTAGTGGTAGAGCATTCGCCTCGCATGTATAAGACGCTGGGTTCGATCTTCAGCACCACATAAAAATAAATAAGTGAAATAGAGGCATTATGTCCAACTACAACTAAAAAAAAATATTAAAAAAAGATAACAACCCAGGTTTGAGTTAGACTTGTTCCCTATGAAAACACCCAGAGAGAGATCTATGTGCTAGTAACTTAGGAAAGATTCATTCCCAGCAGAAAGAGGTAATGAAGTCAAGGAAATCAGGTACAGAAGGCAAAAAAGTCTAGAAAGTATAGAATTTAAGGGAAGGTAGCATGTGTCTGAAAGATGCTCTTCATAAGGTTGGGACCCTAATCTGACTGGGCTTCCCTGTGTCAGTTATCAAGAATATTAGGAGACCAGGTGTGAGAACAGAGCAGAGTCCAGAATGTAAACAGGAAATGTAGATGGAAGGGCAGGTCAGGGCTACAAGGCCATGGGAAATACAGATAAGACCCAACAGAGGCTCCACCTGCTGTTGGAGACAAGCACAGGTGAAGAGAAATCACTGCAGAAGGATGAGCTCCAGTCTTATAGAGTTAAAAGGAGTCAAGTGCATCCCAGAGCCAACATCCCAGAGCCTGAAGGCCAGGGAATCTGCATGCTAGTTTCCTCTTGCTCATCAGAATTTTTCTTATAATTATCCTTTGTTTGCAGACAACTGTGGCATCATTGAGGACATGCTCTGTAAGTATGTGCAAGTAAGACAGGATTTGTAAAATCCAATAGCACCCAGATATATTTGCCAAACACTAGAAAATCAGAGTGGAGGTAGGTTGTGCTTTGGGGAAGAAAGAGATAATAAAAATCAAGCAAAATCAAAGGAGAAACAAACACATTATTAAAGAAAGGAAAACTCATCCTAAGGAATTAAAAAGTATGCATAATAATGATATACTTCATGTATACCCATTATATATGATAAAGCACATGTATAAACAATGTGTAATACACACAAGAGGGATCTCTATATTTATCTGATGGACAACTGCTCCTTTGGGCTCTTGATTCCACCTGTGCATGGGAAACTTGCATCTATGATATGTATGGGCTCACATGTCCACTCAAAGGCCCTTGGGCCTTCTCTGAGGAAGTTGAAAGGAAAAGAGGGTTCAGTAACAATCCCAATTCTTCCTTTGCTAACCACTCCTGGAAAACCCATTTTTTTATGTCCCTGCAAATTGACCCAACCTAGCGACCCAGGCACAGTGACAGAAATCATGTGTCCAATGGACATGTCATCTTTTGTACATGTGCCTAGGTATTCTTGGGTGGGTGGTGCCCATACAAAAGTTCCTAAAATAAAGTAATCCAATTGACAAAGAGGGCTTTGAAGTAACAATGTGTTCATGTTTATTATCCAAATATGATTAATCTTAGTTACATTTTCTGGAGAGAACATTCTACAGAGACACCAGGGCATGGGACAAAAAAAGGAATTTATTGATCTTGATCCACAGGCAGAAAAGATCATGAATAGAAATGGTGAACATCATATTTTTCTTTGTGGGGGGGACACCAGAGATTTAACTCAGGGGACTTGACCACTGAGCCACATCCCCAGCCCTATTTTGTGTTTAATTTACAAATTGGGTTTCACTGAATTTCTTAGCACCCCACTGTTGCTGATGCTGGCTTTGAATTCATTCTCCTGACTCAGCCTCCTAAGCCACTGGGATTTTTGGCCTGAGCCCCATGCCAAGCACAGCAGACATACTTTAAAGACAGAATCAGTCAGAGTCTCTGAAGTGCTCATGATGTGCTCCCTCTTAATTGCAACCTACATGCAAATATATGGCTGACACAGAAAAGGCAACAATGAAATAAACCTGACCAGGCCATAGGAAAACAGCAAAGGTTAAGATCCACCTGACCTCTGTACCTACTCTGAAACAAAATGGGTCTCCTGCCTCTACATGCATATATCTCAGCCTACACAGTAGAGTTGAGTGCAGAGAATTTTTGCTTTCTCAGGGAGACAAGTTAGATTCATCTAAATTATGATAGGAGTACTCACTGGCTTCATCCACAGCAGAACTGACTTTAGGCTCAGCTGATGAGAAGACAGAGCTTCTGACAAGTTCTTGTGTGTTAGATGAATTAGGATGATCCGAGGGTAGAAAATAAGTTTTCCCCAGCAGGAGGTCATCCTCTTTCTCCTCCTGCAGTTCACCACTGGGAATGCTGAAACAAGGAAGAATAACAGAAAAAAATCAAGGTGGTTTAGAAGCTACAGCCTCCCAGTTGGTCCTGATTTAAAGATGAAGGGTGGAGTCCCCAAACAGATCCCTCCCTTCAAAAGTGATCCATAAAATTATTTTCATCTGATGAACATAGTTCAGGTGCCATGGTATGAGAGAGAGAGGGAGAGCACCAGTGTCCAGTGTACTGGCCAGATTACAAGCTGAAGAGAAAGGAGGCTCAACTTCATCTATAAAGTACAACTACAGAAGGATCATACAATGAGAAGCAAAGCTGTAGTTGAACCTAGGGCAGGACTGATATTGACACTTACATATAGATGGCCAGCAAATACAGCCTGGTACATGAGAGTGCCCAAAGAATGTGTGCCTTCTAGAACTTTTTCTATCCATTTTTTTTTGACATAATACTTTTTTTTTTTGGGGGGGGGGGGTGAAAGGGGTAGAAAGGCAGCATATTTCTGCTTTTCTTGCTATGACATACCTGTCTGCGATTATCAGGCCATAGTACAGAAAGATACTATGCCTCTAATTCTGATTATTCAACTTAAAAATAAACAAGTGATTTTTGTTAAAAGGAAGAAATGCCCAAGACTGACTGTGCAGTTCTTCTCAGTCACACTCACTGTACCAGC
The DNA here is from genome assembly GCF_964194105.1 of Spermophilus citellus. Taxonomy (NCBI): domain Eukaryota; kingdom Metazoa; phylum Chordata; class Mammalia; order Rodentia; family Sciuridae; genus Spermophilus; species Spermophilus citellus. Next base: position 28,285,625 of record NC_138191.1, on the reverse strand, counting down.
ACCAGGAAGATAAAAGATAACCTGGCTAAAGGGCTCCATCACACTGGGCTTAGTCAACATCATCACTGCCAACAGTAGTCTTTTTTACATTTGGTCATCAAATGTGTCTACTTTTGACCTCATGGTCTATTCTTTCAGGTTATCCTTAACCCCTTATTTTGCCCTTTCTTACAATCTCCAGATTATTTGTTGTTACCTGGAATTCAGTGAATTTTGGTCTTTTTCTTCATCATTTTCATGGTTTTCTGCAAACAATTCAAAAACATCCAGGAGTCATTACATAGTGCTGTTTCACCCATCTCAACACAGAGCCCATGTGGGTTCTTCAGTCACCTTGGCTAGACAGGAATAAGATCTGCAGGAAATCTTGAGAGTTATTGCAATTTAGATCAGGAATGAGCAGAAGAAGGAGTCATGGAAAATGGAGTGGGCTAAGGGGTGAAGACAAAATGACTCCAGAACTGTTTGGGTCTGCCACCTACAGCCCAGATGAAGTTCAGTTGTCATAATCTTTCCCATCAGTTTTCACAATTTTCCTCTGTGTGTACAAGATAAGAATCCAGGGTTGACTTAGTCCTGTTTGCCAAGGAGGGTCCAAGAAGGAGCCATGTGCCAGAAGAAAGAGGCAGCGGAGTCAAGGAAGGTGGTTAGATCAAAAGTGTGTGATTCCAGGGAAGGTGGCATGTGTCTGAAAGATGCTCTTCATGGGATTAGGACCCCCAATTAAGCTGGGCTTTCCCGTGGCAATTACAGGGAATATCAGGACAGCAGATGTAGGAACAGAGCAGACTTCAGAATGCAAACAGGACGTGGAGATGGAAGGGCCTCTCAGGGTGGGAGACCATAAAATAGAGACATAAGACCAGAAAGTCTCCATCTGTTTTGGAAAGAACCAATGGTGAAGAGAAAACACAGCAGAAGGAGCTACATCCTCATAGAGAAAGCTAAAATGGGAAAGTGCATCCCAGAGCCACAGGAGCTGTCACCACTCTACCCGAAGCTTGAAGTCCAGGGAATCTGCATGCCATTCTCCACTTGCAGAAGCGTTGTTTTCTTTTCATGATCTTCTCTTTCAGGACACTCATGGTATCAGTGAGGACATGCAGCTCACATCCAGGTGTTTTGACAGCCAAGCCTCCAAGGGCATCACCCTCAAGCTTGGGAAGGTTCTGCAGTTCAATGCAAGTATCCAAATTCAGTTCTGAAAATAAAACAGAAACTATTATCCTGTGACACAACTATTGAACCAAAAGAGTCACCTAATCAAGAAAGCAGCCTTGCACAAGAAAGTCTAAGTATTGATGTGTAGCTTATAGAGACTGATACTTTCAGGGCTGGGGTTGTAGCTTGGAGTTAGAGCACTTGCCTCAAATGCATGAGGCCCTGGGTTCTATCCTCACTACCACATAAAAATAAAGACATTGGGACTGATGCTTACATTTTGTTGATGATTCTGGCATATCCAGTATGATAAACTTGACAGGAGGCAAGAGTGCTTCCAATTCTTGAAAATATTCAAGAAATATGGAAGTTATACACACCTATAGCTCCCCAGTATAAAAGGCAATAATAACACTAGAGATCTAGACAGAGCTTTTAATCAGATAGAGATTATCAAAGTTAAGCAAAATCATAGTAGAAAGAAAACTATATGAAAGTAGAGAACTGGGGAAGAATCATCCTTGGAATATTTTAAATCTTACTCTGACTGACTTATTTTATATACAGGCATTATTACTAATAGAACTACTGTATATGCCTAACATATAATGGATACATCTGATGAACACAAAATTATGAACATTTACATGTGGGATTGTATAATATCAATATTCTGGCCATTAGAACTCATAAATAATTTAGAAACCTGAAGAAAAAAAGAGAGATGTTTGAAAAGCAGATGTTCAAAAATTCCCTGTGAGACACCAGAACACTATCATCCAACTGAGCCTGTAGGCTGAGTCTTGACTGAGATTGTGGGATCATCCTAGAGAGTTCAGCATGAAGAAAAGATGGTGAACCTCCCTAAATTATCACATGTGCTTCAAGAACTACACACCAGTGACACACACTGAGCCCATGCCAGGGAGTGCTCCACATGAGGGACAGGTGTTTCTTCTCTTGCATGACCCTCAGAGGTTTGTAATGAGTGCAAGGTTGCCCACATCTGTCAGATGAGTGTGCTACCTGACATGAGAACCACAGGCTCCAGAAGCTGATATTGAGGGAGACAGAGAATCAAGATGAACACAACCCAGATTAAGGGGGCAGGAGGGACTGAAACTCAGTCTTCACATCTGAGCAGAATTGAGTCCTTGTGAGGACACTGGCAACATGGCTGTGGAGACAGATGAATGGAGAGGATGGACTCAGTGTGGAATCATCAGGGAGACCAATTTGTGCACTTTCTGTGTGAAGGTGTCACATTAATTCAAAGAGATGAGGAAAGGAGAAAAGTGAGCTGGATATGTCAGGACACAGACTTGTGGGCCCAGGATTGATACTATTACTGAAAAATTGCTCTATATCAAATGAAAATATCTTTTGTGAAATTATGTTTATCAAATCTCCAGAAGTTATCTGAGGATTTGAGATTACAGAGTCAAAGCTTTCATTAAAAATTTTTATTTTTATTGAACTGGTACTATGGAAGTTATTTTAATAAACAATGAAAGAGATGAAAGCACCTAAGATATGCACTTGGTAAAGGCCAGCCCAGGACCTGAGAGTGTATCTAACCCTAGGCCCCAGGCTCCAGCTCACATCACTATATCAGAGAATCGCAGCTTTCAGTCTGACCGAGAGAACATGCTTCTTCACATTAAAGGAAACAATTAATAATGTGAAGAGAGAGCCTACAGAATGAGAAAAGATTTTTACCACATGCACCTCAGACAAGTATTCAATCAAGCTTAAATAAAGCCAAAAGACACTGTAAAAAAAAAAAAAAGAGTATTCAATCCTCAGGATGTATTAAGAACTCAAAAAACTAAAAACCCAAGAGAAAAAAAAAATTAAATAACCCAATAAACAAATGGGCAAAGGACTGAACATGCACCTCACAGCCGAAAAAATACTAATGGCCAAAAGATACACGAACAACTCTTTATCATCTCTAGCAATTAGAGAAATGCAAATTAAAACTACACAGAGATTCCATCTCACTTGAATTAGAATGGCAATTATAAAGAATTCAAGTAACAATAAATGTTGGTGGGGAATGGAGTGAGAAAGGTTCTCTCATACATTTTGGGTAGGACTGAAAATTAGAGCAGCCACTATGGAAAGCAGTATGAAGATTCCTTAGAAAACTTGGAATGAAACCACCATTTGACATCATCAACAGATGAATGGATAAAGAAAATGTAATGTATATAGAGAATGGAATATTACTAAGCCATTGAGAAAAATAAAACAATGGCATTTGCCAGTAAATGGATGGAACTGGAGATATCATGCTAAGTGAAATAAGCCAATCCCAAACACCAAAGGCTATATGTTCTGACTTGTAGATGCTAACCAGAAACAAGGGAGGTTGGGGAAGGGAATAATAGAAATCTACTGTATTGGACAAAGGAAAATAAAGGGATGGGAGGGGAGAGAGAAACAGGAAAGACAATAGAATTAACTGGACCTAACTAGCCTTAACTAGCCTTGTATTTGAATACATAACTAGGGTAAATTCACATCATAAACCAAAAGAGCGGGATCATCGACAGGATGTTATACTCTACTAATGTGTAATTTGCAAAATACATTCTACTGTCGTATGTTACTAAACAAGAACAACAACAACAAAGGCAGGTGTCCAGAAAAGCGTGTCCCTGAAGAAAAATCATCCACTTAAGATGGCTTTGAAAAAAAAAAAAATGAGTTCAAGGCTATTTTCTCAGTATTATTAAACTCCATCACTGTTTGTAGAGAGGACATTCTATTGAGACTCAATGACGTGATTGAAATAAAAAGATTTCTTGATCTTTCTTTCCAAGGAGGAAAGATCATGGAAAGAATATAGGATACCATGGAAAGGGGTGTCGAGTGGTTGTATAACATTCCCTCTCTGCATTTCGGAAGCCTATGATTCCCTGTGGTCTATGTACCACCTACAATCCATACACATGTACAGTCTGTTGCCACCTGGAGGCTGTTAGCAGCTATAAGCAATGCAGCAGAGGAGCTGGCTCCTTATTGTAAATCAATTGTATGAAACTGTGAAGAGATATCGGGTCCATAATCCTTATATTTTCCACATACTACAGAGGCAAATTGGACATTCCTCCTGATATAATTGTGTTCTATGTCCCTAGGGAAATGAATAGATGTCCTCAGAAATTAAACTGACTGGAGGTTTCCAGCAGCCTCATGTCAATCCAGGTCAGGCTCAGGAAGAACTGGGTACAAGAGGGCCTGCTGCCCACTACTGTGTTCTCCACACACTCTCCTTAAAAATCCCTCATTCTCACCAGGATCTGCTTCAGTTTTCTCAAAATTTCTTCAATCTGACTGTTTGGCTCCATCACCCTGAGAACACACCTCATCATACTCTCATTACTGGTGTCTAGATTCTTCCACTCTCCTCCTCACTACCTTCTCTGGTTGTGAAGTCCCCCAAAGATCAACTCTCCCGTCAGGTTTACTTTTGTTAAGATACAGCTGCACAGTGTTACCCATGCTGGCCTCACACTCCTGGCCATGAGAGAACCTCCTGCTGGGACCACTGAGCCCAGCCTCACTAGCCTTCTAACTCACTGTCCTGCTCTTACCATGTTCCCTCTCTGCCTGTGAAAACTGTATTCCTACATCCCCCTGAATAATTCCAACTCCCCATCTTGCATTTGAAGTCCTCATTCCTGGCCCCACAAGGTTATCCAACATCACATCCCAACACTCCCATACACCATCCTTCCTTGTCAGGCTGTCTCCTCCCTGACTCTCACTCTGCTTCACTGTCTTCCAGCAATCAGGTCTTTGTCTACAGATGCTGCTCCCTGCCTCTCATGTACTGTGTGTCCCCAAGTCTCAGTTCATCCATCATTAATCATCTGTCACTGAAGACACTCAGTAACATGCATGAGAGATCCTCTTGACCTGAAGGAGAAAGTATCTTAAACCAATATGCCTGTTTGTGAAAGCAATGGTGAAACAGACAAAAAAGGAGATTAGACCTGGAAGGATTGAAAATGGCCACTGACACAAGAATCTCTTCATGGACTCTTGGCAACGTGGACAGTTTCTTCACAAAGGTCTTGTATGCCATGCTTACTACCAGCCACTCTATCATTACATAATTTTGGTGGGAAGGAGAACTCCTTTCACATGTCCAACCCCTACATCCTGGCCCATTCCATTTCATGAAATCCTATTTAGTCTCATTATATCAAAAACAAATCTCCTCCCCTTCAATCTACTTCTTTCAGTTCCTTGAGGCTGGATCCCTCAATCATTGTGTACAATATTTTTTGCCACTGTGTCTAAACCTCCAGCCCCTCCTATATATAGTGTCTATTATGAAAAGTGGCCAAATCTGTGAAGTCCCTTGGGAAAGTCTCACCTTCCCACAAGGATATTACATTTAAACTACCTTGAACTCAGACTGAAGGGCTTTGGGGTAATTTAGTATCAAGGTGGCTGTAGCTCAATGTAGACTCGCTCTCTCTACCACTTCTGTGAATGACCACAGAGCCAGGTCTACCCTCTAGGTCATCTGGAATAAATATTTTAAATCGGGTTAGAATTTTGTCATGTTTTCTGTTGCCTGCTTTTAGCAGGGAGGAACCCTGCTGACATTTTTCAAGGCTCACAGTAGAAGATCCTCTACAACTATTGGAGCCATTTATCAAATTCTGAAAGTATTGTTACATGCCATTAGTGGGCAAGATGGGAAAGTCCTCAATAAAATATCAAGTTGTAGCTTAGTTATATTCATGTTGTTTCTGCAGGGCTTTCTGTGTACACAGAGGATAGGTCTGAGTAGAGAGGTCAGCACCACTACTGTAGTTACAGCTGTGTCCTGTTCACAATATACACATTAGGGTCAGAGAACCCACACAGGATGAATATTTGTACAATTAGAATGCTCTTTTTCTTCATTTCAGATTCAGGTATAAAGGTGACTGTGTCCAGCTCTATTTGGAGGGAATGGATGAGGCACTGGCTCTTCCCAGGGACAAAGTATACTGATTAATAGCTCAACAACCCATGTGAGAGGCCTTATGAATTCTTTGTTCCAGAGAAGCAATGTCTCTGTTTCTGTTTGAAATTGTCTCAAAAACATTTGTAACATACAGAATTAGGAATGGGTGAATACCCAACCCAGCCTCATCTTTGAAAGATCAGGCTGCACAGCAGTAAAAATATGTTGGCTGAGGAGTCAGGCAGACATGGGCCCTGTGTTCCCACCACACACTAGTGGAGATTTGGGGGCAGTGACCATGCTGAATCTCAGTGTCCGCAGCACTAGTGTAGAGACACCACCAACTGTGGACAGTGTCTCTTGAGGATTTAATGGAGTAGTCTGTATACAGAGATCACCTGGCAGTGGTTATAGTTCACCACATGTATTGTATTTCTGTTTCTGAAATGTTGTGACACTGAGATTAAACCTTTGCATCACTGCACCTCAGTGGAAATGGGAAAAAGAAAAAGATGGTCACACCTGAAAAGGCACTGACTAAAGCAAGGGTTGGGAAATAAATTTAGTCAGTTAATTTTACTATAAAACATTCGGATACAAGGAGACATCACAGACTTCTGCTCTTCCTAAAAACTGATTTAATGAGTAAAGACTCAAGAATTTCAAAAGTTTATCTGAGGAATAGTTGAACTCTACCATGAGAGAGAGGAAAGAAGAATATATTTTTTTTCTCTACATACTCTATAAAGCTACTATCACTCAGGGCTCTTGTTCAACAAGAGTGACAATCCTGGAACTTGTGGAGAGAAATGCTCTCTGCTGTCTGAATAACTGGGCCAGTTCCCCATCATGTACACTGGCCATTGACAATTTACATGAGAGCATAACTCTCAGACGGAACAGATGATTCAACATGTAATCTCTGGAGGAAAGAATCATTTGTGCTCCTTTGGGTTGAAAACTGCAGCAATGTATGGTGGAACAGAAACAGGAATGATTGACTGAAGGATAGCCTTCTCAGAGGAAGCTGAGAAACTGAGTCAACACTCAATAACCATAAGAGACTTCCATATGATTTTTGAATATTCTATCTCATGAAAAGAAGAGAGGAAATCATTAGAAAATAAATGCAATTTCCAAGGACACTGCAGAAGGAATGATTTAACCCCTTTAAAGACTGAGGTCTGACCAATCCCTCCTGGAACAAGTTGTAGTGATGTCTGTGAGGTGCTTCTAATCCCCTCCTCCTAACTCCAGTCTACTCGCAACTATGGCTGGCACAGTGCAGACCAGGATTAAAAATAAACTGACCTGGCAAGAAAAATAACAAAGCTTCAGATCCACCTGACCTCTACACCTGCTGGGAAACAAACTGGGTCTCCTGGCTCTGCAGGCATATGTCTCAGCCTAGATAGTGGAGTTGAGTGCAGAGAATTTGTGATTTACCAGAGAGACAAGTTGCATTCATCTGAATTAGGATAAAAGTACTCACTGGTTCCATCCACAGTAGAGCTGACTTTAGGCTCATGTGATGGGAACACAGAGCTTTTGACAAGTTCTTGTGTGTCACATGAATCAGGATGACCAGAGTCCCCAAAATATTTTTCATCCAGCTGGAGGTCATTCTCTTCTTCTTCCTGCAGTTCACTGTTGAGACTGCTGGGACAGCTGAGGCAGGGAAGAACAAAAGATGAAATCATGGTGGTTTAGAAATTACAGTCTCCCAGCTGGTCCCGATTCAAAGCTGAAGGGTGGAGTCCCAAACAGGTGCCTCCCTTCAAAAATGATTCAAAAAACCATTTTCATCTCAAGGACATAGATTAGGTGCCATGGTATGAGAGAGACCAAGGGCCACCATTGCTCAGTGTACTGACTTTTCTTGCTATGGAATACCTGTTGATGAGCTCAGGCTAACAGTACAGAAATGATTTTTGGATCTCATCCTGAGTTTGACCTTTACAAAGGGAACATATGATTTATTTAAGATCTAGAAGTGCCCAAGGCTGCTCAGTTCTTCTTGAGCAGACTCACTCTTACAATACCATAAAGAAGACAGAGAACTTTGCTAATGGGTTCCATCATCTTGGATAGAATCAACAACTTCACTGCAATCAGCACTCCTACTGTGCCTTTAAGAAACTTTGACTACATTTGACCTTATGCTCTGTACTTTTAGGATTCCTGCACCCATTTTATTTTACCCATTTTTTTCTAGCCCCTGGTCATTCGTTGTTACCTGAAATAAAGTGACTCTTCTTTATCACTGTCCTCATTGTCATGGTGTTCTGTAAACATATTCAGAAATGTAGAAGTCATTAAATAACTCCACCTTACTCATTCCAGTACAGACACCTCCCTCAGAAGAAGACATAATTTGTGTATATATAATTCAGGGAGCAACTAAGGGACTTAACCTGGAAGAACTCACATGTTGAGTTTAAAGAAATAGTCTGAGATGCTATGCTGATCCATCATGCACAACGTCTCTGACTGGGTGGATCATTATTATGGAATGCTCTTCATGTAACTGGACAAAGTCAAAATGCATTTTGGTCTCCTGATCCCTGGATACTCTTCCAGGTTCTTCTGGATTTCACTAACTGCAGCTTCCTTCCTTCCACAAAGCTTATTCCAAGACTTAGTGGCTCTGGGCCCCCTCACAATTCTCAAACAGAACCAGTTTCATTCTCTATGAAGAGGATTAAAATACCTGAGCCTCATTTTTCTCAATACTAGGGATTATTTTTAAGTATCTCAAAGTTAACTTTGGCAGTGTACTAGAAGGAAATTCCTCTTTCAGAACTTTTCTGGTATAAACCAATATTTCCACCACCTGATTCTAGCATTTTAATGTAAGCAAGATTAACCATTTCAATGTTCTCTCTTTTTTTTTTTTTTTTGGTACTGGCGATTGAACTTAGGGGCACATGACCACTGCACTACATCCCCAGGCCTATTTTGTATTTTATTTAGTGATAAGGTCTGAGTTGTTTACTGCCTTGCTTTTTCCTGAGGCTGGCTTTTTAAATTTTTTAAATTCTTTTTAGTTTTAGGTGGACACACAATATCTTTATTTTTTTTTTATGGTGCCGAGTGTTGAACCCAGTGCCTCATGCATGCTAGGTGACTGTCCTACCACTTGAGCCACATCCCATGCCCTCTGAGTTGGCTTTAAACCCAAGATCCTCCTGCCTCAACCTCCTGAGCAGCTGGGATTATAGGCTTGTGCTTGTAATCAAAGGATCAAACATGAGCAAGAACACTGTAGGAGAGATCAGTTGTCCTAGGTTGTAAGAATAAGGTCATGCAGAGCCCTGATATGCACACACATAAATGGTACCTGTGAGTAGGTTACAGTCTCTACAACTTCCCTGCTCTTGTTAGTTCTAGGTTTACCATCCTGAATTTGTCACTGGACCCTCAGAAGTATAATAAATAGGAGTGCATTTGTGTTTTAATGGGGTAGTCATGAGCTGCAGCTAGACAAATGGAGACTTCATGCTCACCCAAGAGACCAGCACTGACGCACGGGGGCTGGTGGATATCTGATGATTCAGAGTGACTGGGGCAAGTGTTACAGCCCTCATTCACTACGTCCTGCAGGATTTCTTTCTCCTCCTGTGGGGCTTGTCTCTGACTGGAGGGATAAAGAGTACGATTAAATGAGAGTAGTAAATATGAGTCCCAGTTGGTCTAAATAGAGGCCTAAGGGAGTGGTCACAGAAGGGCAAGAGGGTACTCCTTTCAAAGAGAAAGAAAATGATCCTCCTAGGATGTGGGCAGGGTGCACATGTCCTCATGACAGGACATAGAAAGAGGGGCTCAATCTACTGACTAGAAAAGAGCTGAGGACAGAGACTCCACTCTCCCTGTGTGATACAACCATGAGCCACAGCATACACAGAAAATGGACTTTATGTGTGTGTGTGTGCACGCATTTTTATAAGTGTGTGTGTGTGTGTGTGTATGTGTATTCCCCCCACCCAAGGCTATGACATTCCTGCCAAAAAGTCTTATCAACCAGAAAGAAACCAGATTTATATCTCATACTCAATGGACCCATACAAGACAGGAGATGTAGATTCTGTGAGGTAAAAAAACAAACAAACAAAAAAACAAAACATTCAGTTAGTTTGATTACTTCTAGTTGGATACAGACAGGAACGACAGAAAAGAAAAACACCTCCTTAAAAGATGGACTTTTTCCGTGATTGAGGAATGCAGTCATACCAGCAGCTTGTGTTTGCCTTTGCATATGAATAGTGTGGACACTTTGCACCTCTTGGTTTGCTCATCTGGGGACCCTCCTCATATTTAACCCATCCTCTTCCAGGCTCTTAACACTCATTGTTACCTGGGAGCCAGCAAGTCCTGTTCTTTTCGACTCTCCTCCTCTGCACCACTCCCTGAAATCAAATTCAGAAACATCCAGTCAATGAGTAGTTTCTACATCACTCACTACAAACACAGGGGAAACCTGAACTGAATGGAGAATCATTAGTCCCAGACCTTTACCAACACGGCTGTTATATGTCTGTGGATCTGATATGGTACAAGAGAATACTGTTAAAAAAGGTTTGAGCTATTCTTGAGGATGAAAAGGCATTTTCATGTCTCCAGTAGAAATCAGTAACTGGGAATTAACCTATGCCCACCCTACACTTCCCTGTAAACTAAAAGTTGCTGTAGTCTTTGTGTTTCATTATTCCATTGTTAGTAAACTGAAGGCAAAATAAGAATATCTTTACTTCTGGAAATGATGGATTTCCTTTTGATGAAAGAAAAGAGGAGAAAAAAATTTGGAGAGAATCTTTTTCTCAGAGGGGAAACAGACAATCATACCTCACTTTAGTGACCATAAACCTATCTGCAACTTACGATATTTCTGGAACTGGTTGGCAAGGGTATACACGGTAGATTGACATAAGATGAATTTTTCTTCCAGATTTCGGAAATTCAGTTTGTGTTCTTGTAATTCAGCTTGTAGTCCCCGTATGATTTCTTTAAGTTTCATATGAGGCTCTCCATCAAGGTTCATTTCATCCCCTCCATCAGGGGAAGGGCTGAAGAATACTGCCATGTTTGTACAGTAAATGTACAGCCAGGACCTGCAAAGAAAACCCAAACATGTTATGGGTTCAAAACAAGAGAATCCAAGAGCTGGCTGCAGTGGCAAACGCCCATAATCTCAGAGGCTCAGAAGGTGAGACAGAAGGATCTAGAGTTAGAAGTCAGCTTGAGCAATAGCAAGGTGCTAAGCCACTCAGTGAGACCCTGTCTCTTAATAAAATACAAAAAAGGGCTGCATATGTGGCTAAGTGTTTGAGTGCTTCTGACCCAAATATTTAAAAAAATAATAAAATAACCCAAGTAGAATTCATCAGGACTAAGGGAAGACAGCAGCTGTCATGATTCACTTACTGTTGAGAAATAAGTACTCAGCAGTCCACAACACTTGAAACTCCTTCACCTTTCAAACAAGGATTCACACACCTGAGTCTATAGCGTGGACTCAAGACAGAAATGAGGAGGTAGGGCTGAGTGCGCTAGGTAACAGTCTAACAGAATCAGAAGGTTGGAGATGTCATGGAATGTGGGAGCCTCTGCCTTCCAATTGGCTCATGATGGCTGATCCACTGGTTTCTTCAGAAGGTCAGTACAGACGTAGACCACCACTCATTGGGCAGTCTCAGTACTTGTGTACCCTCATGCCAATGTTACCAACTTTTCTTTGTTCCCTTCTCCAAACACCATATTTCACATTACTCCTATAGGTATATGTTGAGAATCCTCGAAGTAAAAATGGTTTCCCAACAAGTTAAAATTATCTACAGGACTACCCAGTGGTCACCTCATTATTTCCTTAATAACAAAGTGGATCATAAGGTTTTTCCTTAAGGGAACAATGCAAAACTGTCAATGTAATATAGCCATAATGTTCTTCTCTGAATATGCCATTATTTCAAAATCCACTAAAAATACAGAACAAAGAGTAAACCATGAGTGTTTGAAATTGTTTTCTGCACTCTCTCAATATTATTTTGTTATACTCCATTTTTATTGTGGCTTCTTTTCTCTCACTGGGACATCTGTTGGTGTACAGGACTCTGAAGGAATTCCTTACTTATTACAAAAGTTCCAATTGGCTCAGGCAATAGGAACATGGAAAGGAGAATAGAAACATGGAGGGGAGCCATGCTAAGTCTTTGTGAACCCTCAACTGTGGGATGCTCCTTGGAACAAATTTTCCAGCTCCCTCTTACTAAGTCCAAAGCAGATAATGTCCAGTGCTGACTCTGCTCTTCATGGCAATCTTCCCTTCACTAGGTCAGGCTACTGGTGTCTGCAATCAATGTTCTCACCTACTGAGAACCATGGCTGAATCTGAAGCAGATACATTAAGCTCTTTTCAGTAAGGATTGGATACCCTTCCTAGCATGCTGCAGGGAAAGGAGCCCAGTGCTTTACCTGTCTAAGCTCAGCAAATGCATTCATTTGGTTTAACTCACTTATAATGTAAGTTCTCTACATACATGGAGATTTTACATTTTATACACACCACAGGGTAAACTGAGGAGCAAAGCAGGGGAGTTAGTTTATTCTGCTTCTATGAACACAAGAGTCATCGACTCTCATCCACTTGAATGTCAGAAAGCCAGGCTTTTAGCCACACCTTCCTCCCTTTGGACTGCAAACCTGAAAATTACTTCAATTATTTACCTGCATTTGAAATGAAGTTTGAGTAAAAACAAGAGTTCAACTTTGAGGAATGACAATATTAGTTTGTTTTGAAGTGGACAGAAAATGCTGAGGTCTAGAGAAAACATCACAATAATCTTCGCAAGGAAGAACTTATGTGTCTTACTTACCCTGCCTCTTTCTCCAGCTGGCCAGAACATACTCAGTATCTATTGATGTCATCAAAATCATCTTCAGATCTTGAGAATATGGATTTCTATGAGCCAAACTGGAGAGCAGGTGTTGGTCTGAGAAGTCATCCATCATTATGCTGGGACCTGTTGGAAACAACTAGTAGGGGGATCAACCTGACTACCAACATTTTTTTGATACAGCACTGGCTACACTCACCAATGAGTCCACTATCAGTTCTTTCACTTGCTGTTTACAAGACTGATAGTTCTGTATAAGCTAAGATTATGTTCGACCCATCTCTGTGTTCACAGTTTCCAGTGAGGCCAAGCACTGAGGCAGGTTACACTCAATGAATGCATAAAAGTGGTTGCATACCACAGTTATTACAATGAAGTCCCTTTACAGTGTCATCTAAAGCCTTCTAGTTAGTGTCCCCTTCAATGAGTCCACAAGTGCCACATACAGAGTCCTGCACATGACTCTGCAGATGTGAAGTAAAGAAAACTGTCTTGAGAACAGTTTGTTTCCCACCTATAATCCACATTGCACTCTAGGGTTTGTAATCAGTGCTTATGTCAGTTTTAATTTTTAAAAAATTTTTAGTTTGTATAAAAGTTAAAGGTTGACTGAAGAAAAGACTTACACATTGACTTATGCTTGTCCTAAAAGATAGGTGTTAGAAAAGCATCCATGTGCCAGTGATTTACGAAGACCATGCCTCCCAGGAGAAAGAGGGAGTGGAGCTGAGGGAGCTGGGAAGAAAAGGCAAAACAGCCTACAAAGTGTGTGATTTCAGGGACAGCGCCATGTGTTTAAAGGATAATTTTTATAGTATTTGGACACTGAGTTGGCTCTGCGTCAGTGTGGCAGTTACAGAGAAGAGCAAGACAGCCGCTTTGGATACAGAAAAGAGTTCGGAGTGAAAACCATAGAAGTGAGCCAACCTTATGCATAACCAAAGTTGAATTTTACACTCTCCTATCAAGTGAATATAGCTTCCTTCATGTGGAAAGTCCCACAGAACTTGTGCCTTCTAGGCCTCTTCCTGTCAATATTTTTACATCATATGATATATTGGTGTTGTTTGTGTAGCTGCTGTTTTTGCTATGGCAGAACTGTCCAGGATCTTGGGATAACACTGCAGAGAGAAGTTATTCATGTCATTCTCATTTTAGTTCTTTTAAAGGAACAACTGACTTTTTTTTAAGGGAGAAAGTCCACAAGACTTCTCAGACAGATGATAAAAATGCTCAACAGAAAACAGGCAATACAGAGTGGTTTAGCAAGGGAAACCAGTGACACCAGCAGATGGTTTTTACCTTTGCAGCTATTTTTGCCTGTTTGTGTGCTCCTTTTTGTCTGTCAATTACCCTCCCATGATGATTCCCTGGGGGCCAGTGATTCAAGTGATGCTTTTTCTTCATCATGATGCTCTTCACTATTTCCTACAACTGAATTTATAAAAGCCCCTTTAGATATTAAGCAATTCTACCTCACTCGTTAAAAACACAGTAGCCTATCATGGCACAGATAAATTATTGGTATGAATTTAGAAAGATATCATGCATTTCTTTAAAGAAATGGCCTGCCCAGGTATTCTTATCCATGAAACAGAGTAGTCCCTGTAAAATAGATCTCATGAGCAGCATGCTAGTTATTTAACTGGGCAGAGGGAAAAATGTCTTTTTCTCCCCACATGAACAGAAACTGGAGAAAATTGGTAAACTTTGGGAAGCTCTAGCTGTACCTACCTGCTGTTACATGGTTGCTTCCCAGGCATAGGGATTTACCTCCCAATATGACTTTCATAGAAAACATACTCATTCCTCTTCAGGGACCCTGTCCCATGACACTCCATGCATCTGTGAACTACAGGACCCTCCAGGCCTGCTTTTATCACTTAACAAGGGAAAATTCTCTCCATTTCACCTCTTTAGTATTCCAGTGTACCCTACATCCCACCCTCAGATTTTACTACTTCAACTCCCTAAAACAAACCCTGGGAGTGACTTTAGAAAGTACATTCATAAACATTCTCCATTTGAATGCTACAGCTATCATGCAATGTGCATTAAGCAATATTTTTGAGAAGGGGAAACATAAACCAGAAAGGATAAATCTCTCTTGGCCCAAATTAAATCAGCCTGCAAATTCCTTAAAAGTTTTCTTTCTTAGGCCACACTCTTTTCAATTTCACAAACTTGCACCTGTAACACGATCTTTCCTGAAACTATGCTAGGTAGTTGCTGCCTGCTATCTAAAAGGCACATGCCTGGTCTAGACAGAAACAGTGTTGGGATAGTATGACCTCTACCTTCTGGAAGAATCTACTGTCCTCCCCCTGAGGCAGTCCTCATCATTCAAGACTACACACAAAATGCAGATCTCAGGAAAGCAGGTACAAATATCACTTGCCTAATGGAATCTCTCATGAGCTGGGCACTTTGGAGCAGCTTCCTGTGAGCAGGTCCTCTGGGCACCTTACAAAATGCTCTGCCAGCTTGCACTCCTCAGCCAGTTGCTTTTTCTCTCTCTTTTTTTAATAATTGTAGATGGATAGTTTTATTTGTTTATTTCTTTATGCCTTTTTTTTATGCAGTGCTAAGGATTGAACTAAGTGCCTCACTCATGTTAGTCAAGCACTCTGCCACTGAGCTACAGCCTCATTCCATCACCTTTTTTTGTAAGCAGTGTACTCACTGGCCACATCATCCAGAGTAGAGTAAACCACATGTTTCTCAGAGAGGGAGGCTGGACTCTTGCTTGGGAGGCCAACAGAGTGAGACAAGGCATGACAGCTGGAATGAGTCAAAAGCACCCATTCAAGTTGACTTTCATGGGCATTTTGAGAAGGAGGGTGGAGTGTGAGAGAGGGCTTCAGGTGCTCAGTTCAGTGGTTAGGTAACATTGCTGGTGAGGAAGGAGACTCATCTTTCCCTGCATGGTTCAGGCATGTCATACCACAATGACAGCCATAACAGACAGTACAACCCCAGAGTCTTTTTCTTCCACATTCCTTGAACAAGTTCAAATAAATCAAAGTTCCTGAGGCATGATTGATTCCAAAAAGATGTTGGGCATTCAAGCTTTGTTCTTTAATATTTAGATTTTATATGATTTTGGTGTGGTTTGGTCACATTTCTTGCTATGGAATTCAACAAAGCCAACAAACTCAGGCCAAACCCACAGAAAATGTTGTGTGTCTCCTCCTAATTACCTTTTGCATAGGAGAGCATAGTGCTTCACTGTGAGTGCAGGAAACTTGACTTTAACACCATGGGAAAGACTGTCTCTAGATTGCTAAGGTAAAAACTAATGGAAGGTATAAATCAAGAAAAGAAACAATGGATCCCCTTCCTGCTTACCAGAATGGATGGAATAAGTACATTCTGTACTTTTGCTCTTCCTTGGGACCTGCAAAGACAGACACAAAGAATAACAACAAAAACTTATCCTTATGTCCTGTTACCAACCTGGTACCAATTTATTCACAGGGTGAGTGTATTCTTTATGTGATGAAAGGAAACTCTGAGGAGTACACTCAAGGAACTCTTGGGGTGTATCTTCTGAGAAATGGAAAGGTGTCCTTTCCTAAGTCACTGGTCAGATATCCCTTGTTTGGTCAATTAATAGCATGATACTCTATTTTTTGAATCTGGTGAACAGCTGAAACTATTCATTATCCCAATGATCAAGAAAAACTTAAACACTGGCTTGTAGAACACTTTCTTCAAGACTCAGACCTTACTCCAGAAGCTAGTTTCTTTGTACATTTGAGATTATTTACAGGGACTGAAATAATGTGTGGGATCTATAGACCTTTCTTGAGGAAAGATCTTTTGTGCTACTGAGCAAACAGAATAATTTCTATTAAAGGGAGTGGAGTGTGTCAGGGTCTAGTCCAGGCCTTCAGGAATAATTCTAACACATTCATGAGGGACCATACAAAAATATCTCCCATGATACAATCAAGAGCACTAACCTATTTGTACACTCACCAATCCTCAAAGTAGACTTACTGTTCAGGATCAAAAATTAGCAAGGACATTATAGGAGAGATCACCTGTTACAGCTTGGAGGAAAGAGACCATACTGATCTCTGCTCCACACATGCATCAGTGGTGCCTGTGGGACTGTTGCAATTTCCACAACCACACCACTCTGGTGATTCCTGTGTTCACCATCCTGAATTTTCACTGAACCCCAACAGAAATCTGACTGATATCAGTATAATTCTCTTTTAATGAACTACTCCCAAGCTGCATCAAGAGAAGTGACTTCATACTCACTAAGAGGTCAACACTGGAGCAGGGATGTTGGTGGATATCAGGCAGTTCACAGTAAATGGAGGATGTCTTACGGGTCTCATTAATGAGTCCCTCAGGGCTTCTTCCACTTCCTCCTTTTCCTCCTGTCCCTCTTTTTCAGCCTGGTGTGATGAAGGGTATGGTTAAATCAAGAAAGTCAGATGCAAGAGTCCCAGGTGGTTCTCAAAGAGGCCTAAGGGAGTGGTCACAGAAGGTCAGGGGAACTACCTTCTAAAAGAAAGAAACTGGTCCACCTAGGATAATGGCAGAGTGCTGCTGCTTTCATGGCAGATCATAAAAGAAGATGCACTGACTAGAAAATGAGCTGAGGATGATGGATTCTCAATGCTCCCTATTTGATACAAGCATGGCCCACAGCACCGACAGAGAACACAACAGTGGCTCCAACTTTTCTATAAATTGCATTGATTTTTACACACTTCGGAAGTCAATGCACTTGAAGCACTGCAAAATCCAAAAGGTTTTGTGCATTCTAGGATTCTTTCTCTATATATTGTGAATAGATATCATGTTTTTTCTGGTTCCATGGTATGAAATCCCTGCCAATATGCTAAAGCCACCCATGCATAAACCAGATATATATCTCATCCTCAATTTATCCATACAAGAGTGTAGACATAGATTCTGAGTTTAAAAACTTTAGTGAAGCTGATTATTTCTACCCTCATGAAGCCCAGCATGGGAGAGTCCCCCCCCAAAAAAACTCTTCTCAAATAAATGGGTGAATTTAGTGTGTTACTTTAAAGCTGAAGAGGATAACTTGGGCTGTAGCCATAAAAAAGACTTGGTGAAACTAATAAGAGCAAAAAAATTACAGCAAATTGTTGGAAATTGTCTCGTAAATTAGAAGCAATAATGCAATACCTTTCTTCCATCAATCACTCAATCAATGTACCTATATTTATACATAGGTGCAAGTGTATACATACATATACACAAATACACAGGTATTATATTTTATATCATATTGTGTACTTAGTTTTCAAAAATGAATTAAAGCCAAATTTTGTTTTATAGATTTTGTTGTTAAAAATGGAAGTGTACTCTTTATTTCTCATTTGAAAAAACAAATAGAACTTAAATCATATTAGATAACACATTATCCTTTACTTACACTTATCCTTATCCTTTACTTACACTTATCCTTATCCTTTACACCAACTATTAGGTAGTACCCAAAACATCTCTATTACACTTAACTAATTTTTCAACCATTATCTGTAAGAAAGACATTACACCGAACATAGCTACAAAAAGGAAGTTATATAAGTGGTGTAATCTTGAATAATTACATTAAGAATGAGATTTACTTATATATACAGTTATTCAAAACAATTGTTTAATATTTTTTTTCATTTTATATATGGTTGTCCTTGATGTGTACAGAATGGTTCCTGGAATTTTACAAAAGTACACTGATGCTCAAATCCCTTAAACCATATGGTATAGTATTTCCATATAGTATACACACACACTTCCTGGTACTTTCAGTCATCTATGGATTTTGCATAAACCAAATACAATGTAAATGGTATCTAAATAGTTTTCATACTGTATTGTTTATGGAATGGCAAATAAGCCTGTACATATTTAGTACAGCTGCAGCCATGAGAGGCCGGACTACATACATAGTAAATGATCTGCAGTTGATTGCAGCCACAGATGTGGAAACTGCAGATACAAAGGACTCAAGTTGCTTTAAGACCATTTTATGTATCTGCATTTGCTTTCATAAAAGAAAAAAGCTTTAGCTTAAGATTTTGGGGAAGTTTTACTACTTAATTGTTTTATGTCCAATGAAAATGTAAACTTAGTTGCTTGTAAAGTGGGATTTTTAAAAATAATTCTCATTTTTAGAATTAAAAGACACTGATGATTTTACACTGAAATTTCTTAATGCTATTAATTAGGTTTGCTATCCTTATATGCATCCATGAAAAAATCCATAAAATGTGTTTATGTAGGTTAGTTAACAGCTAGATTAACTTTTCATTATTTTCTAATGTTTACAAAGTAAATTATATAAGAATCTGTATGATTTAGTATGAATTTCCTATATTTGGTTTCTGGCAGTTATATAATCTCTCATATTTCTTTGAAGGACTCATATACATATACTACACAGTATTCACACCAAACTAGAATGCACTGAATGCAAAGATTATTGTTTTTTGAAGAACTGAAAATTCAGTTTGTCAACAAAACATTGTTCTATGTGTGAATGCATATTTTATCTATAAAAGTACACAGCACCACTTTTATTAAAACATGCCTGCCGCAAACTAATTAATCTATTTTAGTGCTCCATACCAATCTTATCAAAGTCTTTGTTTAACACTATCTTCTTTCCTTGGTAAAGTTACTAGATCAACTGGATTCAGTGTTCCAAATAATCAACTAACATTATGACAAATCAAATTTTTACAGTAATTTGAAAAGAATTAAGTGTGGACTGTATCCATTCTTGTATTTTTCTTTTTTTGGTCTCCTCTTGACAATGAGTCTCTGAATATTATTTAATGACATTAGCAATCATGTTATATCTAGAATGAAACAGTCTGGGCTTAAGCCACTTCATGAAGGTTAAAAAGACAATTTTAAAATAACAACTTGAATAAAATGGATACTAAGATAACTTAAAAATAGTGTAGGCAGATTTTAGAAAACTTATGGAATATTCATGAACTATATGCAATTATAGTATATAAAACCAATTTACATGGCATAAAATTCAGGCCATGATAAACAGTAGGTAATGTGATTGCTCCCCAAGGGAGAAATAGGAATGAAGTTTAGCATCATAATAATTGACTGCAACAGAAGATATTTTGAGACTCATAATACTATTTCCATTGTGAAAATAGAATTGAACTATTTTATTCGGGGAGATTAATTAAGCATTGTGAAGTATATAGAGCACCTGTACTTAGTTTTAATTAAGTATTATTGATTTGATGTTTACCTGGTGAACTTCCAAGTACAAACTCCAGGAAAATGAGGAATTTAGCAATACAATCTTAAACAACTTAGTGTACACAATGTGGGAGAAATGGTGAAATAAAATCTAATGGGCTTATTGAGAATTTTGGTTATTGCCCTGTAAAATATTTAGAAATTGTTTGGCTCAATTTAAAATAATTTGGCAAATAGTAGAGCAGAGGTCAAAACAAATTGCTTTACAAGTCCTCAATCAATGCTTATGACTCTGAGCCAATAGAAATCAGGGACATAAATTCTAAATAAATGTCAAAGATGACTTTTTAAGTTTGCCAGAAATTGTAATTGTAGGTCAAGAGTTTGGAACATTTTTCTTCTGCTACACAACTAATTAGATATCCTTAACAAACAGTTTGCTATAAATGCTTTGGGCAGGGCATTATGCATAGGAGTAAAAAGAGGAGAATTAATGATGGTAAATGATTTATATTTCAGACAGAAAACCTGTCACTTCTGTTGTTACTAAAAGATAAATAGCATAAAGTTTTTAAATTATGAATTTAGAATGCACCTTAAGAGGAGTTTAGGCTTAACTGTTGCCCATTTTAGGAAACTGCCAAAAACTTTTGCTCCCTCTGAAACAAACATTTTTATAGTTCTATAAAAGTAAAAATGTGTAACTTGATGATTGATCAAATAGAACGTTAATCTGGTTTAACTTAACTGCTTTAAATACTAAAATGAAAATAAATAATTGTCATTCAGTCAGAGATATGCTCCTTTTTGTAAAGAATTGTTTTACTATGTAAATAGACGTGTATATGTATGACAATATGTATATGTGTGTGAGTGTGTGTATATATATATATGCATGCATGTAGGCATATATAAATATTTACCTAATTATCACACTAGTAATATATTCACTTATAGATATTGTATCTGTAATGGCTCTGCACTGGCTCTGATCTGTCTTTCATCTTTCATTCACTGTTGTATTGAGATGTACAGGATATCTGGGCAGGATTAGTCCAATGTTTGTCAGGAAGAGAGTCAAAGTAAACTCCCTGAATCACAAAGAACTCAATCCTATGATCCTAGCTATTTTATCTTGGTGCTGGAAAGAACTCAGAGAAGAAACTTTACATACATTTATCAAGTACATGATATTTTGCCTTTAGTCCTTTATTGAATTAATTACAGCTTGTCTAACAATTTTATCTTTTGTTTAAACTATGAAATTTAGAAAGCCAAATTATTTTTCAGTAAAAATTATTGGAAATTTCCATTATATTTAGAAAAGAAAAAATGTAGCTACCTGGAAATCCTTTCAGAGTCTGTACATTATTCTAATAGCTTGTTTCAACTCTTAACATTCTAAGTTTTATGTCAGAAATTTGACAAAATTGAGAAAAGAGTTTGGGCTCCAATCATTCAGGTCAATTTAATGTTCAGCATTCATTAGTGACCTAGATTGTATATCCATGTATTTGAAAGACTGAAAGCTCTTGAGAAAGATTTCACCTGTGATAACTTTAAATGCTTTAGAAATGAGGCCACTTTCAGTCATAATTTAAGAATTTCTAGTTGATACCACTACTGAGAAGCAATAATATGAAAAGAACAAAGAAGGAGCAGAATCAGAAAGTGGGAATTAAAATTTCTTTATATGATCATTCCAATTATATCTGTCAATTCAAAAGTGGTTTAATAAATTAATGACAAAGGTTTCCTTTATATGGCATGAAATCCTAACTTTCTTAGTTTGAGGGGTACAACCTGGACTTGACTCAAATTATTCTTTCCCATCTAAGTCTTTCTGATGTGCAGGTTTGAAAAAAAATGCAATCATTGAGTTACTGCTGAGACGGATAGCTACTAATCTGTGGAGAAATATACAATTTGTTCCTTTAGATGATGCAAAATTGATTTAGGGAATAATAAACCTTAGCAGCAGAGGCAAGCCTGGATGAGGGGTGAAAACAGAATGTAGAGAAGGGAGCTTTAGGGCCGACTTTTTCTTCTATTAGGTGCAGGGTCTCTGGTTTAATTCCTAGGTCCTTGATCCATTTTGAGTTGTGTTTTGTGCATGGTGAGAGAAAGGGGTTTAATTTCACTTTGTTGCATATGGAGTTCCAGTTTTCCCAGCACCATTTGCTGAAGAGCCTATCTTTTCTCCAATGCATGTTTTCGGCACCTTTGTCTAATATAAAAATTATAATTGTGTGGGTTAGTTTCTGTGTCTTGTATTCTGTACCATTGGTCTACCAGCCTGTTTTGGTGCCAATACCATGTTGTTGTTTTTTTAACTATTGCTCTGCAGTATAGTTTAAGTGGTCTGGTATAGTGATGCCACCTGCTGCACTCTTCCTGCTAAGGACTGCTTAACTATTCTGGGTCTGTTATTTTTCCAGATGAATTTCATGACTGCTATCTGTTTCTATGAGGAATGTCATTAGAGTTTTGGTTAGAATTGCATTAAATCTTTATAGTGCTTTTGGTAGTATGGTGATGTTGATAATATTAATTCTGCCTATCTAAGAGCAAGGTAGATCTTTTTATATTCTAAGTCTTTGATTTCTTTCTTTAGGGTTCTGCAATTTTTATTATATAGATCTTTTTCGTCTTTCATTAGGTTGATTCCCAGGTATTTTTTTTTTTAGAGGCTATTGTAAATGGAGTTACCCTGACTAAATTCAATCCCTAGTAACTCCTCCCCGCCAAAAATAAAGTATTTAACTTGCATTTGGGCACAAAGTGTGATTGTGGCTGATTTAGACAAATGTTCCAGAAACTCTTCTGAGCATAGAACTAAGAGGCTCCAAGAGGAGTGAGGGCACATGAGAAATGCATTTTATTAATGGAGCATTTTAACTTGGTGCTGCTCAAAGCAAAGTGATCTTGTGTTAGCATTTTTTTCAGAAATTAAATTAAGAAACTAAATTTTTGCTCTGGATGTTTCTCTTTATCAATTGCATTATTCTAGACAAAGGTAATGATCAGTTGAGTGGTATAGGGAATGAAACTATAGAAATCTAGCTATTCTTCATTTAAAAGTTAACCAGACTTTTAATTGACCTTATATTTGCAATCATTACTTTTTTTTTTCAAATCAGAAATAGCTAAATACATATCAAAAGGACCTGCTAGTTGATACCCATCAGGATACAGGTAATAAGTGGAGTTTTCACTGAAACTGGTTTGAATGTGGCTTTGAAATAACAATTACAGCATACAAAAAATAAAAAGGTCAGAATATCAAGGTAAATAAACAAAATGGAGACATTAAGAAAAACAAAGAGAAAAATGGAAAACTAACAAATGAAAAGTGTTAACTTTTTTAAGATATGGAAAACTGAACAAGAATAAGGTAAATAAAAAACATATTCCTGCAATGATTACTTTTGGATTTGTAATCACAACCACTTTTGTAAAGTATCCTTTACAAAAAAACTCCAGAAATCTGCTTCAGGGTGTCCCTTGAGTCAATGCTGATCTCTATGACACGCACACAATGAGGAAAATTGCATGTGTCTGCTTAAAAAGCTATTGGAAAACTGTGAACTATTAATCCCAAGATCCACAGTGGGTCTATGAGCAAAAGTGAAGAGTCTAAACTCATTCCTGAGAGCATCAAATTTAGACATCAGAAGAAGTGGACCTTAGTTAATGGGGATATATGATACCTAGGCCAATCCTGGTAAAACATGAAAACCAGATGATAAAACAGTAGAAATCAAAATGACTATCAGAGAAAAGCATGATATTTCTTTTTAAAAATAGCAACAGGAAACACACCATCTCCAGCATATGATTGAAATCTCCTAGTCATCTGAGGCATTTGAAAAATATGACAAGAAGGAAATGAAAGATACACAAATGAATCAAGTGGAATTTTTAAAAAGAAAAATTTAAATATATAAACATTTTTTTTAAAAAAATCACTGGATAGACAACACACGTGATAAAGCTTTGCAGAACAGGTACGAAAATCTGAAGCTGTTCCAATAGAGAATAACCAAAATGTAAATGAAAAGCAAACAGCCTCACAGATCAGTGAAGAATATCAAGTTATTTAAAATGCTTCTAGAGTCCCAGAGAAGCTAACACAAAAATATTCAGAAACAGAATGCAAAAAACTTCTAACTATGACAAAAATGATACTCCTAGAAGCTCAATGAATAAATACAAGAAGAATAAATACATAGAAAACCATATGAGATACATCAGAATCAAATTATTGAAAAGCAGTGATAAAGAGGAAAACTGGGGCTGTTAGGCCTTAGGAAAATGATTACATTCTGACAGAAAAATGGGAGTAAGAGTCAAATGCTGCAACTACAAAACAAATGACAAGGGAAATATGTTTTTTTTTCAGTAAAACAGCTTATTTTTAATTCAGAAGGTTGGATGAGCTAAATTGTCTATATGAAAGCCACCAAAACAGAGAAGCTGTAAACTACTGTTGCCTCAAGGAATTTTCAGGGATGATGTGAATATTCTGTATCTGTACTATCAAGAAAGTATCTAATAATCATACATGGTTTTTGAAATGCAGCTACTATTATAGCTAAGGAACTGATTTTTAAATTTTATTTCATTAAAATAAGATCATTTTCTAAAGGCTTGCTGTACCCAAAAGGTTAACAGGGTTTCAGCCCCCTAAAATACAGTCATTCAGAAAAAACATCTATTTATATCTAATAGAGAATAGATATATTTTTCGTCCTTAAGACTTAGCAAAGATCTCATTGTGTTATGTTTAAGAACAAAAAATAAGTTTAAGTAGCTGCCATATGAGAACTAATTTTAAAGATTAAGGTTTATATTCTGAAAATATCAGCAGAGATGGTGAATCCTCTGTAAAATCATAGAGAATGTGTTTAGAATGAAAAAACCTTTTCATTTTTACTCAAGGGAGATTTTTATCCTTGAATCCAAATAGAATATATTAACTATGAATTAAAGGCATCTCTAAAGTGTACTTTAGACAAAATATTTTGTGGAGCATATAAAATTAACAGACAATAAATTCCAGCCTTATCCCAGATTTGGTGGTCCTAAATTTCCAATGTAAATATTAGAGGCATTCAGACTCAAATAAAGAGTAAGTGACAGAATAAAGAGTAAACAGAAACAGTACAGAAATGATTTTTGGGTTTCATCCTGAGTTTAGCCTTTACCAAGGAAATATATGATTATTTTAAGAGCTAGAAGTGCCCAAGGCTGCTCAGTTCTCCATTAATAGACTCACTCTTACAATACCATAAAGAAAACAGAGAACTTTGTTAAAGGCTTCCATCATCTTGGGTTGAATCAATAGTTTCACTGCACTCAGCATTCCTGCTATGCCTTTAAGAAACCTGTGACTACATTTGACCTCATGCTCTGTTCTTTTAGAATCCCTGTACCCCCTTTATTTTGCCCATTCTTTCTTGCCAAGTTACACTCAATGAATGCATAAAAGTGGTCGCATACCACAGTTATTAGAATGAAGTCCCTTTACAATGTCATCTAAAGCCTTCCAGTTACTGTCCTCTTCAATTCGACTATGAATGCCACATACAGAGTCCTCCACATGACTCTGCATTATGTGACCTAGAGAAAACTGTCCTCAGAACAGTTTGTTTCCCACCTATAATCCACATTGCACTTTAGGGTTTATAATCGGGGTCTTGTCAGATTTAAATTTTTATTTTGTATAAAAGTTAATGGTTGACTGAAGAAAAGGCTTACATGTTGAATTACTCTTGTTCTAATAGATAGGTCCTAGAAAACCTTCCATGTGCCAATGATTTATGAAGACCATGTCTCCCAGGAGAAAGATGCAGTGGAGCTGAGAGAGCTGGGAAGAGAAGGCAAAACAGCCTACAAAGTGTGTGATTTCAGGGACAGCACCATGTATTTAAAAGATCATTTTCATAATATTTGAACACCGGATTGGCTCTGCTTCAGTGTGGTGCTTACAGAGAAGAGAAGGACAACAGCTTTGGGTACAGAAAAGAGGTCAGAGTGAAAACCATAGGAGTAGGTCAACTTTATGCATAACCATACACTCACCTATCCAGTGAATATAGCCTCCTGCATTTGGGAAGTTCCAGAGAACTGTGCCTTCCAAGCCTCTTCCTGTCAATATTTTCACATCATATGATATGTTGTTGTTGTTTGTGTAGCTGCTGTTTTTGCTATGACAGAACTGTCCATGATCTTGGTATAACACTGCAGAGAGAAGTTATTCATGCCATTCTCATTTTAGTGCTTACAAAGGAACAAGTCACTTTTTTAAGGGAAAAAGTCCCTAAGTCTCCTTAGACAAATAATAAAAATGTCCAACAGAAAACAGGCAATACAAACATGGGTTTAAGCAAAATAAACCAGTGACACCAGCAGATGGTTTTTACCCTGCAGCTATTTTGGCCTGTTTTTGTGCTCCTTTTTGTCAGATAATTACCCTCCCCTGAAGATTCCCTGGGGGCCAGTGATTCGAGTGATGCCTTTTCTTCATCATGATGCTCTTCACTATTTTCTTCAACCAAATTTATAAAAGCCCCTTTAGATATTAGGCAGTTCTACCTCATATGTTTAAAACACAGTGGCCTATCATGGCACATAGAAATTCTCAGTATGAATTTAGAAAGGGTTCATGCATTTCTTTCAACAAATAGCCTGCCCAGGTATCCATGAATCAAAGTGGCCCCCATCAAATGAATCTCCTTAGCAGCAGCATGCTATTTGTTTACCTGGGAAAAGGGAAAAATGTTTGTTTCTCCCCACATCAACAGAAACTGGAGACAACCGGTGAACACTGGGAAACTCCGGCTGTACCTACCTCCTGCCACAGGACTGCTTCCCAGGCTCAGTGATTTACCCCCCAATATGACTTTATAGAAAACCTACTCATTCCTCTTCAGGGAAGAAAGACAACCCTGTCCCATGACACTCCATACATCTGGGAACTTCACAGGACGCTCGATCCCTGCTTCTATCACTTAACCAGAGAAAAGTCTCTCCATGTCACCTCTTAAGTATTCCAGTGTAACCTACATCCTAGCCCCAGATTCTACTATTCAACTCTCTAAACCAAACCCTGGGAGTGCCTTTATTCTTTAGAATGTACACTCATAAGCATTCCCTGTTTGAATGCTATAGATATCATGCCATATCCATTTTAAATACTATTTTTGAGAAGAGAACACATAAACCAGAAAGGATAAATCACCTGTTGGCCCACAACGGATATCTGAAAAGTTTCCTTAGGCCTGACTCTTTTTTCTTTTCTTTTTATTTTTTTATTCTTTTTTAAAAAAATTATTTATATATGACAGCAGAATTTATTATAATTCTTATTACATATATAGAGCACAATTTTTCATATCTCTGGTTGAATACATAGTATATTCACACCAATTTGTGTCTTCATACCTGTACTTTGAAAGTAATGATCATCACATTCAACCATCATTAATTACCCCATGCCTCCTCCCTTCCCCTCCCACCCCTCTGCCCTAATCTAGAGTTCGTTTATTCCTCCCATGTTCCCTCCCCCTA
This sequence comes from Spermophilus citellus, assembly GCF_964194105.1. Taxonomy (NCBI): domain Eukaryota; kingdom Metazoa; phylum Chordata; class Mammalia; order Rodentia; family Sciuridae; genus Spermophilus; species Spermophilus citellus. The sequence goes on along the minus strand of NC_138191.1, from coordinate 28,257,806 downwards.
TCCCACTATGAGTCAGCCTCCTTATATCAAAGAAAACATTAGGCATTTGGCTAACTTCACTTAGCATTATCTTTCTAACTCCATCCATTTACCTGCAAATGCCATGATTTTATTCTGTATGATTTATGAAGTATGTGAGAGGAGGTCTGAATTTAACCCTGCCTTTAGACAATACTTGTGAAGGTGAATGGGACCTGGGTACAGGAAATCCTGAGACTGATTCATTCGGAGTAACTCTACAAGTACCAAAAGGAAAACATACAAACTTATGTGGGCAATGGCATTGTTATTTGGGTGAATGGAAATGGTAAAAATCAGCAGTTTGTGTGTATCTCTGTCATGGAAGTGGTCATGCATCTCTTTGTCCTTCCACCTGGGTTGAGCTTAGAGACAAAGTGCAGTGCCAGCCTACTCCCATCAGCCACTTGCTCTCAGAGGACCTGCTCCAGGTGACTGTCAGAGTCTTTCTTGGTGAGGAAGTCCTTGAGATGCTGACTGAGGAGGAGGCATCTCTCCCTTCCAGTGACTGCTGGGTAACAGGGTGCCAGCTCTCAAGCCTGAGCATGACTTAGAACAAACAATTTCCTGATGCAGGAACAAGGAAACACATCAGAATGCATACTGTATTGATAAGTGATAAGGATTTGAGGGAGGTGTTTCTGAAGGTATCATGGGGAGTCCTTCAGTACAATTCTGACTCATTTAATGCCAAAAGTCCATGAGCATTTACACTTTACTTGACCTCTCTTTTAGTAAGTTAAGAAACTAATAAGTTTTGGCATTTAATACAGGAATATTGAAGAAAGCAAGCAAAGTCCTTTGAAAACACACTTTGAAATTATGTTCTATAGGTACATAAATAAAGCAGACCAATTTTTCCCTGGATCTAGAGGGAAGATGATATACAATCAACATATCACATTAGTTAGCTTAGCACCCCTGGATGATCAGAATTACCTGGGGGCATTCGGCTCTTGTTCTTCATCCTTACTATCCTGTTTGTTTTCTGCCAATAAAAAAAGAGTAGACCAGTCACATTACACCACTCCTGCTTTACACATTGCAAACACAAGCATATAAATGTTCTCTGGGTACACTGGGATATCCTAAGAAGATTACTGAAGGAGAACCTAAACGTACCTACATACTCTTGCACTTATGAGAAAAACTGGCCTTATTTGGGGACCAAATGAGTAGGCAGTCCTGATAAATTACTGACCCAGATCCACTGTCTGAACTCTGGCAAAAAGTCAAGCATGTACTCCCCCCCCCCCATAGATCCTGGTAAAAGTGCCTAGCTGCCTTCTAAAACACATGGGTAACTTGCCTCAGCAGACACTTTACTTGATGTTGGTTCAGATTAGAAAAGACACTGAAAGTAGATTTAGATGGAATATACAGTCACACAAGGGAAAAAATTTTGATGCTCCACGGACACAGGATGCTTGGCCACTCAGATTTTGCAGGTGACAGGGTGAAGCCTTCCTTTCAGGGAAAATGCCATACATGGGCAATGAGAATTTGGGACAGGAGCTTAGAGCCAAGCAAACATGGTACCATCTCAAAAAATATAATCAATTTTGTTGTCCTTCTTGGATAGCCACAAATGCTCAAAAAACACTGTTGAGAATCGACATTTAACAAGACAAGTAGAGGAGAGATAAGAGGACTCATTGCAAAAGAATTTTCTCGATAGATGATGAGGCATCTGCATGTTGAAGAACTATCTGTTTCTTTGGATACATTCACTCTCCTCACCCCTGCCCACAATGTTCCATAACTTGCATTTGTCAGTGCGTGCCAGGTGGGACAGGTGGGGCTAAAAGTAGGAAGAGTGCAAGCTACCTGACCCAACCAATGCCTCTGCTTTAGACCTGGTCCTAGTGTTTGACTCAAACCAATGAGTAACCATGGGACCTGCCTGCAGGGAGATCTCTCTACCCACCTACAGGGCTGAAGTTAAATAATAGGGAACCTATCTGGGAAGCCACCAGGAGCCACCTTTTTCTTTTTAATTTTTTTTTAACAGTGGTAGACAGATAGCTTTATTTATTTATTTATTTTTATGCCTTTGTTTACTTTTTTTAAGCAGTGTTAAGGACTGAACCCAGTGCCTTATACATGCCAAGCAAGCACTCTGTCACTGAGCTACAGCTCCAGTCCACTGCCTTTTTATTGTATACTGTGTACTCACTGGCAACATCCAGAGTAGATTAAACCACATAGTCCTCAGAGAGGCAGGCTGGAGTCTTGGGAGGCCTGCGGAGGTGAGACAAGTCATGAGAGCTGGAATGAGCCAAAAATGCCTCATTCAATGAGTCAATCAGCACTTCATGCATGTCCTCCTCCACTTGCAGCTCCATGCTGAGACCTGTATGTAAGGAGAGCAGAATGCTAAAATATGAACGACTGGACTTCACAACTACTCACCTGGTCTTGATTAAAACCTTTGAAGAAAATCTTGAGAAGGCAGAGTGGTTATCCCTCCAAAGTGGAGAAACAAATCAAACCCCTTTGATTATAGAGTGTGACTTTTGTGGGAGTTTAAGAAGGAGGGTGGACTGTGAGAGAGGGCTTCATATGCTCAGTTTACTGGTTAGGTAACATTGCTGATGAGGAAGGAGACTCATCTTTCCCTGCGTGGTTTAGGCATATCATACCATGATGACAGCCGAAACAGATGGTACAACCCCAGTGTCTTTTGGTCCATGTTCCTTGAATGGTTCTGGTAAATCAAAGTTCCTGAGGCATTATTGATTCCAAAAGATGTTGGGCATTCAGGCCTTGTTCTTTAATATTTTGAATTAATATGATTTTGGTTTGGTTTGGTCACATTTCTTGCTATGGAATTCAACAAAGCCAAACCCACAAAATTGATGTGTGTTTCCTCCTAACTACCTTGAACAAGAGTGCACAGTGGTTCATTGTGAATGAAGGAAATCTGACTTTAAGTTTAACACATGGGAAAGACTGTCTCTAGGTTACTACACATAAAAACTAAAGGAAGATAGAAACCAAGAAAAGAACCACCAGGGGAAAACAATGGATCCCCCTCCTGGTTATCAGAATGGATGAAATGAGTACATTCCGTGCTTTTGCTCTTCCTTGGGACCTGTGATCTCAAGATGTCACCATTACATTCATTATCCATGATTTTCATATTTACTTGGAGTCCATTGTCTCTTTTGCTTTAGATTGCCTTGAGTTTCTGCAAATATATTCATACAGAAACAATCCCAACAAAACCTTAATCTACTGCCTTATTACCAACCTTGTACCAATTTATTCATAGGGTGAGTGTATTCTTTATGTGATGAAAGGAAACTCTGAGGAGGACACTCAAGGAACTCCTGGGTTGTATCTTCTGAGAATGGAAAGGTATCCCTTTCCTTAGTCACTGGTCAGATATCTTTTATTTGGTCAATTAATAGCATCATATTCTATTTTCTAAATCTTGTGATCGGTTAAATCTATTCATTATCCCAGTGATCAAGAACACAAACTTGAAGACTGGCTTCTAGAAAACTCTCTTGAAGACTCAGACCTTATTCCAGAAGCTGGTGCTTCTTGGTAGATATGAGATTATATATGGGGACTAAAATGATGTGTGGGTTCTACAGACCTTCCAATGAGGAAACATCTTTCATGCAACTGAGACAGCAGGATAATTTCTATTAAAGGGAGTGGAGTGTGTCAGGGTACAGTCCAGGCCTTCTGGAATGATTCTAACACATTCATGAGGATCCATACAAACAATAGCTCCCATGATGCAATCAAGAGTATTAACCTATTTGTACACTCACCACTTCTCAAAGTAGACTTACTTTGTGTTCAGGATCAAAAATTAGCAAGAACATTATAGGAGAGATCAACTGTTACAGCTTGGAGGAAAGAGACCATGCAGATCTCTGCTCCACACATGCATAAGTGGTGCTTGTGGGGCTGCTGCAGTCTCCACAACCACTCCACTCTGGTTATTCCTGTGTTCATCATCCTGAATTTTCACTGAACTGCCCAGAAATAATGACTGATACAAGTATAATACTCATTTAATGAGTATTAAAAGCTGCATCCAGAGAAAAGACTTCATACTCACCCAACAGTCAACACTGCAGCAGGGAGGTTGGTGGATATCAGGCAATTCATAGTAACTGGAAGATGTCTTATGGCCCTCATCAATGAGTCTTTCAGGGCTTCTTCCACTTCCTCCTTTTCCTCCTGTCTCTCTTTGTTCAGCCTGATGTGATGAAGTGTATGATTAAACCAAGACAGACTGGATGCAAGAGTCCCAGGTGGTCCTGAAAGAGGTTTAAGGGAATGGTCACAGAAGGCTAGGGGAACTACCTTCTAAGAGAAAGAAACTGATCCACCTAGGATAATGGCAGAGTGCTGCTGCTTTCATGGCAGGACAAAAAAGAAGATGCACTGTCTAGAAAATGAGCTGAGGATGATGGATTCCCAATGCTCCCTGTTTGATATAAGCATGGCCCACAGCCCTCACAGAGAACACAACAGTGGTTCAAACTTTTCTATAAATTGCATCAATTTTTATATACATTGGAAGTCAATGCTTCTGAGACATTCCAGAATCCTAGAGATTTTGTGCATTCTAGGATTCTTTCTCTACATATTGTGAATAGATATCACTTTTTTTCTGGTTCCTTGGTATGAAGTCCCTCCCAATATGCTAAAGCCAATCATGCATAAACCAGATGTACCTTTCATCTTCAATTTATCCATACAAGAGTATAGATGTAGATTCTAAGTTTAAACCTTTAGTGGAGCTGATTATTTCTACCCTCATGAAGCCCAGCATAGGACAGTTCCCGAAATAAATGGGTAGATTTAGCATCACTGTTACTTTAAAGCTGAAGAGAACAACTTAGGCTGTAGCCATAAAAAAGACTTGGTAAAACTAATAAGAGCAGGGAAAATATAGAAAATTGTTGGAAATTAGCTCTTAAATTACAAGTAATAATGTGGTGTCTTTCCTATAAAGTGCACTGATGATCCAATCCCTTACATTACATGGTATAGTATTTCCATATAATATACACACACACTTCCTGGTACTTTCAGTCATCTACAGATTCTGCATAAACCTAATACAATGCAAATAGTATCTAAATAGTTTGCATACTGTATTGTTTATGGAATGAAAATTAAGCCTGTACATATTTAGTACAGCTGCAGCCATGAGAGGCCCAACTACATACATAGTAAATGATCTGCAGTTGATTGAAGCCACAGATGTGAAAACTGCAGATACAAAGGACTCAAGTTGCTTTAAGACCATTTTATGTATCTGCATTTGCTTTCATAAAAAAAAAAAAAAAAGCTTTAGTTTTAAGATTTGGGAGAAGCGTTACTATTTAATTGTTTTATGTCCAATGAAAATGGAAACCTAGTTGCTTGTAGAGTACTATTGTTTTCATAATCCTCACTTTAAAATCAAAAGAAATTGATGATTTTACACTAAGGTTGCTTAATGTTGATGTAGAGAATCAGACGTGACTGCATGCATGATTGCAAACGAGATGTTTTGTAGTCTTTGGTGGAGCTTGCCTGAAAACAGGATGTTCTGCCAAGAATGTACAGAATTAGATAGGGTGACTGCATGTGTGCTTGCAAAGAAGATGCTTTGCAGTCCTTGGTGGAGCTTGCCTGCAAACAGGATGTTCTGCCAAGTGGGCTAGGAGGACTCTGAGAAAAGAACATTATTTGCAAACAAGAATGTTTATCTGTTCTTAAAAAGAAACAGAGCTCAGAATGCTCCAGCCCAAGAGTAGATTAAGACATGATCAGCAAGTTACTTCTACATACACTATTTTGCAAGCTTATAGACCTGAGTCATTGCTAATGGATTGCTGCCTTCTTTGTTCATAATACTATAAAAAGACAGCTGTATTCAATAAAGGGGCTTCTTCTGCTTCTTCTTCCTTGCTCATGCTGACCTGCATTTGAGTTATTTACAACAACTGGCGTAGTCGGCAGTATACGAAACTTCAAGGGGAAACCCCAATGGATTTCCATGAATCACTGGTACTATATGGTACAGGAGTCACACAAATATGAGAAGAATTCCAGTCACACTTCAGAACACTTCTGGTAACCAAAATAGTTACTTGGCAAGCTCAACCAAAGACTGCAAAGCGTCTTGTTTGCAAGCACACATGCAGTCACGTTTGATTCTCTACAGTTATTAACTACATTTGCTATCCCTATATGCATCCATGAAAAAATCCATAAAATATGTTTATGTAAAATATGTTTATCAGCTAGATTAAAACTTCTATTATTTCTAATGTTTACAAGGTGAGATATATAGGAGTCTGTAAGATTTAGTATCAGTTACCTATACTCGGTTTCTGGCAGTTTCATAATCTCTCATATTTCTTTGAAGGATTCATAGACATATACTAAATAATATTCACACTGCACTGAATGCAATGATGATGGTTTTTAGAAGAAGTGAAAATAAAGTTTGTCAACAAAACACTGTGCTCTGTGTGAACATATATATTATCTATGAAAGTACACAGCACTGTTTTTATTAAAACATGCCCCAAACTATTTAAATCTATTTTAGTACTGCATACCAATCTTACCAAAGTCCTAGTTTAACACTATCTTCTTTCCTTGGTAAACTGACTAGATTGATTGGATTCAGTGTTCCAAATAATCAACTAACATTATGACAAATCAAATTTTTATAGTAATGTGAAAAGAATTAAGTGTGGACTGTATCCTTTCTTGCTTGTTTTTTTGTCTTTTCTTGACAATGTGTCTTTGTATATTATTTAATGATATTAGCAATCATATTATATCTAGAAAGAAACAGTCTGGGCTTAAGCCACTTCATGAAGGTTAAAAAGACATTTTTGACATAGTAACTTGAATAAAATGGGTACTGACATAATAAAAATATAGTGTAGGCAGATCTTAAGCAGTAGAAAAATTATAGAATATTCATGAACTATATGCAATTAAAGTATATATAACCAATTTATCTGGCATAAAATGCAGGACATGATAAACAGTAAGTAGTATGACTGCACACCAAGGAGGAAATAGGAATGAAGTTTTACTTCATAATAACTGACTGAAATAGAAGATTTTTAAAAATTTTTTTTCAATTCATATTAAGTCCTTTATTGACCTTTGAAGGTGACACACATGAACATATATGAACTTGTTCCGAAGGAGCATAAAACCTAGTAAATATAATAACAGTAACTGTAATGGTTTATAGAACACTTTTACATACATCCTCTTCTTCAGTCTTCACAGCAAGGCAATGTATGTATCCTCATTTCATGGATGGGGAGACTAAGGTGCTAAAAGATTAAATATACTCAACGTCACAGAAACAGTGACTGATGGTTATTAGTGTGGTACTTTTAGGTAAAAGGCAGTATTATAGAGTGGGCTAAAAGTGAAGATTCTGAAGGAAGACAGATCTGGACTTAAATATTGGTTTTTGTCCCTAATTAGTTGTATAATTTTTGGCATCCTCTCTAAGCATATTTCCTCATCTACAAAATAGAGATAAACTCAGTTTTACAGAGTTGCTATGAGGATTAGAAAAAATATATGTGAAATATCTATCCTAGTTTTGGCATAAAAATGGGAGTTTTTAAAATGTATGACAATATGATTTTATTTTGTGGTTTTAAAGGAAGGTATAGAAGATTCAGAGGAGAAAGATGATTGCCATTTGGAAAAGTAGTTAGAAAAGCTTCATAGCATTGGAGTTGGACTATGAGCATGAGGTCTTGTGTTACAACTGGATCTTTTCAAGAGTTAACAACTAAATTGAAAAAATTTTTTAATTGGTTTTTTAAAAATAAATGACAGTAACACAAGATACTTTTAGAGCTCTTACTATTCTCGTTTTGAAAACAGAATTGAACTATTGTATTGGGGGAGATTAATTAAACATTGCAAAATATATAGAGCACTTATACTTAGAGCTTTAATTAAGTATTATTGATTTGATGTTTTCCTGGTGAACTTAAAAGTACAAACTCCAGGAAAAAGAGGAATATTCCAATAAAATACTAAACAACTTAGCGTACACAATGTGGGGAAATGATGAAATATAACCTAATGGGTTAATTGAGAAGTTTGGTTATTGCACTGATAAAATACATAGGAATTTTCTGGCTCAATTTAAAATAATTCGGCAAATAATAGAACAGAGGTCAAAACAAGTTGTTTTACAAGTCCTCAACCAATGCTTGTGACTCTGAGCCAAAAGAGGTCAAGGAGACAAATTCTAAATAAATGTCAAGATGGTACATTTTAAGGTCGCCAGAAACTGTAATTGTAGATCAAGAGTTTTGGACATTTTTCCTCTACAACAGACAACTGACTAAATATCTTTAACAAACATTTTGCCATGAATGCTTTGGGCAGAGCATTATGCTTAGGAGTCCAAAGAGGAGAATGAATGATGGTAAGTTATTTACATTTCAGATAAGAATCCTGTCATTTATGTTGTTACTAAGAGAAAAACAGCATAAAGATTTTAAATTATGAATTTAGAACACTCCTTAAGTTGCCAAATAGTAAGAGAAGTTTAGGTTTAACTGTTGCCCATTTTAGGAAACTGCCAAAAACTATTGCTCTCTCTGAAACAAACATTTTTGTAGATATTTTCTGTCCTGTAAAATTACAAATGCAAGAACTTGACACTTGATCAAACAGAAAGTTAATCTGGTTTCATTTTACTGCTTTAAAAACTAGAATGAAAACAAATAATTATCATTTAGAGATTTGCTTCTTTTTGTAAAGGATTGTTTTAATATATACATAGATGTGTATGCCTGTGACACTATGTATATGTATGTATATATATACATATATATGTAGGCATATATAAACATGTATGTATATTAGCACACTAGTAATATATTCACTTATAGATGGCTCTGCACTGGCTCTGGTCTGTCTTTCATCTTTCATTCACTGTTGTATTGAGATGTACAGGATATCTGGGCAAGGTTACTCCAATGGTTGTCAGGAAGAGAGTCAAAGTAAATTACCTGAATCACAAAGAATGCAATCTTATGACACTGATGATTTTATCTTGGTGCTGGAATGAACCCAGAGAAGAACCTTTACGTAAATTTATCAAGTACATGATATTTTGCCTAAAATCCTTTACTGAATTACTTACAGCTCCTCTAACAATTTTGTCTTTTTTTTTAACTACCAAATTCAGAAACTGAAATTATTCTTCAGTAAAAAATATTGGAAATTTCCATTATATTTAGAAAAGAAAAAAAAATGTAGCTACCTGGAAATCCTTTCAGAGTCTGTACATTATTCTAATAACTTTTTTCAACTCTTACATTCTCAATTTTATGTCAGAAATTTGCCAAAATTAAGAAAAAAGTTTGGGCTCCAATCTTTCAGGTCAATTTAATGTTCAGTATTCATTACTGACATAAGTTATATATCCATGTATTTGAAAGACTGAAAGCTCTTGAGAAAGCTTTCACCTGTGATTACTTTAAATGCTTTAAAAGTGAGGTCCCTTTGAGTCATAATTTAAGAATTTTTAGTTGATACCCTTACTGAGAAGCAAGAATATGGAAAGGACAATGAAGGAACAGAATCAGAAAATGGTAAATAAAATTACTTTATGACCATTCCAATTATATCTCCCAATTAAAAAGTGGTTTAAGAAATTCATGACAAAGATTTACTGTTGTATGGCATGAAGTCTTCACTTTCATACTTCTACAAGTACACCCTGGACTTGATTCAAATTATTCCTTCCCATCTAAGTCTTTCTGACGTGGATGGAGGTATGAAAAAAAAAAATCAATCACTGAGTTACTGCTGAGACTGATAGCTACAAATCTGTGTAGAAATAAACTAGTTGTTCCTTTAGATGATGCAAAGTTGATTTAGGGAATAATGAAACTTAGCAGCAGAGCAACTCTGGATAAGGGGCAAAAACAGAATGTAGAAAAGCGAACTTTAATTCTAAATGTGTTCCCAGTCTCCAATTCTTGAAACACAATGACACTAGAATCTGGAAGCTTTCAATTAACCAGAAACAAGTATAGTTGCATAATGACTAGGGCAACAACTGATCCTGGGAGAAAGCCACCATGAGTGCACATTTCGTATCACTCCCAAAGTGTTTGGGGTAAATACTGCTAAATTAAACAGGACACAATTCCAGTATTTTTAGATTCTTTTGAACAATTTATGAAATAAGAAAACTAAGGCTGTCAGGGAACAAAATAACTCCAGAAACTGAGAAAAGGCCTTTCCAGATGAATATCATCTGTAAACACTTGTGATTATGCTATGGTTTACTTAGGTGGTGTTCCTCAAAAAGCTCACATGCAATACAATCCAAGAATTTTCAAAAGTGAGATGATTTAATTGAGAGCTTCTTCCTAATCAGTGGATTACTCTACTGATATGGATTAATTAGGTGACAACTATGGGCAGATAGGGTGTGCCTGGAATTGGGGTGTGCCTTTAGGAATTATGTTTTGTCCCTGGAGAGCTCAGCTCCCTGACTGGCATGTCCTGAGCTGTTTCTCTCCACCATACCCTTCCACCATAATATTTGTTTCGGCTCAGTCCCAGAAATATGGAGTCAGCTGACCTTGGACTGAATCTCTGAAACCACTAGCTAAAATAAACTTTTCCAACTCTGTTCTGTTTTTGTCAGGCCACAGTGGCACAAAGCTGACTAAAACAGAGTACAAGAAGGCAAAAGATATTTTTTACCAATGAACTATACCATAGGGAATTATTGGATACAAATGATTTGAGATTTCTACTTGCTGAAATAGGTATATAAGTAAGGCACTCTATTTCTTTTACCCTTCATAACTACTGATGTTGGGCTCCTGGGATGCTGTGGGCTTGTTCAGCCGTGCTGGGGATGGAGCAATAAACAAAATAATATACTTTCCTTGTTTTGGAGTTACAGCTAAATATCTAAATTATAACTTGCATATAGGATAAATATCTAGATAAAATATAATTTGCATATAGGTTATAAAGGAATACACAAAATGATCAACTTCACCAACCATGGTAGGAAGTGACTTTCTAAGCTGGTTCCTGAAGGAGACCCAGGAATTAGCTGCTGGCTAGCCTGATTCTGATTTCCAGAGACTAATTTTCACAGGCCTGAATAACAAACATATCAGTGACTTCATGCCCTAATTTCTTATATTTCATTCTTCTGTTTACTAACTTCTTAAATATCTAAAATATTTTTAAACTAGAATATTAAATAATCATTCTTTCAAAATCAAATACTTTTTATGTCCACTCAAGTATAATCTTTCCAACACTAAGGACCTAGAAAACTGGGATGTTGAATAATCTGCAAAATATTTCTGTCTAGACAATCAACATACAAACCACTTCTACAAAGCTCCACGGAATATCATGGCTACAGGTTCTTTTGGAGATTCTACTCATTTAACAATCTTGAATGTATTATTTGTTTTATAAATGATTATTAGAAAAAGACTAGTTTCATATAAATAATTCCATGAGAACATATTCAGTGGCATGAAAAATTTTCTGACCACTTTCAAAATTCAAGTAACCATTACCCCTTTGTTACTGTAGCAAAATCAAGAATGTGATAAGGTAAATGAATTTTTCTTCAGACCCCAATTAAACCCCTATCTCTTACCATGCACGAAATTCAAAGCGGATCAAGGACTTAGGAATTAAATCAGAGACCCTGAAATTCATAGAAGAAAAAGTAGGTCCAAACCTCCATCATGTCAGATTAGACCCCTACTTCCTTCCTAAGACTCTCATAGTGCAAGAATTAAGATCAAGAATTAATAAATGGGATGGACGCAAATGAAAAAGCTTCTTCTCAGCAAAAGAAATGATCAGTGAGGTGAACAGAGAGCCTATAGCTTTAGAGCAAATTTTTACCACTTGCACATCAGACAGAGCACTAAACTCTAGAATATATAAAAAACTCAAAAGGCTAAGCACCAAAAAAAAATCAAATAACCTAATCAATAAATGGGCCAAGGAACTGCAGACACTTCCAAGAAGAGGATATACAATCAATCAATAAATACATGAAAGAATGCTTATCATCTCTAGCGATTAGAGAAATGCAAATCAAAACTACTCTAAGATTTCATCTCACTCCAGTCAGAATGGCAGCTATTATGAAGACAAACAACAATAAGTGTTGGCAAAGATGTGGGGGAAAAGGCACAATCAAACATTGCTGGTGGGACTGCAAAATGGTGTAGTTGATATGGAAAGCTGTAAAGAGATTCTTTGGAAAACAGTGAATGGAACCACCTTTTGACCTAGGTAGGTATCCCACTCCTCGGTCTATACCCAAAGGACTTAAAAACAGCACACTACAGGGACACAGACACATCAATGTTTATAGCAGCACAATTCACAATAGCTAAACTGTGGAACCAATCCAGATGCCGTTCAGTAGATGAATGGATAAAGAAAATGTGGTATATATACACAATGGAATATTACTCAGCAATGAAAGAGAATAAAATCATGGCATTTGCAGGTAAACGAATGGAGTGGAAGTATATAATGCTAAGTAAAGTTAGCTAACCCCCCAAAAACCAAATGCCGAATGTTTTCTCAGATATAAGGAGACTGATTCATAGTGGGGTTGGGAGGGGGAGCAAGGGAGGATTAGATGAACTCTAGATAGGGCAAAGGGGTGGGAGGGGAAGGGAAGGGGCACAGGGGTAGGAAAGATGGTGGAATGAGATGGACATCATTACTCTAAGTACATGTATGAATACACAAATGGTGTGAATATACTTTGTATAAAACCAGAGATATGAAAAAATGTGCTATATATATGTAATATGAATTGTAATGCATTCTGCTGTCATATATTACAAATTAGAAAAAAAAGAAGAGAGAGAGCAATGAAAACATGCAGAAAAAAAAAAAAAGTTGCTTTCTGATCCTCCAAAGATGGGACACAAGAGACTATGAAAAGAGTACTTCCTAACCTACTTTCTAGAGAAGCTTATGAATGATCATCTTTTCTTATAATCATATCAAAGTACTTACGACTATGACATGATTTCATTTTATTTTTGTTTTTACTTTTTTGGGTGGGAGGGTTCTGGGCACTTGACCATGGAGCCACATCCCCAGCCCTATTTTGTATTTTATTTAGAGATAGGGTCTGAGTTGCAGAACCACTGGGATTACAGGAGTGCATATCAGTGTTAAATAGTGCATTGACCACACTAACTTTAAAATTAATAATGATTATTAATTTTGCTCCTACTTGGAATTCCATGTACATTTGTAAGACTTTTAAAATGTGAATGAAATTAACCTCATCCTCTATTTTCTGCATTCTTTTTCTTAACCAGTCTTTGTTAAGACAGGGATCTGTTTACAGATCATAGAAAAAGAATGATTTCTACAGATAAATTATTTTGAGTGTTTTGTTCCTTCCACTCTTAATAGATATCTTCTAAAGTTCATAAATTGTGCTTTTTGGGAACTTATAATTGGAGCAGTAAAATAATCTGAAAATCAAGACATTATGAATGTTTATTTCTAAAGCAAGTGTAATCAGGTCCTTGTACTTGTAATCAGGGGATACGTAAAATCGGCATTAATCTATGGGCTGGGGTTGTGGATCAGTGGTAGAGCACTCGCCTAGCACGTGCTAGGCCCTGGGTTCGATCCTCAGTACCACATAAAAATAAGTAAATAAAACAAAGGTATTGTGTCCAACTACAACTAAAAAATTGGCATTAATCTAAACTGAGTCTCTAACCTCTACACGATGTTTTCCTTTAAAAAGATACTTTGTGAGACCTCTGCTTCAAAAAGTAGTCATTAAAAATCGTTGTAAACTTTCTTTTCACCTTTAGCAGGTGGACAGTGGACACTGGCTGGAAGCAGAAACAGGAAGACAAGGAGAACAGGCAGGAACAGACCACGTGGAGAAGTCCCTGCAAGCACGCATGTACAAACCCTGAAAACAGTTAGGATTTAGATCTTTGCAGAGGGTTTACCAGAAAGAGTCTTCTTTTAGTTTTTTTTTTTTTCAAAGAGAGAGTGAGAGAGGAGAGAGAGTGAGAGAATTTTTAATATTTATTTATTTTTTTTTTAGTTCTCGGCAGACACAACATCTTTGTTGGTATGTGGTGCTGAGGATCGAACCCGGGCCGCACGCATGCCAGGCGAGCGCGCTACCGCTTGAGCCACATCCCCAGCCCTTCTTTTAGTTTTTATTTGTTCTTTTTAGGTATTCATGACAGATGAGTGTAGTTCGACATACTATTCATACATGGAGTGTAACTTATTCTAATTAGGATCACATTTGTGTGGTGTTTCATGATGTGGAGTTTGAATGGTGGTGTATTCATATATGAACACAGGAAAGTTATGACAGATTCATTTTTTTTAGGGACCCAAAGATTTTTCCACAGATTCATCTCCAGAGACTTAACATTACTTGTGTTGACTCATAATGTATACCCTTTGTTCAAATCTGCCAATTTGGGTCCATAAATAAAGATTTTGCTACCACACATATGTGGATTCCCTCAGGCATGCCCATCAAACTTAACCATGCACATTCACTCATGAACTCACTGTTCTATACCAAACTCCTTTCCCTTAGAAATTATTCTCCATCAGCCTGGAGACTTGTAAGACTCTCCATCCTAGAGACCAGCAAGAGCTCAATACAGAAATATTGAACTCATGATGGATTCTTCCCTCATTCTTTCTCACCCATTGTGCCAACAAGTTATTTTTGATTTATGGCTCTTACCTCCTTTTCCTCACCTTTTCTATCTTCTTAATTTGAAACTTGATGTTATGGTTTTGTCATGAGGTATTTCCCAAAAGCTACAATGCAACAAAATTTGGGGTAGAAATGATTGAGCTGTAGCCTTAACCTAATCAGTGAATTACTCCCTGATGGGATTAACTGGTGGGGTGTTGCCGGAGGAAGTAGTTTACTGGGGGCATGCTACAAGGTATATATTTTGTATCCAGAGAGTGGAGACTCTGCTTCCTAGTCACATGTGAGCTACTTCCCTCTGCCACACTCTTTGATCATGTTTTGCCTCACCTCAAGCCCTGAGAAAGGGAGCCTCCTGCCTATGGATTGAGACCTCTGAAACCGTGAGCACTCAAATAAACATTTTCTCCTCTACAACTGCTCTGGCCAGGTCCTTTAGTCACAGCAGTGAAAAAGCTGACTAAAACACGTGAACAGATCTTCTCCCCATAGTTCACTGATGGAAGATGGAGGCCTGCATGAGCTGGCCTGCAATACAGACTTAAAAGGGGACTAGGTTTGGGATATGTTGGCAAGCAAATTTGATAATGGATTATATTTGGAATGTAGGCGGAAGGGAAGAATCAGGGTTGAAAGCTAGGTTTTTATTATAACAGTGAATTAACAGAGATCCCATTTATTAGGAGAGAGAAGTTTGGAGTTAAACAGGGTTGAGGTGTAGAAATTGGGAATTTTGTTCTGAGATGCCGGTTGGATATCAAGAGTAGACGTTGTGTAATAGTTAGTTTGAGATGTGAATCTGGACAGGAAGAGATGTGTGGAAATCATTGATATATTGATTGTATTTTTCCACATGTTGGAAAACACCTAATGATTATCTAATTTTTACTTTTTACCTGCACATTAATTATGAAATATTTTCTCCTTTGGAGTTTTACTTCACACTACATTATTCTCTCTGAAAAAATACAATATTATTCTTTGGACATTAGGCACATATCTGATTATTGTACATGATTGAACACTTGTGATAAGATTTCTAAATAGGTAGAAATGAATGAGTTACGTGCCTTTTTCAGTTCTACAAACTTTGCTTCCTTTTACTATATTCTTCTTCCTTCCCCAAAATAAAAATTGGAGATAAGAAAAATAATTAGCTATTCAGAGCAAATATTACAATAAACAAAGTTGTTTTACTTAGTCTATTGTTTCCTGGAAAATACACAACATTTCAAGAAAAATGAAGTTAAATGTAATGCAAACTTCTTGCTCCACAGCCCACTCCTCGATTGGTCGCTGCAAGGAGAGTTAGAAGACATTGCATTGGTGGTTGCCTGTAATTGCTTAGCTACTGCCTGAGTATATATACATGGTAACTGCGCAATAAAATCAGATCTGCTTCCTGCTTGTCTCTAGAGGTCTTGATTAGCAACTCTGCAGCCACACTCTACCCTGTTTTGTGGACCGCTTCCCTGGACAAGTGAGAGCCCACACAGCTGCCCCAAACATCCTATAAGACAGGGTGTGCCCCCTCACAGAGTGGTGAGGAAGGCGAAATGGGGAACCTATAGAGTTCCACGACAGACTCACAGCTGCAAGTGCTGCATACTCTCTTAGATACTAGAGGTTTAACCCTAAATATGAGAGAAGCCCAGAAGTTCTGGGATATAAACACTAACCCATGCATCAATGCTACTGATGTTTCTGATCCTAGGATATGGGACAAGATAATCACAAATGAGTGACAATCTGAAGTGAAACAGGGGTATGCTTTACCACTACATTTTTTTCCTATTGTGATAGCCATTCAGCAAAGTTTAGGGAGTCCTGCTATAGATTCTTGCCATATAATGATGGCCCTGAGGGAAGATGAAGCTGTGAGAGACAAAAAAGGGGAAAAAAGCAGGGACAAAATCTACTTCAGAGCAAGCAACCACATCACGCACAGGAAAACAAGGGAAAAAATCTAATTCCAAGCAAGCAACCAAAACAGGTGCAGGAGGAAGAGAGGCAGGAAATGATACTGCTGGCGTGCATAGTACAAAAAGAGGTGACCACAAATGGTGCAAGTGTGCCACCTTCTACTGACAGTCAAAGGTTATATCCTTCCCTGAGTCAATGGCAATGGCCTCCTTATGAGGCAACACCAAAGCCAGCAAGGGACTATGACAGCTTAGAAATGACCAGGCTGCTGAACAGGCCCAAGCCATGGTCTCCCAGAAACCCCTTCCAGGAGGCCAGAGATCCTTTTGAAGATCTATGTAAGGTAAGAGATGAAAGTGAAGTAAGGGAGTACAAACCTGCCTGTCAACATGGTCCCCACACCACAGTGCCCTGCCACTTGGTATCCACATGCATTGGGTACCCTGGAAGAGTTAAAGAAGGCAGTAAAAGAGGATGGGCCCCAGGGGCCATTTGCAGAGCAAATGCTCGAATCACTCTGTCTTGAACTTAATTGCCCTCAAGACTGGTAGGACCTAGCAAGAATAGCTCTTGAGCCTGCAACATTTTTGAAGTGGAAGGCATTCTTCTATGATGAATGTGAACAACAGGGGGATCGTAACCACACCACAAATGTTAACCTCCCAGCTGAATGCTTGCAGGGAGAGGGAATCTACAGTTCCCCTGTGGTACAAGTCACAGGCCCACCAAATTATTTCAATCAGGTGTGGCTCTGTGCTCTAAGAGCCAGGAGGAAGTTGCCAGCTGGCAGGGGGTACACTTTCTATACAGGGCTTAAGGCAGAAAGCCACTGAGGACTTGCCACAGTTTACTGACAGAGTAAAAAGGCAATAAAAGGGAAGGTGTCTCATGAAGGAGCTAGGGTGGCCTTAGCCAAGGAACTGATCTGGGATGGACTAAATAACAAACATAAAGCAGCAGTGGTGCCAGTATGCAATGGCACACTGCATGACTGGATTTTGGCCACCCAGGATATAGGGACACAAGCAGCTCAAGCCTCTCTGCTGGCCTCAGCCATGGCAGTTGCATAAAAGAAGGACTACAGAGGCTTGCAAAAAGCTAGTCAGAGTCTGCAAAAAAATGTGCACTCTTTTTTCCTATTGGTCCTTTACAACCTGCTTGAGTAAATCTCTAAGAGTTAAAATCTAATGCTTTATGGCAAATGGATGCCACTCATTATGCACATTTCTGAAAATTTAAAATGCATTTATATAATCATCGATACCTATTCAGGGTGTGTAACGGCCACAGCATCCACAGGAGAAACCACAAAAAAGATCATCTCCCATCTACTTGAATGTTTTGGAATTATGAATGTTCCCATGTCTATGAAAACTGACAATGGGCCAGCCTATACTAGCAAGACATTTCAAGTGGTTTGCAATGGTTGGCATATACAGCAATTAACTGGGATTCCCTATAACCCTTAGACTCAAGGCACCACAGAAAGAACACACAAGGAATAAAAGACCATGCTACAAAACAGAAGGGGCGGAACTATACCAAGTCCCCTCATGATGCCTTGAAAAGAATCTTATTTAGTTTAAATTTTCTTTCAATATCAAACTTTCCAACAGAAATAGCAGCCCATAAACATTGGTCCCCTCTCACAGGCACTCCCATCTACCTATGGTCTCATGGAAGGATCCTATAGCAAATGAATGGGATGGTCTGGGGGCCTGCCTAACCATGGGTGGAGGGTTTACATATGTTAACAGGAGCCTCACCCCATCTGGGTGCCTGCCAGAAAGTCAAGCCCTGGACCCCCAGAACCACCATCCAAGAAGATGAAGGAACTAACTCTGGAGGAGAAACCTCACAAACAAAGGACTCAACAACACAAACGGACCTCACATAAAGTAACCTGGGATGATATCAAAGGTGTTGTTGAACAAGCCACGAGACTGGCCCCTTTGCTGGGTGGCAATATCATCCCTGGGCCTATGATGATGGTCCTAGTGTATGCAATACTCACTGCTAACACTGAAGCCTCCCATGAGTTAAATTGAGTTTTGGTCACTAGCTAGGCCACCACCTTTAACAGTGGCTAAAGGGGCTTTACCCAAGCTCTTCTCTAATAATTCCAGCCTTATTGATCCTTAATTATCCATCCAGGAGGTAACCATATCCTGGAACACCAGCATTACTCTGCCCATTTGTTTCTCCACAGTAGATAATGAAACCTAAAATCCAGGCAGTCCTCTCTGTTTTGCTCTTGCCAATGAAACTACTGTATATAACTATATAGTTGGGCTATCTCTCACTGACCTTAGAATTATAGTTAATGCTACCTATAGCCAGAGCCTCCCCCATGGCAAATGCAAGAAATTCTTGCTGCCAACATACCCAACAATGCGTTTTGGAAAGCCCCCCTCGGATAATGATAGCATCCCATGGAATCAATGTGTCACTGTCATACCTTATCTCCTTGATAAGAGGAATTACTCTGGGGAAGAACAACATCTATGAGCCTAGGTGGGCACAGCTCCCTGGAATGTAACTGAGGTGCCCTGAAACAATATGGGCTATTGTAGTAACTGCTACACAGGACAAGCCACTACCAACTGGTATGCAGAAAACCAGTATGGCATGACGGATATCATGCCAATATTACTAGCTGCTAGACCCATCAAATGGGCAGCAGACAGCTGAATGGGTTGATATTGAGTCCAGACCCTGACCATGGATTTGCCTTTGTGCCAAATTATACTCATACCCACTAAGCAAAAACTGGTGTTATGCCACTCTTTGCCACGCTAATAATCAATGATACTGATGGCATAAATATCACTCATACAGAGACCTGTGTACAGTCAATACATCCTGCTGGCTCACAAATTGTCTAACCCCTGCTATGAAAGCTAAACATATTTTTATCCTCGGAGTACCTCCAGCAATCTGGCTTCCAGTGAACCTGTCCAGGGAGTGGAGGAGTCCCTGGGACATAGAGATGAAGATTCTTCTGAAGGAGATCCTACATCGGACAAGGCATGCAATTAGCCTCATCATCACTGGGATTATTATCACTGCCACAGCCACTGCCGCTGTTTTACTCACTCAGAGTATTCAGACTGCTCAGACTGTACTCAATTTGTCTACACGATGGCATAAGCTTTTGCCATTCAAAATGACTTAAATAAACTGTCCCGAGCCACTATTTTAGTCATTTGGCAAAAACTAGACCTCCACCAGTAACAACTAGATATTCTGATTATGTTGCAGAGGCTCACTTGTGACCCTGAATTCCATAGTATTTGTGTCTCCCAATATGTTGTATCTGAAAAATGTAACCTTCCACTTTTCCAATTTTTCTCAGTATATTAAGGGTGCTTGGGATGTAAACTATGTTATGATTATGCATAACCTTACCAAGGCAATTGTCAAAATCAATGAGACAAAGGTGTCTATTTTGAAAACCTCTTCTTTCTTCCAAGGATTGAGTGAACACTGGAAAAACCTGAGAGCCAAATTAACTAATCATTATAATGCTATTACCCTGGCCCTACCATTTCTTGTATTGTGAGATGCTTATGTAACCATGGAAAGACCACTGAACAGAGAACAATAATGCTGGCTGAAGTCCTTGCAGCACAGTCAGAGGGGGGGAGATGTGGGGGACAAGTGCATGGAGTACGCATACATGGCATAATTTAAGGGTGTTTGAGTGGCAAACCATTCCCCCATGCTAGGCCTATGAGTGGCAAACCCTGCACCCTGTAGACACAGCCCTGGGCATGAGGTCATATGATGTAGTCCCTGTGCTTGATCCATGGCCCACTCCTTGATTAGTCGATGCAAGGACAGTTAGCAGAAATTGCATTGGTGGCTGCCTGTAATCTGCTTAGCTACTGCCTGAGCATATATACATGGTAACTGCGCAATAAAATCAGAGCTGCTTCCTGCTTCGTCTCTGGAGGTCTTGATTAGCAACTCCGCAGCCACACTCTCCTCTAGCCTGTTCTGTGGACCTCCTCACTGGATGAGAGAGAGCCCACGAGGTTCTGTTAAAATTGGTACAAGTATACGTATTTCAAAGCAGCCTTGATCTCTAATTTATAAATTTGCACAGAAAATATGCTACCTACATGCAAAACAATGAGAATAAAGATAAATAAATATAACATTGCTATAAATACTCGAGCACCGTAACTGGTTAAAAAAGAAAAAGATATTATGGTGGTGCTGGCTTTTCAAAGGGAAAACCATATGCGATGTATGCAGAGAAAACATACTGTGCAAACTGAAAGTCAACGTGGCTTACCGAGTGGTTGAGCTGAGATGATCCTGGAATTTTCCCCAGCCAATGCAACTCTTGCCTGCTGCTCACTCATGTACTCTACAAATGCATAACCTCTGTGAACTGAGCATCCAACTATTTTCCCATACTTCGAGTGGGTGAAAGGAACAGCTTAAATGTGAACTGTCTTGACAATGGCTGTTTAAATTGCCGATGAAAACATGTGAATTGATGCACGTGTGAGGTCATTCTTGTTGGTGAAGCTAATGGCCTGTGTGTTGCCAGTCATGGCTAGTTCACCTAGTTTTAATCCTTAAACAAAGAAACAAAATATAACAGTCATAAAGTAAACATTAGATCCATAGGTGTCACTGCATTATTTTTAATATTTTTCAATATTTTCAATATTATACTAGGAAAGTTCAAATCCCAAAATATTACCGATTTTCAAACACAGAAACTATAAAACTCAATAATACAATCAATAACTTAGACTTAATTGACATATATAGAATATTTCATCCTTCAATGAGAGAATATACTTTGTTCTCAGAAGCACATGGATCCTTCTCTAAAATAGACCATATACTATGCCACAAAGCAACTCTTAGCAAATATAAAAAAACAGAGATGCTACCCTGCATTCTATCAGATCATAATGGAAGGAAATTAGAAATCAATGATAAAATAAGAAATAAAATCCACTCCCAACACCTGGAGACTAAATAATATGCTATTGAATAAACAATGGGTTACACAAGACATCAAGGAGAAGATTAAAAAACTTTTAGAGGTAAATGAGAAAAGAGATACAACATATGGAAATCTTTGGGATACTATGAAAGTAGTTCCAAGAGGAAAGTTCATTGCACGGAATTCATTCCTTAAAAGAAGAAAAAGTCAACAAATAAATGACTTAACACTACATCTCAGAGCCCTAGAAAAAGAAGAACAAATCAACACCAAAAGTAGCAGAAGACAGGAAATAATTAAAATCAGAGCTGAAATCAATGAAATGGAAACAAAAGAAACAATTGACAGAACAAAAAGTTGGTTCTTTGAAAAAATAAATAAAAATAAATAAAACTGACAGACCCTTAGCCATGCTGACGAAGAGAAGGAGAGAGAAAATTCAAATCACTAACGTGATAAAAAAGGAAATATCACAACAGACACTATAAAAATACAGAAAATAATTAGAAATTATTTTGAAAATCTGTACTCCAATAAAATAGAAAATATTAAAGGCATGGAAAAATTTCTAAAGTCACATAATTGGCCCAAATTGAATCAGGATGATATACACAATTGAAACAGATCAATTTCAAGTGACGAAATAGCAGACGCCATCAAATGTCTACCAACCAAGAAAAGCCCAGGACTAGATGGATACACAGCCAAGTTCTACAAGACCTTTAAAGAAGAACTAATACCAATACTCTTCAATTTATTTCAGGAAATAAAAAAAGAGGCAGCACTTCCAAATTCATTCTATGAGGCTAATATTACTCTGATTCCAAAACCAGGCAAAGACACATCAAAGAAAGAAAATTTCAGACCAATAACTCTAATGAACATAGATGCAAAAATTCTCAATAAAAATTCTGGCAAATTGAATCCAGAAACATATCAAAAAGATCATGCACCACGATCAAGTAGGATTTATCCCAGGGTTGTGAGGCTGGTTCAATATACGGAAATCAATAAATGAATTCATCACATCAACAGACTTAAAGATAAGAATCATATGAACATCTCAACAGACACAGAAAAAGCATTTGACAACATATAGCACCTCTTTATGTCTTCATGTTTATAGAAAAACTAGGGATAATAGGAACAATATCTCAATATCATAAAGGCTGTCTATGCTAAGCCCCAGTCTAACATCATTGTAAATGGAGAAAAATTTCAGACATTCCCTCTAAAACCTGGAACAAGACAGGGATGCCCTCTTTCACTACATCCATTTAACACAGTTCTTGAAACACTGGCCAGAGCAATTACACAGACATAAGAAATTAAAAGGTTACACATAGGTAAAGAAGAACTCAAATTGGCACTATCTGCTGATGATATGATTTTATACCTGGAAGACCCTAAAAGTTCTGCCAGAAAACTTCTAGAACTAGTAAATGAATTCAGCAAAGTATAAAATCAACACCCAGAAATCAAAAGGCATTTCTGTCTATCAGTGACAAATATAACAGCTTCTATCTCTTGGTTCTTTTGTGATGCTAACTGCACTCCCAAGTAATTATCCCACTTCTGTCTATCAGAAAGGGAAACGAGGAAAACTACCCCATTCTCACTAGCTTAAAAAAAATAAAATACTTGGGAATCAATTTAATGAAAGAGGCGAAAGATCTGTATAATGAAAATTATAGAACGCTAAAGAAAGAAATCAAAGAAGACCTTAAAAGATGGAAAGATCTACCTTGCTCTTGGATAGGCAGAATTAATATCATCAAAATGACCATATTCCAAAAGCACTATACAGATTTAATGCAATTCCGATAAAAAATTCCAATGACATTCTTCAAAGACATAAAAAAGCAATCATGAAATTCATCTGGAAAAATAAGAGACCCAGAATAGCTAAAGAAATCCTTAGTAGGAAGAGTGAAGCAGGTGGTATCACTATATCAGACATTTAACTGTACTACAGAGCAATATTAACAAAAACAACTAGATCTTAAACTGTACTACAGAGCAATAGTAACAAAAACAGTATGGTCTTGGCACCAAAACAGACTGGTAGACCCACGGTACAGAATAGAGGACACAGAGACTAACCCACAAAACTATAATCATCTTATATTAGACAAAGGTATCAGGAACATGCATTAGAGAAAAGATAGCCTCTTCAACAAGTGGTGCTGGGAAAACTGGAAATCCATATGCAACAAAATGAAATTAAACCCCTATGTCTCACCATGCTCAAAACTCAACTCAAAATGGTCAAGGACTTAGGAATACAACCAGAGATCCTGCATCTAACAGGAGAAAAAGTAGGCCCTAATCTCCGTCATGTGGGATTAGGCCCCAACTTTCTTAATAAGACTCCTGTGGCACAAAAATTAAAATCAACAATCAATAAATCAGCTGGACTCAAACTAAAAAGTTTCTTCTCAGCAAAAGAAACAATCTGTGAGGTGAATAGAGAGCCTACATCTTGGGAGCAAATCTTTACTCCTCACACATAAGATAGAGCACGAATCACTAGGGTATATTAAGAACTCAAAAAGCTAAGCACCAAAAAAAAACAAATAACCAATCCATAAATGGGCCAAGGACCTGAGCAGACACTTCTCAGAAGATGATGTACAATCAACCAGCAGATACATGAAATAATGTTCATCATCACTAGCAATTAGAGAAATGCAAATCAAAACCACTCTAAGATTTCATGTCACTCCAGTCAGAATGGCAGCTATTATGAAGACAAAGAGCAATAAGAGTTGGTGAGCATGTGGGGGAAAAGGTACACTCATACACTGTTGGTGGGACTGCAAATTGGTGCAGCCAATATGGAAAACAGTATGGAGATGAATGAAACCACCATTTGACCCAGCTGTCCCTCTCCTCGGTGTATACCCAAAAGACTTAAAACACAGTAGACTACAGGGACACAGACACACCAATGTTTATAGCAGCACAATTCACAATAACTAAACTGTGGAACCAACCTAGATGCCCTTCAATAGATGAATGGATTAAAAATGTGGCATATATACACAATGGAATATTACCCAGAATAAAATTATAGCATTTGCAGGTAAATGGATGAAGTTAAAGATAATGCTAAGTGAAGTTAGCCAATCCCAAAAAACCAAATGCCAAATGTTTTCTTCAATATAAGGAGGATGATTCATAGTGGGATAGGGAAAGGGAGCATGAGAGGAATAGATAGGGCAGAGGGGTGGGAGGAGAAGGGAGAGGGCATGGGGTAATTAATGATGATGGAATGTGATGATCATTATTATCCAAAGTACATGTATGAAGACACAAATTGGTGTGAATATATAACCAGAAATATGAAAAATTGTGCTCTATATATGTAATAAGAATTGTAATGCATTCCACTGTCATATATAAATTAAAAAACCGAAATAAGATTTTTATGTATCTCTCAAATCGATTTTTCTTTTTAAAATGTTCTGTTATTCAAACTTGAGAGAAACTGCCTTTTACTACTGCTCTACTAGAGCCTTCATCATTCCAGTACACCCTGACATTTCACACCTGCCTCTTTGTCTCTGTTCTTTCCCCTGCCAGGTATCCTTCCACTTGATGAGTTCTTTCTCCTCTGAAAACCACATTCCGAACTATTCACACTCTCTTTGCATTTTAAATGTATCTATTATTCTGCATTGATAATTTACTAGATTATAGACTAAGGTTTTTTAATATTTATTTTTTAGTTGTAGTTGGACACAATACCTTGATTTTATTTATTTATTTTTATGTGGGATGCCAGGGATCAAACCCATGTCTCTGCCGGTGCTAGGTGAGCACTCTACAGCTGAGCCACAACCCCAGCCTGTAGACTAAGTTTTTACATATCTATTTTACTTTCAAAAACTCTTAAGCAGATTAAGACCTTGCCTGTCCTTGCACTGGATTTCCTACCACTTAGTCTTATCTCTCACAGAAGATACACATCACTAAATATTCATTAAATGAATTGAGTTTATTGAAAAGTCTGTCTGTCTTGATTTCTAAGGTGCTATCTATTGCAATACTATCTTTCAAATTGACAAAAGTTTTTCAGAAAAGAAAACCTACCAATTTAAAAATACATTTTACTTTAAGAAATATTAAAATGGAAAAAGTATTTACGTATCTGAATTGATGTAACCCAACAATGTTTAGAAAGGAGACCTACATATATTAAAATAAATAAAGCATGTGCATAAAATGAATTAATAAAAAACATAAAATATTCCAAAGTAAAACTACATCTTCTGTTTTAGAAAACAGCACTGCATGTAAAAATGTTGCTTTTGTTCAAAAACAGGCTTTTAATTTTAACCCAGTATGTTTTGTCTCTAAGCAGTTTTGCAAAAAAATATAACAGCTTCTATCTCTTGGTTCTTTCGTGATGCTAACTGTACTCCCAAGTAATTATCTCATCTTTTCATCAATTATTACATTTCCCACCTGTGAGTTAGTGATGCCTTTGCTTGGTTGCATATAGGTAGAATTAAGGTTAAGGACAAATGCACATTATTTAAGTGAATTGCAATCATTCATGTTATTAATAAATGGAGGGCAAAAGACCACTAAGGTGAAGTTGAAATTTCTGGAGTTTACCATCCTGTGAAAGTTATTAATCAGCTACATCACAATGGCCTGATTGACCTTAAGAACTCAGAGGACTTCAATTATGTCACAAGGTCTACACTGCCACAACAACTAATACTCTGTCTCTAGAGGGTGAAGGAGGAAATTATGTACCTAGTCTGGTGTTTGAAAATTTATGTCTAATCTGCAGAGGAAAAAAGTTATTTAAGATCTACTTTTTTTAGAGTATTAGCATTGTACCATGTTATATACTCATGTAAATTAGGAAAAAATAAAACAACATTTAATGATAGCACTGCAATCCTCGACTAGAAATTGAAATAATTTTATATTTATTTTAAATGCTAAATATCCACACACTTAATTTCACTTTGATTAAATTTTAATTCTCCAATTTTTATATCTTCAAAATTTTTTCAAAGAATACTAAAAGGATCACAAAATTATTATCTTTAATATTAAGACGTTAACTTAGACACAATATACAATAACATAACTCTTATATTAAACATCCTCCAAATCTAGGCACAAAATCAAAATGCTATTTTCACCCTGTGGCTATTAAGGGAAACAATTAGTCATCAGAGAATCAGTTACCTGTATGAGTGTCATTATTATTATTACAGACTATTATACTTATGTCATAGCACAATAAATTATTTGGTTCATTTATAATTCTTTCAATGAGGGGTATATTACGGAGATCATTTTATAAGAAAAAGATTAGACACACAGTTCCCTAGAACAATGTATAAACAAAACCAAGAACAGTGAATCACTATTTTTTAAAAAAATATGCTCCCAGATACACAGTTCCTTATTGTGTGTGTCTGTTTTCTGTGGGTCTTGCTTCATGACCATTTTATGCAACTTGTGTCCAGTTACAGACAAATGGAGATTTTTAAGGTTGCTAAATGAATGGAATTTGAGTGGTTATTTGACTGCAAAAAAGCATATATAAAAGGTGTAATTATTTAATAGCTAAAAGAACACAAAGCTATTGAGCATAAATCAGCACACACCAAAAAAAAGTCCACAAATGAAATTGATTATGCTCAATATTCATTATAACTAGACAAGCAAAGAACTTTTTACTAGACACCCATATGATTAATAAGAAAATAACTTGTTACACAGGACACTTTTTCAAGAGAGGTATCTATTATGAGATTTGATACTTACCCTCATCTGAAAAACTAAAACTAAGGGAAAAAAGCTGTAACTGCTGTTCTCCATAATGTGGTTCTACCACGAAGATTTTTATTTTAAACTTTTTCTGGTTTTCTTAAGTATTAATGTAAAGCATAAGCTTATTTTTTAGATATTTTTAGATATAGATAAAAACAATATCTTTATTTTGTTTATTTGTTTTTATGTGGTGCTGAGGATTGAACCCAGTGCCTCACATCAGCTACATCACAATGCGAGGCAAGTGCTCTGCCACTGAGCCACAAACCCAGCCCAGCAAAAGCTTACTAACTTAAGAAAATTCACTATTGAATTACAATTTTCTTGACATAAATTTGCATATAACAACGCAGAATAATATTAGAACCACATACATGGTCATCCAAAATTCCTTTTTTAATTTACAGTTTTTTTCTCTCTTTTAAAAAAATGATTTATCAAAACTACACTGAGATTTTATCTCGCTCCAGTTAGAATACCACCCATCAAGAGTACAAATAGTAATAACTGCTGGCAAGAATGCAGGGAAATGGGAACACTTACAGACCCTCGGTGGAATTTTAAATTAATACAATCACCATCGATATCAGTATGGAGGTTCCTCAAGAGTACAGGACCCAGCCACACCACTCCATAGTATTTATCCAGAAGAACTACAGTTAGCATACTTTAGAGATGCATAAATCGTGTTTATAAACATGAAGACATGCATAATCATGTTTATAGCGAAACAGTTAACAATAGCCACGTCATGCAACCAGCCTAGATGTCTGTCACCAGATGAATAAAGAAAATGTGATATATATACATTACACACACACACACACACACGTTTTACTCAGCCCTAAAGAAAAACAAAATTATGTCCCTTGTAGGAAAATAAATGAAATTAGAGAACATCCTGTAATATGAAATAAGCTAGACTCAGAGAGTGAAGGGTCATCTGTTTCCATTCTATGTGGAAGGTAGAGAGAAAAAGGGATAGAGAGAAAAAGGAATTTAAAATTCTACCGAGGGTCTGCAATATCTCATAAAAATAGAAGAGAGAACAGTAGTTTAAAGGATGGGGTCAAGGGGCGGGAGGATGGGAGAGAGCGCGCAAGTCCTGGGGAATGAAATTGACCAACTTGTGCTATGTGCAGGTATAAACATATCACCATGAAGAGGAGGGGGGTCCGCAGAGGAGGCAGCGCTCCTGCGGAGCGGGGTGTACCTGGGAGTAGAGGTCCGCGCCCTGGACGCCCGGCTTGATGCACTTACGACGCTGGAGCTTGGTCTCGCTGCGGCAGACGTCCACCTCGCACACCCGCGCCGCCGTGCTGTCCGCCAGCCTGCCTGCCTGCCGAGGAGCACCACACCGGGGAAGAGGTGGGAAGGAAGAGGGAATGGCAGGGCGAAGGGGAAAAGTCAGCAACCCAGCCGAAAGCGGAAGGGGGAAAGGCGGACGGGGGGAAGGCGGACCCGCCGGGACCACGCTGCGCGCCCCGCCCTCGTCCGCCAGCGCCCACCCCCGCCACCCCACCCCCACCGCGCCACCCCACCCCCACCGCGCCACCCCACCCCCACCGCGCCACCCCACCCCCACCGCGCCACCCCACCCCCACCGCGCCACCCCACCCCCACCGCGCCACCCCACCCCCACCGCGCCACCCCACCCCCACCGCGCCACCCCACCCCCCCACCGCGCCACCCCACCCCCCCACCGCGCCACCCCACCCCCACCGCGCCACCCCACCCCCACACCGCGCCACCCCAGCCCCACACCGCGCCACCCCGCCACACACCCCGGCCTACCCCGGCCTCCGGGCCCAGCACGGGATCGGGTCTCGCTGCGGCAGACGTCCACCTCGCACACCCGCGCCGCCGTGCTGTCCGCCAGCCTGCCTGCCGAGGAGCACCACACCGGGGAAGAGGTGGGAAGGAAGAGGGAATGGCAGGGCGAAGGGGAAAAGTCAGCAACCCAGCCGAAAGCGGAAGGGGGAAAGGCGGACGGGGGGGAAGGCGGACCCGCCGGGACCACGCTGCCCGCCCCGCCCTCGTCCGCCAGCGCCCACCCCCGCCACCCCACCCCCACCGCGCGACCCCAGCCCCACACACCGCGCCACACACCGCGCCACACACCGCGCCACACACCGCGCCACACACCGCGCCACACACCGCGCCACACACCGCGCCACACACCGCGCCACACACCGCGCCACACACCGCGCCACACACCGCGCCACACACCGCGCCACACACCGCGCCACACACCGCGCCACACACCGCGCCACACACCGCGCCACACACCGCGCCACACACCGCGCCACACACCGCGCCACACACCGCGCCACACACCGCGCCACACACCGCGCCACACACCGCGCCACACACCGCGCCACACACCGCGCCACACACCGCGCCACACACCGCGCCACACACCGCGCCACACACCGCGCCACACACCGCGCCACACACCGCGCCACCCCGGCCTACCCCGGCCTCCGGGCCCAGCACGGAATCGGGTCTCGCTGCGGCAGACGTCCACCTCGCACACCCGCGCCGCCGTGCTGTCCGCCAGCCTGCCTGCCGAGGAGCACCACACCGGGGAAGAGGTGGGAAGGAAGAGGGAATGGCAGGGCGAAGAGGAAAAGTCAGCAACCCAGCCGAAAGCGGAAGGGGGAAAGGCAGACCAGCCGGGACCACGCTGCGCGACCCGCCCTCGTCCGCCAGCGCCCACCCCCACCCCACCGCGCCCCGCCGCCCCCACCCCACCCCACCGCGCCCCGCCGCCCCCACCCCACCCCACCGCGCCCCGCCGCCCCCACCCCACCCCACCGCGCCCCGCCGCCCCCACCCCACCCCACCGCGCCCCGCCGCCCCCACCCCACCCCACCGCGCCCCGCCGCCCCCACCCCACCCCACCGCGCCCCGCCGCCCCCACCCCACCCCACCGCGCCCCGCCGCCCCCACCCCACCCCACCGCGCCCCGCCGCCCCCACCCCACCCCACCGCGCCCCGCCGCCCCCACCCCACCCCACCGCGCCCCGCCGCCCCCACCCCACCCCACCGCGCCCCGCCGCGCCACCCCCACCCCGCACCCCGCCACCCCCGGCCTACCCCGGCCTACCCCGGTCTCCGGGCCCAGCACGGGATCGGGTAGCAGAGGAGTCCAGCCTCCTTTTCCTCCGGTTGGGCGCAGTTTTGTGTCCGCACGCAGCTCTCGCGAGCTCGTGGCTCAGGGCGGTGAAGGCCAGCCGGGGGTCAGCGACAAGGGGGCACGCCGTGCCCTCTGGTGCTTTGGAAGACGCTGGCCCAGACGTCCTTACTGACGGAGACTCTAGCGCTCTGCAGGTTCCCACATCCTGCGCGTTGGGCAGATGGAAAGGGCGCTCTGCTTTTCTTCTTTGGTTCCACTGGCCGCTCTGTGCAAAGTAATTTCCTTTTCTATTTCTCACCTATAATATTTGTTCTCGGGCCTAAGGACCACCGCTTGTCACAGAAAGGGGCATCGCAGACCTGTCAGTGGGGCAGCGAGCTAGGGTTTGCCTTTGCCCCCCCCTTTTATTTATTTGTTTGTTTGTTTATGTATAACTTTTACAAACACCACCACCACCACCGCCCGCTGTTCAAAATGCATAATGTTACTAACACAACTACCAGGATTAAATACACTGAATTATTGTATTATCCTGGTAATGTAAGAAGTAAATAGGAAAAAAAAAATGTGTTAATCGTGAAATGTCAGAGTTGAGAAAAGTTTTAAGGGTTATCATTAGCTGCAAACCTGTTGTCTTAAAACTTCCAACTACATTCCAGATCTGCCATTTTCTAAATTGTGCTTGAATACTTCTGTGACTAGGGAAGATAAACTAGTATTTATTGATCACCAACTAAATGCCGTGAACTTTGTTATTTTTTTAACTTTCATATTTAATACACCAGAAAAACTCACATTACTTTTAATAACTTTGTCTTGCTATATAAGCATTACTTGTAAGGTAATTAAAATCAAGTAATAGGGGCTGGGGTTGTGGGTCTGTGGTAAAACACTTGCCTAACATGTGTGAGGCACTGGGTTCAATTCTCAGCACCGCATATAAATAAATAAAATACAGGTCCAACAACAATAAAAATAGTTTAAAAATCAAGTAATAAAAATGTTTATATACACATTTAAGAAAATTAATATATCACAATGAATCTCACTATTATGTATAATTATACTGTATATATTAATTATAATGTAATTTTAGGTAAAACTATCATTTACATATTTTAAAATATATAGAACTTAAATACTCAATTTTATGACAGTTGACAATTTAATTCCTGTAAATCACCACCCAAGCAAAATATGACATTTCTATTACCCAGAATATTTTCTTTTCAATTCTCAATCAAAGGCCATCGTCAAACAATCATCTTTTAAATTTCTGTCTCCATAAATTAATTTTACTTTTCTAGTAAAACAAATGGTTTGTAGTATGAACTCTTTTGTGACTAGCTTCTATGCTTTGCATAATATGTGTGCTACATGCACGTTTCAGCAGTTTCTTTCATCTATTATTGCTGAATACTCTGTTATGTGAATATACTACTCTTTGTTTTATGCAATTTTTTCATACATTATCCTATGGATGGATATTCAGATTTTTTTCCAGGTTTTGATTAGTATAAATAAAACTTCTATGAACATTTATGATAAAATCCTTTTGTTAAAATTCAAGATAGGGGCTGAGGTTGTGGCTCAGCAGTAGAGCACTTGCCTAGCACGTGGGAGGTGCTGGGTTCGAGCCTGAGCACCACATAAAAATAAACAAATAAAATCAAGGTATTGTGTCCAACTACACTAAAAAAAAAAAAAAAAAAAAAATTCAAGATAGGACCCCGTATGATGGTGCATGGCTGTAATCTCAGTGACTCAAGATGCTGAAACAGGAGAATTGCTATTCAAAACCAGCTTGGACATTAGTGAGACCCAGGCTCAAAATAAAAAAATAAAAAAGACTGGGGAGGTAGTTCAGTGGTATAGAATACATCTGGGTTAGCTTCCCAGTACAAAAAAAAAAAAAAAGAAGAAGAAGAAGAAGAAGAAGAAAAAAAATTAAGATAGGACTAGAAGGGAAATTTTTCAATGTGATCATGGTTCCCATGAAAAATCTACAGCTAACCTCACACATAATGGGGAAATATCAATTCTTTTTCTCCTGAGGTAAAAACCAGTAAAGGATGGTTTAATATTAGTATTTCTGTTCCAACACTGAATGAAAACCTTAGTAAATGTAATACTACAAGAAAAAGAAATAAGAGGCATAAAAATTGAAAAGGAAGAAAGATAGTGGGCATCATTCATAGACCACATACTGTTTCTGGAAGATATCTTTATGGATTCTACACCAAATCTCAAAATCTAACACTTGAACTGTATAATGTGATATAATTTAAAGTCAAAATATTAAAGGAAACTTTATTTCTATATAATAGTGTAAACAACTAAAAATGAAATTTATAAAAATATAATTTAAGACAGTAACAAACAACCTCTTAAAGTTGACTTGTTCTCAAACTCTTGTTGTCCGTTTTTGTCCTGCTTTGACCCAGACTTCTAGACCTTTGTTAACATACAAAACTCCATTTCTACTATTCATGATAATCAGCTACAACAACAAAACATGCATATCTGTAGTAAATACATTCAAAGGTTTGTAAGCACAGATGATACCAAGCATGAAAGTGATACAAAAACACATTAAAGAGTTACAGACATTTCTATTTATTTTGAACCATTTTCAATGAATATTATTGCATTAGCTCTTCAGTTTATGTCATCAGTCAATGAAGAGGAAACTAATTACGACAAAGATTATTAAGTTTACGTTGGGCATATTTTTATAGCTGTTTTTCAGAATCAGAAATGTGTGGGATCAGCATCCACTAATCAGACGAAACATTCAGCCTTTGGTTTTTTCGGATTGACTTATTTGCTTAGCATGATATTCTCCAACACCATCCACTTAACTGCAAATGCCATAATTTTGTTCTCTTTTAATGCTGAGTAATATTCCATTGTGTATATATACCAGTTTCTTTTAAAATATTTTTAGTTGTAGATGGACACAATACCTTTATTTTATTTACTTATTTTTATGTAGTGCTAAGGATTGAACCCAGTGCCTCATAGGTGTGAGGCAAGCACTCTGCCACTGAGCCACACAATCTCAGCCCCCCACCAACAGTTTCTTTATCCATTCATCTATTGATGGACATCTGGGTTGGTTCCAAAGTTTAGCTATTGTGAAGTGAGCTGCTATAAACATTGATATGGCTCCATCACTATAGTATGCTGATTTTAAGTCCTTGATCCATAATGGGGGGACATGGGAAAAATGGAGAAACTTTGGATTGGGCAAAGCGGGATGAGGGGCAGGAAAGATGGTGAAATTAGATGGATATCATTACCTTAGGTACATATGTGACTGCATGAATGGTGCAACTTTACATCATGTACACAGAACTGAAATGTGCTCTATTTGTGTACAATGAATTGAAATGCATTCTGCTGTCATGTATAACTAAGTAGAACAACAACAAGAATTGTGTGGGTATATAAACGTGATTTCTATTATTACCAGGTTTTGTTTGTTTGTTTGTTTGGGTCTTTTTGTTTGTTTCCTTGCTTGCTTGCTTTCTCTGTTACTCCAAAAAGGAGTTAGTATAGAGGGGAGACATACAAGGCTGGTACATTCCATATTGTAAGTTGGAATAAGAAAGACACGTGGCAGTCAAAGTTTTTTACCTAGATGGGATGTCAAAGACTATGCAAATTAAAATGTGAGATTAATATAATCTTATTTATATATCCAATTCATTGTGTATGTCATGGGAAACAGCAGTAAATCATTTCCTAGATAGTGCTCATGTTCTATAAAAGACCAATCTAGCCATAACGCTTCCACCCCCACCCCCGCCCACAGTTCTTGATTCTTCTGTGGAAAACCTGCATCACTTTCACATCATGATCAAAGACGAGAAAGGAGAAATATTTTATGCTTCATATTTTCCCATATCATCAAATCACTACCGTTTCAATTCTTTCTCTCTTGAATTCAATGGAGAGATGACCTTTTGGAGTAACATGAATTCAGGAGCTGTATCAATGGTCATTCATCATTTTTCCCTGATACAGAGAAATAATTTAAATATTCATTCAATGAATGTCATTTAGTAACATTAATGCCAAATAGAAAATTTTCTAATTTGCAATTCTGTAACTAAGTAGTACTTTTATATATCATGCATTCATCCTAGACTATGCCAACTAATACGATATCTCAAAAGAGTTCATTCATTAATGCAATGGTCTTAAATAAACTCTAAACTAATATGACAATGGAAATTATAATAAGATTTTAAAAGTCTGGAGACCGTATCTTCAATGACTTCTTTGGGTATTAAAAACAATTTTTTTACCAGAAATTATTTTTAACACTAATTTTCTATTGAACCTGCTAATAATCTCTCATAATTCACAATCCTCACAAAAAGAAAATAAACTAATATTTTATTACTTTAGTGTATACTTAAACAGATATCTTTCTAGCCCTTTAATGAGCTATAGCTGTTTGCCCTGAGAAGTTTTACATTAGAAATTTTTCTAATTTGTCTAAACTCTCATCTGTGAATTTTCTGTTTCCTTATGTCAAAGCAATAAATGTTAAAGTACAGTATATTCCACAGTCACCACACCAAGAATCTAAATGAAAACAGATAGTTTGAAAAACCCAAGTTTCTTTTTGTGTGTAATGGTGCTGGAGATTAAACCCAGGGCCTTGTACAGCAAAGTGAGCACTCTACTAACTGAGATATATCCTCAGCCCTGAGAAACCCAAGTTTCTTAACAGAAACACTTGTGAGAGGTACACTTGCAGGGACAAAGATTTACAAGGCCATAAAGCTAGACTTTTAACCTTTAGGACTCCATTGAGATAAACCCCAGAGATTACTGCATACTATAATTATAAATATGTTTCTTAAATACCAATGTGCTTGAAATTCCATTAAAATTTATTCCACATATACGATGCTTTAAAGAGCTAGAGAATTTTCTGTAGCACTCCATAATGTGTTCATAAATTTTTACTTACTATATTTTGAGGTTATAATAATTCCAGGGGCTGGGCCTGGGGCTTAGCGATAGTGCACTTGCCTGGCACATATGAGGCACTGGGTTCAATTCTCAGCACCACATAAAAATAAATAAAGAAAATAAAGGTCTATCAACAACTAAAAAAAATTCCATTTTTCCCTTGAAAAAAATGGTAGAGATGTTTAAAATTAATATTAATTATGTTTAGTAATGATAATGGTACTTAAAACACTATTTATAGTAATAATACAAACAAATAAAAGGTATTAATTTGTATAATGTACATATTTCATATGGTAGACCAGGACCACAAATGTGAGTTAGATAATTATTGGTCAAAGGCCTATAAATGTATGAATATTTCAATTCTTCAAATAACACTTCAAGTGAAGTAAGTGTTCTGATTTTCTAGTATTAACCTATTACAAATCAAAGGACATTGTTTAAAAAGTTTACAAAATGAACACATAACAATATTAAATGCATAAGGTGGTACATTCTATGTTGAAAACATTGTTTCCCTATAAACACATTTAAAAATCAAAAAACCAAACTGGAATAGTTCCTTCTTCAAAACATGTAAAATTTAAGGAAAATATTTAAAAGTTATAAATTAATTAAAATAATACATTTAATTTGCATATGATAATTGTATATTAAATATTGTTAATTCTCCTTCAATTTTTTGTCTAGGTGTTGGTAAATGCATTTTAGAGTTTTTTTTACACCTAATACATACCTTTTTTTTTCTTTTTTCCCAATTTTCTTTTTTTTTATTGGTTGTTCAAAACATTACATAGTTCTTGATATATCATATTTCACACTTTGATTCAAGTGGGTTATGAACTCCCATTTTTACCCCGTATACAGATTGCAGAGTCACATCAGTTACACTTACATTGATTTACATGTTGACATACTCATGTCTGTTGTATTCAGCTGCCTTTCCTATCCTCTACTATCCCCCCTCCCCTCCCCTCCCCTCTTCTCTCTCTACCCCCTCTACTGTAATTCATTTCTCCCCCTTGTATTATTTTTCCCTTTCCCCACACTTCCTCTTGTATGTAATTTTGTATAACCCTAAGGGTCTCCTTCCATTTCCAAGCAATTTCACTTCTCTCTCCCTGTCCCTCCCACCTCTCATCCTTGTTTAATGTTATTCATCTTCTCATGCTCTTCTTCCCTACTCTGTTCTTAGTTACTCTCCTTATATCAAAGAAGACATTTGGCATTTGTTTTTTAGGGATTGGCTAGCTTCACTTAGCATAATCTGCTCTAATGCCATCCATTTCCCTCCAAATTCTATAATTTTGTCATTTTTTAATGCAGAGTAATACTCCATTGTGTATAAATGCCACATTTTTTTTTTATCCATTCGTCTATTGAAGGGCATCTAGGTTGCTTCCACAGTCTTGCTATTGTGAATTGTACTGCTATGAACATCGATATTGCAGTGTCCCTGTAGCATGCTGTTTTTAGGTCTTTAGGGAATAGACCCAGAAGGGGAATAGCTGGATCAAATGGTGGTTCCATTCCCAGCTTTCCAAGAAATCTCCATACTGCTTTCCAAATTGGTTGCACCAATTTGCAGTCCCACCAACAATGTACAAGTGTACCCTTTTCCCCACATCCTCACCAGCACTTGTTGTTGTTTGACTTCATAATGGCTGCCAATCTTACTGGAGTGAGATGATATCTTAGGGTGGTTTTGATTTGCATTTCTCTGACTGCTAGCAATGGTGAGCATTTTTTCATGTAATTGTTGATTGATTGTATGTCCTCCTCTGAGAAGTGTCTGTTTAAGTCCTTGGCCCATTTGTTAATTGGGTTATTTGTTATCTTATTATCTAATTTTTTGAGTTCTTTATATACTCTGGATATTAGGGCTCTATCTGAAGTGTGAGGAGTAAAGATTTGTTCCCATGATGTAGGCTCCCTATTTACCTCTCTTATTGTTTCTTTTGCTGAGAAAAAACTTTTTAGTTTGAGCAAGTCCCATTTGTTGATTCTAGATATTAATTCTTGTGCTATGGGTGTCCTATTGAGGAATTTGGAGCCCGACCCCACAGTGTGTAGGTCGTAGCCAACTTTTTCTTCTATCAGATGCCTTGTCTCTGGTTTGATATCAAGCTCCTTGATCCATTTTGAGTTAACTTTTGTGCATGGCGAGAGAAAGGGATTCAGTTTCATTTTGTTGCATATGGATTTCCAGTTTTCCCAGCACCATTTGTTGAAGATGCTATCCTTCCTCCATTGCATGCTTTTAGCCCCTTTATCAAATATAAGAAAGTTGTAGTTTTGTGGGTTGGTTTCTGTGTCCTCTATTCTGTACCATTGGTCCACCCGCCTGTTTTGGTACCAATACCATGCTGTTTTTGTTACTATTGCTCTGTAGTATAGTTTGAATTCTGGTATCGCTATACCACCTGATTCATACTTCCTGCTTAGCATTGTTTTTGCTATTCTGGGTCTTTTATTTTTCCATATGAATTTCATGATTGCTTTCTCTATTTCTACCAGAAATGCCATTGGGATTTTGATTGGCATTGCATTAAACCTATAGAGAACTTTTGGTAATATCGCCATTTTGATGATGTTAGTTCTGCCTATCCATGAACAGGGTATATTTTTCCATCTTCTAAGTTCTTCTTCAATTTCTCTCTTTAGGGTTCTGTAGTTTTCATTGTATAAGTCTTTTACCTCTTTTGTTAGGTTGATTCCCAAGTATTTTATTGTTTTTGAGGATATTGTGAATGGAGTGGTTGTCCTCATTTCCATTTCAGAGGGTTTGTTGCTGATATACAGGAATGCCTTTGATTTGTGCGTGTTGATTTTATGTCCTGCCACTTTGCTGAATTCATTTATTAGCTCTAATAGTTTCTTTGTAAACCCTTTTGGGTCTGCTAGGTATAGAATCATGTCATCTGCAAATAGTGATAATTTAAGTTCTTCTTTTCCTATTTTTATGCCTTTAATTTCTTTCGTCTGTCTAATTGCTCTGGCCAGTGTTTCGAGAACTATGTTGAACAGAAGTGGTGAGAGAGGGCATCCCTGTCTTGTTCCAGATTTTAGAGGGAATGCCTTCAACTTTTCTCCATTCAGATACATACCTTTTAATAGATTCAAATGGGCTGTAATATATTTAACCTAATCTAATTATTTGCTTAGTTTAAAACTTTTTTTTACTTTCCCTTGTTTTTACTTAAATAATTGAGTTTTTGTTAGAACTTTTAACAAACATAGTAAGAGCTTGGTCATTTAAAAAAATTAGTTTCACAAAGCAAGTGGCAAAATCAATCAAACTATAACTATACGAATTATTATAAAGGAGTCTGAATGACTCCTGCCCTTTCCCCCACCCGTTATAGATATGCATGAAAATGTAAAGGACTACATGGAATTCATTTAAAGCTTTCTAATTATTTCTCTCTGTTTGGCTGACAGAGTACTAAAGCTGAGGCTCAGCAAGCTCAAGAAATCTGGTCTCCCAGCATCCACAGAAGAGTTTTGCTGCAGTTTCAAAGTCAATGTCATTAAAATAAATCCTTGATAAAGAGTAAGCTACCAGGCAATCAACACAGAACAACTTCCCAAGGAAAATAATATTCTAGAACTTCTCAGAATTAAAATTTTAGAGAACTGAAAATGAGGAAGTAAAAACCAGTTTTCTGCCTCCTTCAAGCCCTAAATACTGGCCAGGTTTATTTCACTAAATCATCTGAGCTCATCTACTTTTTCTCAGAGTTGAGTGCACAATCCTATTAAGGTCTCTTTCTGTCTCATGAATTGACTAAAATCTTCACTTGTATTCAAAATTTGGAGGATCTGGTATAAACTATTTCCATTTTTTTTTACTCACAGCTCTTCTTTATCTACTTTACGTATTTCAGTTCCATGTAAGAGGTTCCTCATATACTAAGATGCATTCCTTGAACTTATTTCTTATAGTTCTCTTTAGCTAGAATTTCCCTTTTGCATGACCAAATACTATCATTTCTTTCAGGATCTGCTAAAAGTCTTCTCCAGTATCTTGGAGAGAATTTATAGCTTCACTCTTGTAAATTTTCTTGGGACATTTATCTACTTCTTCTGCCACTAAACATTTTTTTTCTTGTATACAAAATTTAAGATGGTTTTCTCTCTTGCAGGAGGAAAACAAGGAGAATATGTATATATTCATGTAACCAAGAATACAGTAAGATCTGAATAAATGATGAATGAAAGAATCAAAGGTAAATGGATGTATTAAAAAGTTATTTTCTTCAAGTGACAAGAATTTTTGGCTAGAAGATTAGCAGTGGAATAGAAATTAGCCAAATAAGGATAAACTGAGTATT
Organism: Spermophilus citellus; assembly: GCF_964194105.1. NCBI lineage: Eukaryota > Metazoa > Chordata > Mammalia > Rodentia > Sciuridae > Spermophilus > Spermophilus citellus. The sequence continues at coordinate 28,217,871 of NC_138191.1, read as the reverse complement.
TGTACAAAAAAGATAAAGATGAAAGTGCCAAGCTGAGGTTGTAGCTCAGTGATAGAACACTTGCCTCACACATATGGGTTCTATCCTCAGCACCACATTAAAAAAAATAAATAAATAAAGATATTGTATCCACCTACAACTAAAATATAATAATAAAATAGATTGAAGTGTCAATCATATAGGCAGAAAAGTTTCTACTGAGAAGTTTACAATTTCATTAAATAGACATTAAATGGGCATGTAAGTCATGTCCAAAGTATTGTAATTCAATATAAAAGAATCAAATTCATTTATTTTATATGGAAAAGAAAAGTATTTTCATGTTTTGGGTCAAACATGATGAGACCTTCCTAGAAGTACTGAAAGATGTATACTTAGCTTAGAAAAACAAAGAACACAAGATCAGATATTTTTATGTTTCATGGATTTTCTTTTTTACTTTTTAGAATAAGAGGGAATATTACATTATTACACAGGCCTCCCTGACCTCTTAAAGACTGAGTTGGGATGGGTGTCATAGGCATCACCTCCCTGGTCTTCAGCAAAGCCCACAGGATGGTATCTCTATTTTGCATGAATTAGGTAAGACCTTGTCCCCTTCGGTTTTCTACCTCTGTCCTTGATCTTCTTTGCCAAAATGTGGGTATATAGAAGTATTTATATATATCAAAACATATGACAATTTAGCATCTGTAATAGATTGCATTCAATTAGAGCCCTTTTTATGGTCACCTCACTAATTTTTACTAAAAGATTACTAATGTTCATGTAAAACATGAAAAAAATTCAGTGAAACTGATAGTGTGAACTTGGAGGTCTAGATGCTCAGATCTGTGGCCTCATGCAGTGGGAGAAACGGTAGGGCTCTCCTGTCCTGGACTCAGTTCTGTCCAACCCTCTCTTCCACTCCAGATGATCAGTGATGCCTGTTCAGCAAGTGCCCATGCCTCCTGGGCATGCAAGTCTTGGCACATGGCCTGTAGGGTCCCGCTCCACATCCAGTCCCAGCTCACACATACTGTTGTGCAGCCTTCGCAGGAATTGTTTTTGTGGCGGTGGAAGGCTTGTTGAATACTCAGGATATACAACAGCCTTTTAATTTGGGAGCCTTGTTGTCATTCAGATGTGTACCTCTGCAGGTGTACAGAGGATCAGATTCTACTGTCTGTGGGTTGTACTTGCCAGACAGGTCTTAAATTGTATGATTTTTGAAGAACTTCATATACTTTCTTGGAGACAGGTTAGCCATTTCTTTAATATCCATTTAAAATCTATTCATTTTATGTTAGTAGGAGTGTTAACTTGTCACCACACAGGACTTGACTTAAAACAAAATTTAAAACTTTTTGTGGCTTGTATGTGTAGGCTGGGCATGGTGGTGCATACCTGTAATCCCAGCTGCTCAGATGGCTGAGGCAAGAGGATGGCAAGTTCAAAGCCAGTCTCAGCAAGGGCAAGGTGCTAAGCAACTCAGTGAGACCTTGTCTCTACATAAAATACAAAATAGGGCTGAGGATGTGGCTCAGTGGTCAAATGCCCCTGAGTTCCATCCCCAGTAACCCCCTCCCCCCAGAAAAACATAAAGCTTCATAATGATGTTGTTTTTTTTTTTTTTTTTTTTTTTTTTTTTTTTTTATTGAACACATTAACCAGCTGTGAAACACAGACCTTTAGCAATTCCAGGCCAAGAATTTCAGGATAGACTGTAAAGTCATGTATTTTGAAAAGCAGTGTTGGGTTATGAAAAAACACTCAAGTTGCTTGTGAAGTTAAGCTAATTTAAAAGATGTATAAATGTTCTTGAAAAAAAAAAAAGAGATCCCTGGCCCATAGTTAGTAAGTAAAGCAGTCAGGGTGGAGTCTGGGACACTCTCATTCCCAGTTCAGAGTGATGTCGTTTAACATGGGGCCTTCTGTCACAGTCTCCTTCTCAGATAGATGCTTCCCCTTCATCCTGAGGTTGTTTTCAATCAGGAGGAAAGGACTGTTGGACTGCTATGACTTTTCATCCTGTGTATCTTCTGTGACCCACTCAGGCAGTCCTGATATTGCCATACCCTAAATCTGACATGGAAAACAGAAGAGCTGGTCAAAAGTTCACTTGGTGAGTGGAACATCCTGAGATCCAGGAACCTTGGAGCAGCAGCTCAGTGTAATAAGAGTCTCTGGCAACTTTACATGGGCTGTTTGAGGACAAGCCACTCTGCCAACCTATGCCCCTCAGCCAGTAGCTAGCTCATGGAGGTCCTGCCCCTGGTGGCTGTCAGAGTCTTCCTGGGTGAGAAAGTCCTTCAGATACTGGTTGAGTATAAATGACACATCTTTCCACTGTTGTAATTTCCTCCTTATCTCTGGGACAGCTCCTGGGTTTCATCTTGAATGAGCATGCTGAATTCTCTGAAGTGGAATAGAGAGAAATTTAAGACTGCAGAGTTGCACAGTAGATTATCTGGGCTTTGAGAAAGATTTTGGTGAGAACATGCCCAAGGATCTTTCAAAGGAGAATTCCCATAGCCTATGGGAAAATGGTGGGGGGAGGTAAAACAAAGGCCCTCCCCTATATGAGAAAGTGCTGAGTAAGATTCCTAGACATCTCCCTAGATATTCTCTAATCATGAATCAGGTGTCTTCCTGAATCTCCTTCATAAAGATGTCCCTTCAGTTCTCATTCCACTATGTGGAAATCTACATAGTGCACTGTGCCTGGATGCAATATTAACCACACACATAAATGTGATTCACACAGCTGTAGTTACCTCCCAAGCACATAATTAATGATGTCATTACCCTCTTCACATTCTGAGAAGAGACAGATGTGCCTTCCTCAGTGGTCAGCTGGACATGCTGTTGTGGACCTTGCCTTCAGAAGAGTAGGCAGGCCTACACCAAGGATAACAGAAACTTCAGTCCTAGGCTCTATGCAGGAACCCTCACCTCTTGAAATCTCCCCAAATACATGACATTTGATTATCCTCAATTTATAGATGATGAAAGAGAAGTTCAAAGATGTAGGAAATATCATGGAAGAGCAATTAAATGAATTTGGCAGTCAGAATCACTTCTATCTCCAAATCTTAGACCACTTTAATTACTGTAGCTACAGTTGCTTAAGTGAGATACTAAGCTGGACGTGAAGCACTGATTCCTTGTACACACAGGAAGGCCCCCAAGGACCACAGGGCTGAAGGTTTCCTTGTGCTCAGAATTTCAAGAAAAAAGCAAACCGCTCCAAGATAAAAAATTGCATCTGGATGCTCTTGAGTGAAGTATAATCTTATGACTATAAGTACCTTGAAAGAACTATGTCCAAATTAATAAAATTTGTGTTAAATGAGAAGCACTAGAACAAGGCACTATTGGTGTTTACTCTATGCCAGTTACTGATGTAAGTAAGATCTTTAAGTGAATTAACACATAAGGACACTGCAACTCAAAGATGTAAGTATCATTATATACCATATGGGCAGAGTAGGAAATTGAGGTGCAGCAAACAGAAAACCCTTTATTAGCACCCAGGAGATTGGCCTGTGCTCATATGCTATACATAGTTAACCAAACAGATTATTTGGGATATTTTTCTTTTTCAACTTCAAATTTCTTCTCTATATTTATAATATGATTCTGAGGAAATACATTAATTGTGGAGAGTGGTGACTTGGACAATGGTCTTTGACTGCCTCAGAGCTGTGACTGCACTTTGCCCTGGGAACATTCTGTGCAAAGGTTGAGGACAAGATTGCCCAGAAGTTATGGTAAAGCCCTGCTTAGGAAGTTTTGTGCAAAGGCATGAAACTATATCAGTTTTGAACTTGAGCTCAGACACCAGCTGCAGGGGATAGAAAATTCTGAGCATAACAAGATAATAACAATTTTTTGTGAGTGCTGCAAACTTCAAGCCGTCTTGCTTTGCAGAAACTTCCCTACAAATAACCTATTGATGATAAAACCTATATAAAAATGAGCTGTCCTAGCTCTGGGTCATGATTCCTCCATCAGAGGTTGGTGTCCCATTTGGTCCCAGCTGTCTCTATAAATGTTTGTGTGGGTGGAGACAATTAATAAAATATAGTCTTCCTTATTCCAAACCTCATTTCTTGAATTCTTTAGAATGCTTCTATACTTACTTTTTTGGGTATTCCTTCCCTATTAAAAATTATACCACTAATTTCTGGAAAAAAAAGTTGGTGAAGGAGGCAAATTTGAGCTCAGAAGTGGTAAGGTTCTTTCTAACCATAGTAATTAGCACAGGTCCTTATTTCCATGATTCCTTTAGTCCTACCAGCCCACTGTACTGAACAGGCAAATGGGCTTCTATTGCTGGGCTGACAGTGGGAGGGAAGGCCCTGCCCTTCAGAACAGCTTGTGTTTCCCTGGGGATGATGGTCTCCTCCACCTACCCTCATTCTCATCTTGACCTTATGTACCATAGTTCAGAACATACAGCAGCTTCTGGACCTGCTGGCCATCCTCCATCCCTGAAAGTTCCCCAGCTCAAGAACAGACATAAAGGGTGCTAAATATTTTTTAATGTCCCAGAAACACCTGCATCTGCACTACATGGAGAAGGTACTTCTGCATTCATAAGAAGAGCCTGCATCCCAGGAAGCAGGGATTTCCCCTCAACAATAGCATTCCTGATCTTCATGGTGTCACTTCTGGATACCACAGTTTCTGTTAACAGCAGACTGCTCTTCAGCTCCTTTAAAAAAGGTACTGTGCACTGTCACATTGGTTCCCACCATAACTAGATAATGCTGTCCAGTTACTACTCAACAGAAGTTTAAACTGAATGGATGATCATTAGTTGCAGTCCATTAGACAAACATATTGTTATATGACTTTAGAATCTGAAATGGTTTAGAGATGACCCTGCTAAACATGGAGTAAGCTATTCTTGAAGATGAAAAGGCATTTCCATACCTCCAGCAGAAATCGGTAGCTGGGAATTAACCCTACTATTCCCACCCTACACCTCACTTAAACTAGAAGTTGCTGTGCTGTTGTTGCCTCATTATGCCATTGTCAGTAAATTAAAGGCAAAATATCAACCTATACTTCTAAAAAATGTGCTAATGATGGGATTTATTTTGAAGAAAGAAAGGAGATTTAATTCAAAATCTTGTTTCTCAAGAGAGGAAACAGATGATCGATCATACCTCACATTGGTGACTGAAAAACTATTTGCAACATATGGTATTTCTGCAGTTGGTTGGCCAGGGAGTAGGCTGTAAAATTAGACATAAGGAAATTTCTCTTTGAGGTCTTAGAACTACTGTTTTCTCTCGTCCAGTTGAGAGTGAAGTTCCTGGTTGTTTTCTAGGAGGTTCATTCTGCCCCTGGATCAGGTGAAGAACTTACAGACACAACCATGATGACATTTGTGGCAGAGGAGATGCAGACAGGGACTGCAAAGAAGAAGCCCAAACATGTAACAGGTTAAAAACAAATTAAATCAAGTAGCGTGCTGTAATGATAAACTTACTGATAAGAAAAGGTTAATCAACACCCGAAACACTTGAGAGTCCTCAACTCCCCAAAACAAGGATCCAGATGCCAGACATCAGACCTGAAAAGCCTCTGCATGTAGTTTAGACTCAGATAGTGAAGAGGTAGGGCCAAGTGTTCTTGGTAGCAAGAAGTGTAACAGAATTAGAAGGTGGGAGATGTCGTGGAATGTGCAGAGCTCTTGCTTTCCAATTGCCTCATCCAGCCTGATCCACAGGACACCTGCTGTCTTCAGAATGTCTCCACGGATATGGACCTCTCATTCATCTTCGAGGATAAATACTTCACAGTTGTATACCTCATGCCAATACCACCACCTTCCCTTTTATACCACCCTCCCAAACTAATCTTATTTTACCTTTCTTCTACATGGGGATGCTGAGACTCCTCAAAGCACAAATGGTTTCCCAATAAGTTATATATTCTTCAGGACTACCCAGAAGTGTCCTTATCCTTTCCTTAAGATTAAAAGTCAATCTTAAGGCTTTTCCTCAAGTGAAAAATACAAAACTGTCAATGTAAAACTGGCATGTTGTTTTTCCTCTGAATATCCACCTACCATGTTTAAATCCATTAAAAATATAATACAAAGAGCACTGTGTAACACTAAGTGAAAAACTGAGTGTTTGAAGTTGTTTTCTGCCTATATCAGTATTATTTTTGTTAAAATCAATTTTATGTTGGCCCCTTTTCTCTAACTGGGACATATGTTGGAGTTTCATTAAGTCTACATCAAGTTTGACATTACTACTTCTTAACCTCCTCCTCTGTGTCTGGTTGCTTGGCTTTTGTTTCTTAATGTCACTTAAACATTGAACTTCATACTTGTTAATTATGGATTTTATTCTGTCCCTAAGAGAGCTCTGAATAGGTCAATGTGATTAAAACTTTATGTATGTAACTTTGAATACACGTAAACACCACTCATGATGCTATTGTTGTTTTTGATCAGATTTGTCACATATTGAAAAACAGAGGGTCTATCAGAAATTTTTGTGGACATTGATCAAAAAATCTGTGTGGTTTTTCTCACCCCTTATAATCTTCAAATTACTCTGTGTAAGGATTTCCTGCTGAGAATTATTGAAAGCTTGAAAGAAATTCCTGATTTCAAGAAGAACATTTGCTATTGGACCAGAAAAATATAGGATAAATTTGGCAGAGAATGGTTATAGAGAAGAGGTTACAAATTTAGTGTCCATTGAGTCAAAAGTTTCTCCTTCCTCCTATGTCTCCTACCCTGGGATGCCTTTCCTTTCCTGGCCCTAGAGCCCCAGCCATTCTTCTAACTTGTTTAAGTGCATGAGGGGCTACAGGTTTCTGTGAGGTCAGCTGAAGTATCTGCTATTTAGTAGAGTGACACCAATTGGGTCGCTTGGGAATGTATTTGTTCCAGAAGTCATTAGGAGCTGCTAAGTGCAGTAAATATTTTTTTTCATTAGGGGATAATTAAACCCCACTAATAAATGGAATTTCTCTGATTCCCTTTTTGAGTAGGATTAGACATGGTTGGATTGATACTGTACAAACAGGTATTCAGACTTTTCCAGACCACTCCTGTGTGGCTTCTCTTGATTTTGCTACTATCTAAATATAAGCTGTGAATGGGACATGTGGAGGGGACTCATGCTAATTATTTGTGAACTCTCAACTGTGAGACACTCATGAAAGAGGTTTTCCAGATTCCTCTTGTCCTAAATCCTCATGTGATAGAGTCCAGTGGACTCTCCTATTCATTGCAGTCTCCTATCACCAGGTTGCATATTGTTGTCTACTATCGATGTTCTCACCTACTGAGAACCCTGGATGAATTTGCAGCTGAGATTTTAAGCTGTTTTCAGTGAGGACTGTTATATCCTTCCTATGTATCTCCCAGTGTAAGCAGCATAATGCTGATCTCATATTCCTTCGACTTTGGCAGTACCTTTAGTATTTCATAACCCAAGTTTGCTGATGTGGGATCACTCCAGTTATGGAGTGGTTTTGGATCAACCAGTCTAATCCCAGGCCTGCAGGAATAGTCCTAGACATTCAGCAATTAAGTTGGAGGTACTACTTCACTTGGCCTCCCCAGAAGAAATCCTCAAAGGATTCTGACAGGAGAAAAATCCATGCCTCTTTGTCCTCTCAGAGTGTGGTAGCCGTTCCTATGATGGACTGTAGGTATGCTAATGGTGGGCAGGCATGGCAGGAAGGAGAAGAAAAGGGGGCAGGAGCCAAAGAGAGGAAGAGCAAAAGCTGAAGAAGAATAGATGTAAAAATAGTTAGAGCAAGCTGGGAAAAATGGGTGAGGGGGAAGTCAGAAAAATGGCAGAAGCAGAGACAGGGACTCAGGAATTAAAAATGGGCAAGAGGAAGAAGAGGAATTCCAGTTAGTAGAAATCTTTTTTACAAAAGCCATCAGTGTGGACCTGGGATCCTCAGGAGGCGGTGCTTATCTAGCTGGCCAAGTCTGTGCCATTAGCCCCAGCTTGGTCATTATGGGAGACCAGAAGCCCAAAAGGGCAGAGGTAGCAGCCCGTGGGGGTTTGCCCCTGGAAAGGGCCTCTTAGCAGGTCTTGGCCATGGTGTTGCAAGATGTTATGGCTGCCCACATGGTCCCCCTGGTCCCCTGAGTCCTCCATTCCACAGCATTAGGGGATAATTAAAACCCACTAATACATGGAATTCCTCTGACTTCCCTTTTTGAGTAGGATTAGACATGGTTGGATTGATACTGTACAAACAGGTATTCAGACTTTTCCAGACCACTCCTGTGTGGCTCCTCTTGATTTTGTTACTATCTAAATATAAGCTGTGAATGGGACATGTGGAGGGGACTCATGCTAATTATTTGTGAACTCTCAATTGTGAGACACTCATGGAAGTGGTTTTCCAGATTCACATGCCCCACCACCCCAACAGGTCAAGTGACTTTCACAGGCCAGGCCTCCTGACCCACTGCATTTGTGCAGAGAACGCTTGATTCCCATCCATTGGCCTTCTTCCACTCTGAGGCGGCAATGAAGGGTAACCCCTGTCCCAGAGGACAGCCCTTTCCCAAAGGTGACCCTGCCCCCCAACCTACCCTGGTGGTGATGCTGATCCCAGACTCCCAACTTAGGACTTTACAGATGAAAGCTGCCCATTTGCTGTCCCATCACAAAGAGTTGAGCCTACCATGATGGTTCACCAGCCAATGCCTACATCTAAGGACCTAAAACCTCCATTCCAGCCATCCACCTTTCCTGCAAACTTTCCAGAGAGCCCACCACCAGCCTCAGATTCTGCTCTGGAGCCCCTATCCATCCCATCACCATCCAGTCTTTTATATCTCAGTGTCAGTCCCTGGGGCTTGGCCCCCCTCTTCTGTTCTGTCTGCTTCAAGCTGGAGAGTTTTGCTGACATATTCCACAAGTCCAACAAGACCCTGTGGGCCCTGCCCCCATCATCTCCCATGAAACTGGAGTTGAAGATTGCTATCTCAGAGACTGAGCAGTCCTGGGCTGAGGGCACTGCATAGTTTGAAATGAAATTAAAAAATTAAAAAATCAATCATTCAGAGGTCCACTCAGAGTCACCGTGTTAGAGAATAGCTTAAAGACCTGGATGGTCCATAGCAACATTTTTCTTCAAACCAAATTCTGATGGAATCTCCAGTACTTTGTTCAAACTGAACTGAAATAGTTATGAAGAGCTAGCCCTTCTATAAAAGAAGTTTGCAAAGATTTTCAAATAATTTATTGTTCAAAGGAATTGGTCAATGGATCTGAGGAGATGGCTATGGCAGTAGCAACAGAGGTTTAGAATGTTCCCAACTTTCCCATTAAAATACAAAAAAACAGCCTACTTTAAAATTCATAGACCATGTCTATAACAATAACAAATTACCAAGTATCCAGGTAATTATGAATACAAAAATAGAGGCAGGTGGGGCAGACCACCAATAGCTACAAGATGTGCATTAGTGCAGAAAGAAGCAGAAGGAAACATTAGAAGTCTATGGACTGAGAACAGGAGAACCTCAAAGCCAGAAGATATTCTTGGAAATAACAGCAGACCAATTTAAGGATCAGGGGTGACACTGGGAGTTCTGCTCAATCTGATATGTATAAGCACAAAGATCATAAGAAAAGACCCAAGACTGTACATTGAAATTGACCATCCAGGGGTCTTTTCCAGAACAGAGTATCTTACTGGGAAGAAACTGTTAAATTAAGAAGTGCAGGAACAATAAAGATGAAGAAACAAAATGTACAGATCAAACTCCACATCACGTAAAATGACAAGAATAGAATCTTAATTAGAATAAGTTATATTCCATTTATGTATAATCTGTTAAAATACATCCTACTGTCATGTATATCTAAAAAGAACAATTTTTTAAAAAAGTGAATCTAGGGGAAAATGACAAGAAATCTCATGGTGTCATAAAAATAAACAAACCAAAAGAGGGAGTTCTATAAAGTTGAAGCACTATCTTAATGAAGTCTCCTCCAACATTTCAAAAAAAATTAAATTAACATAAGAACAAGCAGCAGAAAAGCACTAAGGTCTATGTCTCAAATAGTTGCAATAAAAGAAAAAACAAGAAGCAAAGTGGCATCCCCTTAGTTCAGGCTGCTTAACAGAATTCTCTCCAGTTATGGAAATGTTGTGTATGTGAAGCATCCAACACATGTAGTTATAAACTAGTGTGCCAAATGCTTAATTTTATTAAATTTTAATTTTTTAAAAAATTTAACTAGTTATGTGAGACTAAAGTCATTATGTCAGACAGCAAAACTCTAGTAAATAAAAATATGCCAATAATACTGACTCAAAGAGAAATCAAAATAGTTACAAAATATTTGCAATGTTTTGAATAACCAATAAAAAATAAAAAAAAAAAAAAACAAGAAGGAAGTTCAACAAGGGGAATAATATCTGGTTCTTCTTCAGTACAGTAGGTAACTACTGGGCAAAACAATCTATCATATATCATAGTGACTAGAAAAGAATTCAAAATTTCCAACACATAAAAAAATGATCAGAGGTTGAAGAAATAGATACACTTACCACACTGATTCAGTTATTACACTCTGTATACATGTATTGAATCACCCAGATATACTCCATAGAAATGTACAAGTATAAAAAATATTCACATTTTTAAAATATTTCAAAATGATTTAATTTCATTAAGTAATTCATGCAATATAAAAATTAAAATAAATCAAAATTAGATTGAGATAACACTTAAGAAACAATTGAAATTAAAAAAAAATTAGAAGTGAAGACTTAAAATAAGAATTCTTTAAAAAAAATAGAGAATTGGGGGAGAGAAAAATTAAACATCAAAACCAAATGAACAAATAGATGACAGTGATTTGCTACAAGGAAGAAAATACTGAAGAATGGCTAAGAAGACCAAACATACAGATAATAGGAATACCTGAAGAAGAAAACCAAAGTTCATAAGCTCCAAAATGCATCTTCAAGAATGCAAGAACATGTTCCTAAAATAAATAATTTGAACCCACATCTTCAAAATGCATACCATATGCCTAAAAATCTAAACTCAAAATAACAAGAAACAAGAAATAAATATTCTAGTTAAAAAAATTAAAGAAAAAATTGTTTGGGAATTTAGACTAAAAGATGAATTATAAAATAGATTGGATTATTAATTTGTTAATAGAATTTTACACAAAAATAAAACTGAGTGATTTATTTAAAATATTCAGGAAAAGAAAAAGATAAAGATTTTAATCTCAGAAAACTGACCTTTAAATATACAGAAAACAGATACAAGCAATAATTTAGTTACTCTTGTTGTCATGACCATCTTTTGAGGAATCTGCCAGGCAATAAGCTTCAAAAAACCAAGATGACTAGAAACTGGTGGTAAGCATTAAATATATAACTACTTGTAAGAATTAGGTAGCAAGATCCCGTTAATGTGGAGACATTGGAATCGCTGCTTCCTCGCCGGCGGCTGTATTTGGGGTGAAAATGGGAGTTCAAAACACAATTTGAGTCAAATGTATGAAAGATGATATATCATGAGCTATGTAATGCTTTAAACAATCAATAAAATAGTTTGAGAAAAAAAAGAATTAGGTAGCAAGGATTTAAAGGGAGAGTTTACACTATAAAAGAGCTATGTGATCTGATAATATGTAGATTCAGTACAACCATTAAAAGTTGGAGAGTACGGAACTAACGTGTAAAACGAGTAATAAATTGTTTTCAGATTTTTCATAATTAGAAGGGATAATATTAGTACTGTTTTTTCAACATTATATATGTGCAAAGAGAGATAAAAAGCAATTGGTGGGGCTTTCTGATTCTATTTTCCCCCATGGCGTTGAGAACAAGGGTTCTTAACATGGAATTAAGAAGATAGAGATGCACTATAGGTCCAGTTAAGTAAAATCACTCTAAACCAAACTACAAATTGGAACTTATAAGTATTTTACACTATATAATTAAAATATTTATTATGATAATATTTGTATTATTATATTTCTGAAACATAATATTAATATTATAAGTTACATATTATATTACATTTATACAGATACAGAATATATATTACATGTATAGTGTGTGTATGTGTGTGTGTGTGTGTGTGTCCTAGTTCGTCCAGTGGAAAGGTCTACAAACAATGACCATTCAATTAGAAATAAGGATCTCTAGAACAACCAAGCTCTGGTCTTGAAAAAACATCTTCACTCAAAGAAATCAAGGTTTATTTAAGATAAGGCTGTTTGCAGTCAGGTTCAGGAAATGTATATGATGATCTTGAAACATCTTGACATAAAAAAATGGACAGCAAAAAACTAGTATTACTAGGATCGTATCAAAAGGACTCAGAAATTCATGTTTGAGACACCCATTGGTAAAACACGAAACAATTTAAATTCCAGTAAAGTAAGCATTGCATCAGATTGAAACCCATCAAATATATTTAAATTATGCTTAAAATCCATGAGTTCCTAAGAACCAGTTTATCTTGAATTAAATAAAAGGACAACACTCTATACTAGATAAACAATAAATAAGAAAAATCATTGTCTTTGAAATTTTCTAGCTAACAAATAAAAGGAAGTTATACAATTAGATAGGATGAGAGAATAAGAATAACATTCTTTTAAACCCCCAATGGATGAATAGATCTAAGTATTGAGCTTCAACATCTGCTAACAGCACAAACAGAAAAAACAGACTAGATAAGCCTCTTGTTGAAACAACACAATACTGAAGAGATCAAACCTGAGTCTGATCAAGTCTCTGATCCAGCTGACAGTTTTCCAGAAATAGAGAAGATAGAGTCATTTGTTAAGTTGTCCCTTGAGCATGCCATGAATACAGTCTAGACTGTAGGAAATCTCCAGGTAAAATGATCCAGTACCTTCAACAGATAAATGGTAAGAAAATAAAAAGGATGGAAGAAGATGTACAGAATAAAAGGGACTTAGGGAGATATGTTGAGTTAATAAGGAATGGGCAAGACCAAACCACAGTATGTAGGAATGCATGCTTGAGTAATAAACCATAAAGAAATTCAAGTACAAGATCACTATAAAGGTTAGTATCACTATAAGGGGCTAATTGTGCGGTGAGAGAAGATAAGTTAGGATGGGGCACATAAAGGAACTCTAGGGTGACTGATAATGTCTTACTTCTTGATCTAAGTGATAGTTACAAGGATGGTTGCCTTAAAACAATTTACTAAGTTCTACATAGGTTTGGGATTATTTGTTGTGTCTGTATGTATGTGTGTGGTGAAGGGTTATAGTAAAAAAGTAAAAAAAAAAGGGGGGGGTTATAGTAAAAAAGGGTCATACAGTTACTGTTATTCATAATTTCAGTGGATTTTAGGTCTGTGCATTACGGTGATATCTCTCTCTCTCTCTCTCTCTCTCTCTCTCTCTGTATATATATATATATATATATATATATATATATATATATACACACACACACACACACAGGGCATGGAAAGCACTTGGAGAGGCATATATATATAGACAGAGAGAGAGAGAGAAATGAGAAGGAATTTATTAGGGAACTGGCTTACATAACTAGAGGCTGACCCATGACATGTCTGTAAATTGAAGAACCAGAGAAGGTAGTAGGAGCTTAGTTCAAAACCAAAGACACAGAACCAGGGAAGCTGATGTTGTAACTCTTAATGGAAAGCCAAAGGTCTGAGAACCTTGTGAGGAGAGGGAGTCGGGGGCGAGGCTAACAGGAATTTTGATGTGCAAGGGCAGGAAAAGTACATCCCATCCCCAGGAACCAGCTTGATTTCACTTCTTCTCTGCCTTCTTGTTCTATCCAGGCCCCTAGCCAGGGGAATAGTGCTCCCTTCACTGAAGGCAGATCTTCCCCTCTCCGTCCACTGACACATGCACATATCTGCAGAAACACCCTCACAGACACATCCAGGCCATAATGCTGTTCCTACCATCCAGATGTCCCTTAGTCAACTTGGCACGTAAAATTAGCCTTCACCCTGTGTGTTTGCCAGAACGCACTACTTAGTCCAACCCTTCCTGCTAAGATGAGGAATCAGGACGACGTTTTGGTAGAAAGAACTTTATAGGAAACAAGACCTCAAGTCTCATCATGGTTCCACCATTATCCTCTGAAAGATACAGTGAAGCAATCACTCTGGGTTTCAGATTCTTTTCCCGATAGCCAGGCAAACCAGACCTACATGGCTTCAGAGAACCCTTCAGTCCCCACTTCCACTCCACCACACCAGCCCACCCTCTCATTTCTTTCTATTCATTGGTATTCAAATATGTCTCTGTACCCTTCCCTCTGCAATTCTTTAACTGTCCTCGTTCTCATAATGCCTTCAACTCTTCACCTTTGTAATATTCAAATATCATTTCTTGAACCTCTGAGTTGGCATTTAATTTACTCTGTCCTCTGAGCTTCTGGACCACTTTGTATGTGGTTATTGTGGGATAGACCATATTTCTTGGGGTTTTTTCACGTCTGTACCCTCATGAGACCCTCATTAGAGCATCAGATTATCAAAGAGTACATCTTCACATCTGTAATTCTAGAAGAAAGTGACTATAAATGTTGAATAAGTGGATGGATAGATAAAATGACTAGATGAGTAATAGAAATTCTGAACTCATTTTAAACTCTAAATTTATATGATTTTTTTAAACATTAGCTGATACCAGAGGCTTTGATAAACTAAGGACTCCTAGGTATTAGAAATTAATATGAAGAAAAGATTTCATTGTGCTCCTACCTCCCCAGAGAAATTTTATGTTTTCTCCTTATAGACAGTGCAATTGATGGTGTTTCTCTCAGGCCTTATCATTGCATAATGACAAGTTTATTATTCTTATGTGTGAGTCTAACTTGCTCATGTGATTTCCTTCCCTGCTTCACAAGCAATAATATCTATTGAGGATAAGGAATAAAAGATTAGAAAGATGCAAAGGGGTAACCCAAGCCTGGAATAAATGCATAGATACAATATTAATCTTCATGCTATGAAGAAATGAAGTTCAAGAGGTAAATGTGGAGAATGCAGATGGGCACTTGTTTATAGTTCTATGCATTTTCTCTACAAACCTTAGCTTCTCTATACCTATATATCCACATGCAATGACACATAAATGTTCTCCTATGAAAAATGATACTCGTTTCATATAACTGATTTCATTCAAAGGACCTCTAATTAATGCCTATAGAAGCCTATTTCCTATTTAGAAGGAATCATAGTATTTAGACAAGAAAAATATAACTTGGCTTTGGATAAAGACCAGATTTCCTTCAATAGGAAATAATACTATTCCCTCTGCTACACAGAAACTACATTTTAAAATTCTTCTTCTGCTGAGAGATAGTATATCAAATGAATCTTACAATCTCTATTGCATTTCAATCGGTTCCTTATTTTTCTGGCTTTTTCTTGATACTTGTTTAAAAATCTCCTTGCATTGGCCTCCTGAGCCTGTTGGAGTAATATTATGAAGCAAATGACCAGACATAATGACTTTCCAAGGTCCTTGTGCTTCCTTATTAACATTCAGTTAGCATAAGTCCTGACTTTATTATTGACTACATTGAATACACAAGACACTGACCTCTGCCATCTGCAACTAAATCTCTTCCTGCAGATCTATCAGAATGGTTTCATATAGAGAGGAAGCAAGAGAAAACAAAACAGCAACCACTTATCTTTTCTGTCCCTAGAAACTTTAACACACTCACATCTGCAGTCCAAAAAAAGGAAAGAAAACCTCCTTTGCATTAATTACTGTAAAGTCTGGAGTGAGGGTTGGAACATAACCAAGAAGAAAAATTCAAAATGGCAATCCCAGATCCATCTTCCTACACCAAGATAAAATGACTGAGTAAACACAATCAGATATATCTGGCCACCACAAAGCAAAACAACCAGCACATGCAATTTGTTACTGATTCTTAAAAATCAACCAGTAGGGCCCAAGGAATGTTTTGATTGTATAATGATGACTCTATCCTGTGTGAATATGAGAAAATCTGCCAGTTTAAGGTCGTTTTACATTTCCACTTAGTCATGCACAAAAGGATTCTGGACATTTCCTAAGTAAAATATAAGAGGGCAAATTATATCCCCTGGTTTTGAAGTCCCAAATATGTAGGCCCAGAGACAATAAGGATATGATACACTGATCTAGGTTCTGAAAATCTGGGCTTCAGACTTGAGTGGAAAGTGACTTCAAGCCTTGGAATCTCAATTTCCTTATTTGACAAATAAAAAGATTGTAGATGATCTCATGCCAACATGAGCCATTTGCGTAGAAATTTATCACCATTCCTTTCTTTCCTTGCCTCTCTTAAATTGTATTATGCCTTTCTGGCACTGGAGGAGCATATAGAGTCCCATACATCTTTGCTACCAGAGATAAAATAAATGAACTGGTCACATATCTGTTTTCAGAGATGGTAAAAAGTAAAACCATGCCAATGTAGGTTTTTAAAAAGTGACAGGTCTTCTTTAGCATAGTTAGTTAAGTTTTTAATAAGGAGTTAGATGGTAGAAAGGGCAAAGCAGGAGAAGTGACTAGAAGGCCATCAAAATGACCAGACTATAGTGTATACTAATATCATTCATCCATAATCTGAGGCCTCAAAAAGACAGACTTCCTTGGAGCATCTCCTTCTCTTCATTCATCCCATTACTTTACCAATCTCTTCAACGTGAAAAATACAACTAGACCCTTAGACTACTTGGGGGTTTATGGAGCGCTCTCAAATGTCATCCCCTTCGGCCATCAACATAGGCATGTGACTACATGTGTCTGTGCACGTCTCATTATTACCATCAACAACTTAGAAAACCAAGTTTGAGGGAAGTTAAAGATTCCTAACAAGTTTGTATAACTTGAGCTGGAACTCAATCATGTTTTCAGAGTCTAAATCCCATGGACTTTTTATTGCACACTATGATTACCCCCAACCTCATTGCACCATCAAAATCTCAGTTTAGGTAAAGAATCATACCTCCTAACTAGATTCATTTAAAAAAAATAAAATAAAACAAGAAGGAGAAAGGTCAATGACTTCAAAAAGTAAGTTTTGGGTTCTATATTATAATAGTAAAAGAAATCAATGAAAGACATACAAGATACAAATTAGAAAAAGTTAAGAAATACACACTGATTCTAAGTGGCTTCGTGTTAAGAGAGAACTTTTAAAAGATCATAAAATATCCTCATTCTTAATTATGGAAGATGGCCATCAACTGTACTCTATTTCCTTAAGACTTTAAGGAAAAAGCAAGAAAAACTGAGATCAGATGTAAACAAAATTTAAGAATTTATTTCTTATAAAAATTAATGTGTGTTTATTTTAAAACAATCTAAAATTTAGGAGAATAAAATTACAAACATATTATCTCTTCACTCAAAAATAACCACTATTCTCATGTTGATGTTATGTCTTTTCTGACTTTACTTTGTGTTGTCATGAAAGTATATTCATTTTTCTGATTCCACACATAATTTTACAAATTTTATTTTTTCATGACAATTTAATATATTTTTCTATAATCTGTTAATTTTCTTATATTATTAAATTTTTAATCACAATTTCCATATTTCCCATATGATTGGATATTTAAAAGTCTTCATAGTATCTCTGTATGTGAATATACCAACATTTAGTTAACAAATGCCATAGATTGGGATCCAAGATGGTGGAATAGAGGAGGTACTGTTTCTGGCTGCTCTGTAGAATTAAACCAAGAAAACAGTCAGGTGGCGTCTCCACAAGGTCTCACCTAGACAGAATACAACATCTGGGAGGATATGACAGGACCCCTATACAGCAGATTTTTGCAGAAACCATCAGAGCTGCGACCACCTGCCCAGAAATCAGAGCCTCTGTGTTCCAGGAAGACTCTGGACCCAAAGCGGGAAGTTCTAGCACACATGAGGCTCTCAAGCAGAGTACCAGAGTCACCTAATCAGCTGCGCTCCACACCCATGCAGGCCACATGGCTGTAATCTAGCCACAGCACAAGGCCATCCCAGCTCCCCCCACCTCACTGGACACCCGAGTCCTGGAAGCAGACCACTCCAGCAAATCTCTCTCTCGCCATTTATGGGTGGGCGTGGCTATCAGCATGGACCTCAGGACCTCCATTTGAACAGGTACCTGGTTTCCAACTTCCTCCCCCTCCCCTCCTCCCCAGCTCTGCACAGTGACTACCCAGCACAAAAACCGCTCTCAGCTGAACAGGAGCTGGAGCTCAGTCAGACAAAGGCACTGCCCACCTGGCAGGAGCCTAAGGGTGAGAGTTCCCCTGTTGGGACCTGATAAGCAAAGGAGGGGAGGGATCTAGTGACAAAAGAGTGGAAAAACCTGAAGCAAATCAGAGAGATCAGGTTTGGGAAGCTCCAGGCAGGAGAGGGAAACGATTGGGGAGCAGGAGAGCTCAAGTCCTCTCACCCTGGTTAAGACAACTCCACCTACTGGAAGAGAAGAGAAGCATAAAGAAAATGGAATTCTAAGAGTTTTGTTGTTGTTGTTGCTGTTGTTGTTGTTGCCTTCTTATTCTTATTCTTCCTTCTCTACCCTTCTATCCGCTAGCCTTCACAACCCCAACACATGCAAAACCAAGAAGTTTACATGAAATAGAACTATGAGAACTGTATCACATGAATAATATAATATAGAGGAATTACATAACCTCCTCCCCCCCATTTTAAAAATTATTCTTTTTTCTCTTTCTTCTCTCTCTTTTTTCTTCTTTCTTTCCCTTTTCTTCTTTCTTCTCTTTGCACCCTCCAAATTTTACTATTTTAACAGCCTGTAATTTTCTAAATACATATGTGTGTTTGTTTTTATGTACTCTACTGTCCTTCCACGTACTTATCTACCCTAAATTACCTCCTAACCCTCTTCATTAGAGTTCTCCTTCAAATTTCCTAAGTTATATTAACTCCATACCCTCACATCTTTCCCCCTTAGCAATCGTCCTATGCCCGACCCCCAGTTCACTGTCCACCACCAGAAAATGTACACCTTTTATGAAACTACTGATTATATTTTAAGTAAGAATTGAATCCAACATTTCTGGACATTGAGACTAACTATAAATGTCTTAATAATAATAATTTGTTCATAAGTGATGTACTGTTGATATTAGGATCTATTAACATTGTCCTTCCCCACAAAGGAGGGATCTTGGAACCATACAAGAGCACTACAGATCTATAGGGTAAAAACAACAACACACCAGTCACATAGAGCTGGAAAAAAGAGACAAAAGAAACATGAAAAGGCAAGGAAAGAAAGTACTACAAACAATTTAAGACAGCACATCATTAGAAGAATTGACAGCAGAAAAAAATACAGAGAAAGATTTCAGTACATACATAATTAAAATATTTTGGGATCTCAAATAAGACATTAGACAACAAATACAGGCAGCAAAAGATCACTTTGACAAAGAGCTGCATAAACAAATCCAAGAAGCAAAAGATCAACTAGAGTTTATACAAAAAAAAAAAAAAAACAGAAATCCGTGAAATGAAAGAAATAATAAACCAAATTAAAAACTCAAATGAGAGCATCACCAACAGAGTAGACCACTTAGAAGATAAGACATCAGACAATGAAGATAATGTATATCATCTTGAAAAGAATGTAGACAGCACAGCTCAAATGATAAGAAACCACAAGCAGAACACCCAAGAAATATGGGATAACATAAAAAGATAAAATTTAAGAGTTATTGGGATAGAGGAAGGCATAGAGGTCTCAAACCAAAGGAATGAGCAATCTGTTCAATGAAATAATATCAAAAAACTTTCCAGATATGAAGAATGAAACAGAAATTCATATCCAAGAAGCCTACAGGATGCCAAATGTGCAAAATCACAACAGATCCACACCAAGACAAATTATAATGAAAATGCCCAACATACAGAATAAGGAGGGAATTTTAAAAGACACAAGAGAAAGAAATCAGACTACATATAGGGCTAAACCAATTAGGATAACAGCAGATTTTTCAACACAAACCCTAAAAGCTAGAAGATCCTGGAACAACATATTTCAAGCTCTGAAAGACAATGGGTACCAACCAAGAATCTTGTATCCAGCAAAATTAAGCTTCAAATTTGAAGATGAAATAAAAATCTTCCACGATAAACAAAAGTTAAAAGAATTTATAGCTAGAAAACTGGCACTAAATATTTCATGAAGAGAAAACAAAAAACAACAGTAAAAATCAGCAGAGGGAGGTATCAAACTAAAGGAAAAATTAATCAAAGAGGAAAACCAAGTCAAGTTAAATAACAAAAATAAACAAATATGGCTGGAAATACAAACCATGTCTCAATAGTAACCCAAAATGTTAATGGCTTAAACTCACCAACCAAAAGACATATGTTACCAGATTGGATGTTAAAAAAAAAAAAGACCCAACAATATGCTGCCTACAGGAGACTCATCTGTTAGGAAAAGACATACTCACACTGAAGGTGAAAGGTTGGGAAAAATCAAAGCACTCACATGGACTATGGAAACAAGCAGGGGTTTCCATACTCATATCAAATAAAGTAGACTTCAAGCCAAAGTTAATAAAAAGGGACAAAGATGGACATTTAATACTGCTCAAGGGAACCATACACCAACAAGACATAACAATCGTAAATATATATACCCTAAACAATAGTGCAGCTATGTTCATCAAACAAACTCTTCTCAAGTTCAAGAGTCAAACTGACAACAACACAATAATCATAGGTGACTTTAACACACCTCTCTTACCACTGGATAGATCTTCCAAACAAAAGTTGCATAAAGAAACTATAGAGCTCAATAACACAATTAATAACTTAGACTTAACTGACATATATAGAATATTTCAACTGGCATCAAGCGGATACACTTTCTTCTCAGCAGCACATGGATCCTTCTCTAAAATAGACCATATAATATGTCAAAAAGCAACTCTTAACAAATACAAAAAAGTAGAGATTTTACCCTGCATTCTATCAGATCACAATGAAATGAAATTAGAAATTAATGATAATCACATCAATAGACTTAAAGATAATAATCATCTGAACATCTTGATAGATGCAGAAAAAGCATTTGACAAAATACAGCACCCCTTTATGTTCAAAACACTAGAAAAACTTGAGATAACAGGAACATATCTCAACATCATAAAGGCTATTTACACTAAGCATCAGGTCAACATCATTCTAAACCGAGAAAAACTGAAGGCATTCCCTCTAAAAACTGGAACAAGACAGGAATGCCCTCTTTCACCACTTCTATTCAACATAGTTTTTGAAACACTGGCCAGAGCAATTAGAGAGTTGAAAGAAATTAAAGGGATATGTATAGGAAAAGAAGAACTTAAATTAGATTTATTTGCTTACGATATTATTCTATACCTAGAAGACCCAAAAAATCTCCACCAGAAAACTTCTAGAACTAGTAAATGAATTCAGCAAAGTAGCAGGAAATAAAATCAACACCATAAATCAAAGGCATTTCTGTATATCAGTGACAAATCCTCTGAGAAATGAAATGAAGAAAACTACCTCATTCACAATATCCTCAAAAAAATTGAGATACTTTGGAATCAACTTAACAAAAGAGGCGAAAGATCTATACAATGAAAACTACAGAATGCTAAAGAAAGAAATCAAAGAAGACCTTAGAAGATGGAAGGATCTACCTTGCTCTTGGATAGGCAGAACTAATATTATCAAAATGACCATACTACCAAAAGCACTATACAGATTTAATGCAATTCCAATCAAAATACCAATGGCATTCCTTATAGAAATAGAAAAAGCAATCATGAAATTCATCTGGAAAAATAAGAGACCCAGAATAGCTAAAGCAATCGTAAGCAGGAAGAGTGAAACAGGTGGTATCGCTATACCAGTCCTTAAACTATACTACAGAGCAATAGTAGCAAAAACAGCATGGTATTGGTACCAATCAGGCCAGTAGACCAATGGTACAGAATAGAGGACACAGAGACTAACCCAAAAAATTACAATTATATTAGACAAAGGTGCCAAAAACATGCACTGGAGAAAAGATAGCTTTTTCAACAAATGGTGCTGGGAAAACTGGAAATCCATATGTAACAAAATGAAATTAAACCCCTATCTCTCTCCATGCATAAAACTTAACTCAAAATGGATCAAGGACCTAGGAATTAAACCAGAGACTCTGCGTCTAATAGAAGAAAAAGTAGACCCTAATCTTCATCATGTGGGATTAGGCCCCAACTTCCTTAATAAGACTCCTATAGTGCAGGAATTAAAACCAAGAATCAATGAATAGGATGGATCCAAACTAAAAAGTTTCTTTTCAGCAAAAGAAACAATCTGTGAGGTAAAGAGAGAGTCTACACCCTGGGAACAAATCTTTACCCCTCACACAACAGATAGAGCACTAATCTCTAGGGTATATAAAGAACTCAAAAAGCTAAACACTGAAAAAACCAAATAACCCAATCAACAAATGGCTAAGGATCTGAACAGACACTTCTCAATAAATATATGAAACAATGCTCATCATCTCTAGCAGTCAGAGAAATACAAATCAAAACCACTTGAAGATATCATCTCACTCCAGTCAGAATGACAGCTATTATGAAGACAAACAACAATAAGTGTTGGTGAGGATGTGGGGAAAAAGGTACACTCATACATTGCTGGTGGGACTGCAAATTGGCGCAGCCAATTTGGAAAGCAGTATGGAGATTCCTTGGAAAACTGGGTATGGAACCGCCATTTGACCCAGCTATTCCTTTCCTTGGACTATACCCAAAGGACTTAAAAACAGCATACTACAGGGACACAGCCACATCAATGTTTATAGCAGGACAATTTACAATAGCTAAACTGTGGAGCCAACCTAAATGTCCTTCAGTGGATGAATGGATGAAAAAAATGTGGCATATATACACAATGGAATTACACGCAGCATTAAAAAAGAACAAAATCATGGCATTTGCAGGTAAATGGATGGCGTTGGAGAAGATAATGCTAAATGAAGTCAGCCAATCCCCCCAAAACAAATACCAAATGTTTTCTCTGATATACGGAGGTTGACTCATAATGGGATTGGGAGGGAGAGCAAAGAGGAATAGATGAATTCCAGATAGGGAAGAGGGGTATAAGGGAAAGGGAGAAGATAGGGGATTAGCAAGGATGGTGGAATGTGATGGATCATTATACAAAGTACATCATTATACAAAGTACATGTTTGTAGACTTGAATTCAGTGTCAACATACTTTATACACAGAGATACAACAATTATGGTGTATATGTGTATTAAGAATTGTAATGCAAAATAAATAGCTTTACCTTAGATTAGGTAGAGGGAAGTGAAAGGAGGGGAAGGCAGGGGGATGTGAGGATAAGAAAGATAGTAGAATGAAACAGACATTATTACTTTATGTATGTATGTGACTGTATGACCAATGTGACTCTACAATATGTATACTCAGAAAAATGAGAAATTATATCCCATCTATGTATGACATATCAAAGGATATAAGTGCATTCTACTGTCATGTATAACTAATTAAAACATAAATTTTTAAAAAAACAAATGCTGTAGTTTCAGTACCTTCAATCTTTTATATTTATAAAAGATGCTTCAATAATAACCCTATAAAAATATGTTGTCATTCTTTGGTAACTGGGGATGAGGGTGCAAATTTTAAAAACAGAGTTGCTTAGTAAATAGATGTTTAATTATAAGCTAGTTTTTCCCCCCAGGGCTGTCAAATTTCCCCCAAGGAATCTTAAACTAAAGTATTCCCGCTAGCCTCATGTGGTTATAATGTACTTCACCAACACTGGCTATGACCATTCTATTTATTTCAGTTTGGTTTAATTCTCATTTTTGAACTATCAGTTAATGGAATTCCCCCCCCCCACATGTTCATTGGATATTTATATATCTTCTTTTATGAACTGCTAATTTTAAGAAAAATATTTTGACAGTTACCTACTATGGTAAGTCTGAATTGTAGGAATTCTTTTCTCTGGAGTTATTTATCATAATCATTTTAAAATGTTCTAAGGAAACTGTTGTTAAAAACAGGAGGGATGAACTAGATGAATTCTGAAGATGAATGCCAGGCCTATGTTTCATTCATTCATTTAACCTTTTGTTGAGTGCCATCTTAATTCATATATTATTTATAAATTCAGATACTTCTTTTCTGTAGAATATCTTATCTGTTCTTTACGATAGCTCTATGAATGGGATTATTAATCTAAGTCCATAATTAGCTTCCAAAAGCATAGGAATTCCTTCAATTCTACAAATAATTTGTATTTGTGCATAAGTCAATTTGTTCATCAGATGAATCCACAGCTTTCAAAAGGATTTTTTATTGTTTCTATTTGTTCTTTTTAGATATACATCATAGTAGAGTGAATGTTAACATATATACATACATATGGAGTAGAATTTATTCTAATTAGGATTCAGTTCTTGTGGTTGTACATGATGTGGAGTTTCTCTGGTGGTATATTCATATATGAACCTAGGAAAGATATGTTGGATTCATTCTACTGTCTTTCTTATTCTTATCCCTGCTTCCTTCCCTTCATGACCCTTTGTTCAATGAACTTCTATTCTCCCCTTCTCACTTGTTATGTGTTAGCATCCACATGTAAGAAAAAATATTTGACCTTTGATTTTTAAGATTGGCTTAAATCACTTAACATGATAGTCTCCAGATCCATCCATTTACTAACAAAAGTCATAAAGTCATTATTTTTATGGAGGAGTAATATTCCCTTATGTATATATACCACATTTTCTTTATCCATTCATTTGTTGAAGGACACCTAGGTCATATCCATATCTTAGCTATAATAAATTGAGCTGCTATAGACACTGATATGGCTGGGTCAGTGTAGTATGCTGATTTTAACTTCTTTGAATATATACTAAGAAGTGGGATAACTGGGTCAAGTGGTGACCTATTTCAACAGCTTATTCCAAGTATTCTGAAAAATCTCCATACTGATTTCCAGAGTGGTCACACCAATTTGCAGTCCCACCAGTAGTAATATAAGTGTACCTTTCCTCCCACATCCTCACCAACATTTATTGTTACTTGTATTCTTGATCATTTTTACCAGTGAAATGAAGATGACTGGAGTCAGGTGAAATCTCTCTGTAGTTTAATTTGCATTTCTCTAATAGCTATAAATATTGAACATTTTTAATCTATTTGTTAGCCATTTGTATTTGTTCTTCTGTGAGGTGCCTGTGCCTGTTCAATTCCTTTGCCCATGTATTGATTAAGCTATTCATTTTTTTTTTGGTTTTAAGATTTTTGAGTTACTTATATATCCTGGAGGTTAATGCTCTATCTGAGGTGTACGTGGAAAAGATTTTTTCCCATTCTGTAGGCTCCCTTTTTATTGTTTTCTTTTCTATGTAGAAGCTTTTAGTTTGATAAAACCCCATTCATTGATTCTTGATTTTACTTCTTGCACTTAGGAGTGTCGTTGAGGAAGTCAGTTCTTAAGCCAACATGTTGGAGAGTTGGGTGTAGTTTTTCTTCAAGTAGGTATAGGGTCTCTGGTCTAATTGCTAGGTCCTTGATCCACTTTGAGTTGAGTTTTGTGTACAGGGTGAGAGATAGGTGTTCAATTTCATTGGGCTACATATGGATTTCCAGTTTTTCCAGCATCACTTGTTGAAGAGAATATCTTTTCTCCAGTGTATGTTTATGGTACCTTTGTCTAGTATGAGAGTATGTATTTATGTGGGTTTTTCTCTGTATCTTCTACCTATTCCATTGGTAGTCATGTCTGTGTTAGTGTCAATATCATGCCATTTTTGTTACTATATCTCTGTAGTATAATTTAAAGTCTGGTATTTTGGTACCTCCTGCTTCACTTTTCTCACTAAAAATTGCTTTGGCTATTCTGGGTCTCTTATTTTTCCAAATGAATTTCATGAATGCTTTTTCTATTTCTATGAAGAACATCTTTGTAATTTTAATATGAATTGCATTAAATCTGTATAGTGCTTTTGGTAGTATAGCCATTTGACAATGTTAATTCTGCCTATCCAAGAATATGGGAGATCTTCCCAACTTCTGAGGTCTTCTTAAATTTCTTTCTTTCATGTTCTGTAGTTTTCATCACAGTGGTCTTTCACCTTTTTTGTTAGATTGACTCCCAATTATTTTATTATTTTTTGAGGCGATTGTGAATGGTATAGTTTTCCTAATTTCTCTTTTAGCTGATTCATCATTGGTGTGTAGGAACACTATTGATTTATGGCATTAATTTTATATCCTGCTAATTTGCTGAATTCATTTGTGAGTTCTAGAAGTTTTCTGATGGATTTTCTTGGGGGAAGGTGGGTTTTCCAAGCATAGGATCATGTCATTGGCAAATTGGGATAGTTTGAGTTCTTCTTTTCCTATGAATATCTCTTTAATTTCTTTATTTTGCCTAATTGCTCTGGCTAGAGTTTCAAGAACTATGTTGGAGAGAAGTGGTAAAAGAAGGCACCTCTGTCTTCTTCCAGTTTTTAAAGAGAATCCTTTAAATTTTTCTCCATTTAGAATTATGTTGGCCTTGGGCTTAGCATAGATACCTTTTACAATATTGAGGTATATTTCTACTATCCATAGTTTTTCTAATGATGTTAACATGAATGATGCTATATTTTTTCAAATGCCTTTTCTCTATCTATTGAAATAATCATTTGATTCTTGTCATTAAGTCTATTGATGTGATGAATTACGTTTATTGATTTCCGTATGTTGAACCAAACTTACATCCCTGAGATGAACCCCACTTGATCATGGTGCACTATCTTTTTACTATGTTTTTGTATGCTATTTGCCAGTGTTTTATTAAGGATATTTTCATCTATGTTCATAAGGGATTTTGGTCTGAAATTTTCTTTCCTTGATGTGACTTTGTCTGGTTTTGGTATCAGGGTTATAGTAGCTTCATAGGATGACTTTTGAAGGGTTCCATCCTTTTCAATTTCATGAAATAATTTAAGGAGTACTGGTGTAAGTTCTTATTTGAAGGTCAGGTAGAACTCAGCTGAGAATTCATCTGGTCCTGGGCTTTTTTATTAATTGTTGAGTTTTGTTTGTTTGTTTGTTTTTGTAGTTGTAGATGGAAATAATATATTTATTTATTTATTTTCATGCAGTGCTAAGGATTGAACCCAGTGCCTCACACATGAGAGGCAATTGCTCTGCCACTGAGCTACAGCACAAGCATCTTCTGGGCTTCTTTTGTTGGTAGGGCTATGATGGCATCTTTAATTTCATTGCTTGAAATTGATCTGTTTGAATTTTCTATGTCCTCCTGATTCAATTTGATCTGGTCATTGTCTCTAGAAATTTGTCAACATCCTCATGATTTTCTATTTTATCGGAGTATAAATTTTTTAAAATAGTTTCTGGTTGTCTTCTGTATTTCAGTGGTGTCCATCATGATATTTCCTTTTTCATCACAAATTTCAGTGATTCAAGTTTTCTATTTTTCTTCCTTAATTTGGCTAAGAGTTTATGGATTTTATGTATTTTTTCAAAGAACCAACTTTTCATTTTGTCAATTTTTTGTTGTTTTTTTTTTCAATTTTATCAATTTTGGCTTTGGTTTTAACTATTTCTTATGTTCTACTAATTTTGATGTTGGCTTGTTCTTCTTTTTCTAAGGTTTTGAGATATAATGTTTGGTTATTTATTTGATGACTTTCTATTCTTTTAAAGAATGTGCTCAGTGCAACAAACTTTCCTCTTAGAACCTACTTCATATTGTCCCAGGGATTTTGGTTAAGTTGTGTCACTATTCTCATTTAGCTCTAAGTATTTTTTAATTTCATCCCTGATTGCTTCTAGTATCCATTGGTCATTCAATAGCATATTATTTAGTCTCCAGTTGTTAGAATAGCTTCTATTTTTATTTTATCATCTATTTCTTATCTCATTCCATTATGAGGTATTAGAATGCAAAATATTATCTCTATTTTTTATTTTCTAAGAATTGCTTTGTGGCCTATGGTATGGTCTATTTTCGAGAAGGATACATGTTCTGCTGAGAAGAAAGTGTACTCAGTCAATGAAGGATGAAATATTTATATATATATATATATATATATATATATATATATATATATATATATATATGTAAGTATATGTATCTGTTAAATCTAAATTATTGTGTTATTTAGTTCTATAGTTTCTTTGTTTAGTTTTTGTTTGAAGGATCTATCTAGTGATAAAAGAGGTATGTTAAAATGACCCAGTATTATTATATTGTAGTCACTTTGATTCTTGAAATTAAGAAGGGTTTGATTGATGTATGTAGATACTCTATTGTTTGGGACATAATATTTATGATTGTTATGTCTTATTGATGTATGATTCCCTTAAGCAATATGATATGATCTTCTTGGTCTGCTCTTTTTAACTTTGGTTTGAAGTCTATTCTATTTGATATGAGAATAGAAACCCCTGCTTGTTTACATGACCCATGTGAGTGATATGTTTTTCCCATCTTTTTATCTTCAGTGTGTGGATCTCATTACCTATAAGTTGAGTATCTTGGAGATAGCATATTGTTTAGTCTTATTTTTTAATCTAATCTGCCAATCTATGCCTTTTGATTGATGAGTTTATTCAACTTATACTCAATGTTGTTATTGAGAAATGATTTTTTAAGAGAGAGTGCGAGAGAGGGAGAGAGAGAGAAAGAATTTTAATATTTATTTTTTGGTTATCGGCGGACACAACATCTTTGTATGTGGTGCTGAGGATGGAACCCGGGCCGCACGCATGCCAGGCAAGCACGCTACCGCTTGAGCCACATCCCAGCCCTGAGAAATGATTTTTATTCCCTGTCATTTTGATTTATTTATGGTTTTTAATCTGAATTAGTTTCTCCTTTGATTGACTATTCTTCTAGTGTAGTTTCCCCCTTATTAGTTTTCACTTTTATTTTTCATTTCTTCTTCATGAAATATTTTATTGAGTATGTTTTGTGATACAGGTTTTCTAGTTGTGAATTCTTTTAACTTTTTTAACATGGAAGTTTCTAAATTTATTGTCAATTCTGAAGCTTAATTTTTCAGGGTATAGTATTCTCCATTTTGCTCATGGGGGATCATCTCATGCTGGCACCAGCAGTGGCAGTCATGGCACTGGGAATTTCTTTCCTATTTTATTATTTTCAACTTCCTGTGTCCCTGATATGCTTTGAATGTCCAGTATTAATTCCTAGTGAAGTCTCCCTTGCTGAAAAGTTGCCTGTTTTCTTGGTTTCACACCATGAAGCAGACAGAAAAAGCAACCTCCTCTATTACACCATCTTGAAACCTCCCCAACAGATCTTAAAGACTGAGGAACAAAGCCTCTGAGAGAAAGAGAAGAAAGGTATTTTTAGCTTTATTTTCCAAGTAAGAAAAAATATTTCTCAAAGTTAATTGCCTTGTCCAAAGTCACAAGGCTATTAAGTGGTAGGATAAGGACTGCTCTTATTATGTAAGGTACAGTAAATACTCCCAAATTCAGGGCAGTGTTTACTGTACCTTACATATCTAGAGGAGTTGCAGAATCCTAACACATCATCTTTGCCTTAAGGAGCCTCTAGGCTCCTGGAGGAGCCAAGATTTATGGCATGAAAAGTTAAATGAATAAAGTAAAACATGCCACATTTCAACAGATTTCCTAAGGCTTGTTGCCTGAGAGTAAATTATTTGAATTTTAGAAATTATCTAAAAATTTTAAATTAGCCTTCATAGATAAGAATTAGATTGAGACTTAAAACTTGGGAAGGTGAATTGGGGTGAGGGATGGTAATTCTACATAAAGAAGAAAGAATGTTGAGAAGAAATAATGTTCAGAGTACTGGGCATGGTAGTATATGCCTGTAATCCCAGTGGCTTCAGAGGCTAAGGCATGAGAATAGTAAGTTCAAAGCCAGCCTTAGCAAAAGCAAGGTGCTAAGCAACTCAGTGAGACCCTGTCTCTAAACAAAATACAAACTAAGGCTGGGGATGTGGCTCAGTGGTTGAGTGCCCCTGAATTCAATCCCTGGTACCCCACCCTCAAAAAAAAGTATGATAAGAGCATAGATCCTAGAGTTGGGGTGTGTGCATGTTCCAGAAACACAGACATTAGACAACCAGAGCTATGGGAAAGAGTTTATACATATACATATTACACTGATTGTAGGAAACACACAGTGTAAGTTTGCATTGTGGGCTATCATTAATGTGCTGCCTTATACCAGAAAAACTAACTTAACTTCTGAAGTTACCATTTGCTCATCTAGAAAACATGAATAACTGTATTCACATTGAAGGGCTTCTGTTAAAACTTAACAAAATTGGGTAAGCACTTAACACAGTCTCTCACATAATAGATCACCCACTTCATTCCTCAGAGTAAGACACATTTGGAAATATGGATTGAGACAAGATTCTAGAGGACACAAGTTTAAGAGTTTAGAAAATCTCTTAGGACCTATTGAATTGCTAAGAACTCAATGTATCCTTCCAAAATTCTTAATCCCCAGTGTGACAACATCTGGAAATTTCTTTTTAAGCTAATTAGGTCATGAGGGTGAAGTCCTCATGGTGGTCATAGTAACCTTATATGAGACATGAAAGAGCTTTCTCTCTTTCTCTGCCATGTGATGAGATGATCCAACAAGAAGAGATAGGCATCTGCAAACCATGAAGAGGGACTCCCTAAGAATCAAATCAACTGGTAACTTAATCTCGGACTTCCTAGCCTCCAGAACTCTGCGAAATAATTCTTTGCTGTCTAAGCTACCCAGTTGACGGTAATTTGTTACAGTAGCACATGCAGACTAAGATATGCACTAACTTGTAATTACATGATAAATTTGGCATTTTGAAGCTTAACAGATTAATAAATAGAGGAAAGTAGATCTGAGGAGAGTAACAAGTGACTAAACATTTCAGGCCTAAGTGGTTATATCTAAGCTTGAAGCAAGAATGAGGACTAGAAAACAAAAATCCTAATAAAAAGAGGCAATTTGAAAGACTTGATTAGCTATGAAAGAAAGATGAGGGAGAAAATTCATACATACATATATATAAACCCATGGGTGATGATACTGAAGGACATCAGAAGTAAGAAGTGATTCAGAGAGATGATATTATTTGGTTTAAGCAAATTGAGTTTGAAATAACAAACACAGTTGTACCTGTAACATTTCAGCCAGAAAACACTTGAGTTAATTTAATCAGAGAAGTATTTTAAAATGCAAATTAAATTTAAAATAATTGGGAGAATGAGGGGAAAGAATTTCAGGTTAGGCCTTCAAATAAGTGCACAATCCATGAGTTTTTCAAGGAAAAAAGTTTCCTTTCCTCTTTTCTAGCCTAAAATCTCCTTCAAAAGTCATAATCAAAATATTTGTAATGGTACAAAGAAATCATAATGCATGGAGTACTGTATTGAACCTTATTTTTCAAGATGATTTTATTCAATATGATCATTTAATTTGATTGAATCAGAAAATTCAAGTTTATTCTTCAAGATATAACTGGGTCATAATATGAATCTGAGGTGGATTCATTGTGGGAAATCTGCTACATGTGAGAATATGTTGTGAATGGAGGGGTTGGGCACACCCAAATATTCATTTAAATGAGTTTGTCTTTAGTTGGAGATTAAGAAAGGAGTACATGCTTCAGAAGAGGGAAGAAAGCATGCATGTCTCTAACTCCATGAATCATAAATGCACCCAATGAAAAAGCCTGAAGGAAGAAACCAAAGGAACTATTTCTGCAAAGAGCATTTTGAGGTAGGGCTGGTAAGTAACTCTGATTGGGTACTTTATCCATATGACTGACCCTCTCCCTACTTAACTATGGCTAAACTTGCAGCTTTGGCACATTGAGCCCTCTGGGGATAGAATAACCTAAAATCTCTTGATGCTTGGCCCCTTTGGAAATACTGTATAACCAGATTTGCTTTGGGAGCACTCTTAGTCATGACACTGTTAATAAAGCTTATACAAAGCACTGGTTGCAATGGCTGCAGGAAAAACTTTCAAGTAGTTTCAAGGTCAAAAGGCTTAGAAAGGGGGCCAAAGTAATAGATGAAGAATCATCAAATTTTGTGGAGAGATCATCAACTTATTTATGAATATATATGAGATTGACCTTAAATATAACCAACGAGACTTCACAAGAGATTGGCTGTAATATCGTCAGAAGAGATTCAAGGATGAGTCAACCAGGGGTTTTTTACTATTAATATGACATGATTAGGAGAAACTCAGGCTGCATTTTATATTACAGATTTTATTCCGGGATTAAATGTTTTCATTGGGAATCTAAGCCACTAGCATAATGGACCGTGATCTGGGCCCTATCATAACTGAGATCCTTGCTTCATGCTTTCATATTATAGAGATACCATTGTTTTAATTTTAAGGATCTTATTGAGAACAATATCTGTTAGATATTCATAGAAGATTCATAGAAGAAATATTATTTCAGGCTAACGACCAGGAAAAGCTTTGTCTTCCCCCAAGAATGTGTTTTTTCTTCTTCAAAGACTATGAAAACATTTTATCAAATTATAGTACTTTTTTCCTTGTCTCAGTCTCATACTAACTTTTCCTTATAGTTGTCATCCTATGTGTTCTATATCTTCTCTCATTTTTGCCCCTTTTTTGTGATTTTTTGTACTGTCATTCTACAACTGCATGTTCTTTAAGGACAGAAGTATGAGAGAGAGAGAGTGAGGGGTAAGACAGGCAGAAGAGCTAGAAGAAAGGAGGGACATTGCCTGGGAGAGATTAGGGAGAGAAAAAAAGGTAAAAATGAAGGGAAAAAGGAAAGGAAGGAAGAGAGAGAACATCACAGAGGAAGAAAGGAAGAGATAAATCAAGACAGAGCTTTACTTGGAAAGGGATTCACAGTTTGTATGGCACCAACATATACACTTACTCATTTGATTCTTCTCATTTAAAAGATGATGAAATTCAATAATCAAAGATTTTTAAGAATTTTTCAAAATCAAGCACTACTCAAAAGTATTAACAGAGGACAGGAAGCACACTCCTTTAGACTTTTAATCTAGTTGCCTTTTCCCTTGTAAAATGTGAGGCAATAAGAAAATACACACTAACAGATTGCCTCCATGAGGCTCTCAGACATGATCACTGGGGTCAAGAGAACAGAAGAATCCTGTGTTTCTCCAATTAGCATGTAGAATATTAGCCTGAGTTGGTTACCTTAAGAATCAGTTAATTGGGCTGTAGCGTGCTCATCTGGCATGCATGCGGCCCAGGTTCCATCCTCAGCACCACATACAAACAAAGATGTTGTGTCCGCCAAAAACTAAAAAATAAATATTAAAATTCTCTCTCTCTCTCTCTCTCTCTCTCTCTCTCTCTCTCTCTCTCTCTCTCTCTAAAAAAGAATCAGTTAATGATTCAGCATGCAGAGAAACGGACACTGCCACAATAAAACAGAGGTGAGGGAATAAGCAGGTAGGCCTGGAAAACACTGAGTGGAAATCTTAAGGAAGGAGAGGGAAGAGAAGGCCAAAGGGAGCCTCCGGATTATTTAATTATTTTTATAACACACTAGGGACTAAGCTAAAGTTCATGAGTATTTTAGTAACAGAGTTGAAGAAGAGTTAACTTTAAAATCAAGTGAGTTTCTGAGTCAAACAGATAATCACCAATCCCAATTTGAGAATTTAGCCCTATATTTAACAAATTATTACACATCGCATCATAGATGCCAGGAGTAACATATAAGGATGGAATAGCAAATCCCAGTCCACAGAAGCACTAAGTCAAAACCATTCATAGTTAAAAGTACCTTTATACGTGCTTCAGTATCCAAAGGGATAGTTACAGCACCCTAGCGAAACGCAAGAATAATAAAAAGACATATTGGAAAGAGTAAAATAAATAATTTTACTTTACCCACATTACCCCTTCCTCCAAGCCAACGAGGTACAAGGCCAAGAGAGATCTTTTTGTCCTGAAAGCATGCCCCTAAAGGAAAAGAAAGTAAAGTGAGCGACAATTTCCTCAGCCTTTCAAGGTGTTACCTCCACCAGAACACCCAGGGAGTTAGCAGAGCTAAATTGCCTGGGGGTAACTAAAGACAAGGGGAAAGGGCAGGGGCTCCCAACCAGTGTACAAACCCCAATAGCTTACCCCACAGCTTCCAGACACAGGCACACCAAGAGTCTCTGGCTGGACTGACTCATGAAGGGCTTCCTCTACTGAAGCCAGCTGGTAAAGACTGAAAGAGGGCGTATCTCCTTACAAACATGATCGGCTACAACTGAATCTAGAAAACCTAAGCAGACCTATAACTTATAATAAGATACAAGTAGTGTTAAAAAGCCTTCCAACAAAGAAAAGCTGAAGATCAGATGGATTCTCATCTGAATTTTACCAAACCTTTAAAGAAGAACTGATGACCATTCTCTTTAAATGATTCCATGGACTAGAAAGGGATGGAACATTTCCAAATTCATTCTATGAAGCCAGTACCACACTCATACTAAAACCAGCTAAGAACACATCAAAGAAAGAAAACCACAGACCAATATCGCTTATGAACTTAGATGCAAAAATACTTAATAAAATATTAGCAAATCGTGTTCAACAACATATTAAAAAAATTGTACAACATGACCAGGTTGGTTTTATTTCAGAAATACAAGGATGCTTTAATATACACAAATCAATAAATGTCATTCATCACATTAACAGAATTAAGAACAAAAATCACTTAGTAATCTCAATAAGCAGAGAAGGCCTTCAACAAAATTCAGCACCCATTTATGATAAAAACACTGAAGAAACTGGGGATTGAAGGAACCTATCTCAACATCATAAAGGTTATAAATGAGAAACCAAAGCCAACCTCATAGTAAATGGGGGAAAACTGAAAGAATTTCCTTTAAAATCTGGGCCAAGACAAGAACATCCATTCTTACCATTCCTATTTAATATAGTGATAGGAATTCTAGCCAGAGCAATTAGTCAAGAGAAGGAAATAAAAGGTATAAAAATAGGAAAAGAAGAATTTAAAGTATCACTGTTTGATGATGATATGATTCTAGACCTAGATGAAAAGAAAAAAAAATAACACCACCAAAAGACTGCTAGAGCTAATCAACAAATCTGGAAAAGTAGCAAATTACAAAATCAACTTACAAAAATCAATAGCTTTCCTATATACTAACAATGAGTCTGCTGAGAAAGAAATTAGGAAAACACTTCCATTCACAATAGCCTCAAAAAATGAAATACCTAGGAATAAGTCTAACCAAGAAGGTGAAACACCTATACAATGAAAACTATAGAACATTGAAGAAAGAAATTGAAGAAAACCCAAGAAGATGGAAAGATCCCTCATGTTCATAGATAAGTAGAATTAATATTGCTCAAATGACCATATACAGATTCAGTGCAATCCCCATCAAAATACCAGTGAAACTCTTCACAGGACTAAAAAAGTAGTCATGAACTTTATTTGGATGACTAAAAGACCCAGAATAAGCAAATAAATTTTAAGCCAAAAAAGCAATGCTGGAAGCATCACAATACCTGACTTTAAATTATATTATAGAGCTATAGTAACAAAAACTGCATGGCACTGACATAAAAACAGACACATAGACCAGTGGTGCAAAATAGAAGGCCCAGAGACAAATTCACAAAGAAACAGTAATCAGATCCTGGACAAAGCTGCCAAAAGCACTTTGAAGAAAAGTAGCTTTGTGTGTGTGTGTGTGTATGTGAATGTGTGTGTTTTAACAAATGGTGCTGGGACAACTGGATATCCATATGTATAAGAATAAAACTAGACCTTTATCTCTCATCCTGCACAAAAATAAACTCAAAATGCACCAAAGGCCTCAGAATTAGATCAGAAACTATGAAACTCCTAGAAGAAAATGTAGGGTTAACACTCTAGCCTTTAGGCACAGGCAATAGGTCTCAGTAGGACCCCTAAAGCTCAGGAAATAATTCCAAGAGTTAATAAATGGGATGGCATCAAATTAAAAACCTTCTACCCAACAAAGAAAACAATTAGGAATGTGAAGAGAGAATCTACAGAATGAG
Organism: Spermophilus citellus; assembly: GCF_964194105.1. Lineage (NCBI taxonomy): Eukaryota > Metazoa > Chordata > Mammalia > Rodentia > Sciuridae > Spermophilus > Spermophilus citellus. The sequence continues at coordinate 28,181,754 of NC_138191.1, read as the reverse complement.
AGAAAAAAAAAAACCTTTGCTAGCTACCCTTTTGATAGAGGATTTATATATAAAATATATGAAGAACTCAAAAAACTTTATACCAAAAAATTAAATAACCCAATTAATAAAATGGCAAATGAACTAAACAGACATATCTCAAAAGTGGAAATACAAATGGCCAACAAATACATGAAAAAAAATGTTCTACATCATTAGCAGTTAGGGAAATGCAAATCAAAACTAAACTGGATTCCATCTCAAACCAGTCAGAATGCAGTATCAAGAATACAAATAAATGCTAGAGAGAATGTGGAGAAAGATGAATACTTTTACATGGTTGTTAGAACTGTAAATTAGCACAACAACTATGGAAATCAGTATGGAGTTTCCTCAAACACATGACCCAGCTACACCATTCTTGGTATTTAACTTGAAGAATTAGTCATCTTACTACAGTGATACATGCATACCCATGTTTGTAGCAGCACAATTCACAATAGCCAAACTATGGACCCAGCCTAGGTGTCCATCAACAGATGAATGGATCAAGAAAATGTGATAGATCTGGGGCTGGGGATGTGGCTCAAGGGGTAGCGCGCTCGCCTGGCATGCGTGTGGCCCGGGTTCGATCCTCAACACCACCTACAAACAAAGATGTTGTGTCTGCCGAAAACTAAAAAATAAATATTAAAATTCTCTCTCTCTCTCTCTCTCTCTCTCTCTCTCTCTCTCTCCTCTCTCCCTCTCTCCCTCTCTCCCTGTCTCCCTCTCTCTTTTTAAAAAAATGTGATAGATATACACAATGGAGTTTTATTCAGCCATACAGAAAAATGAAATTATGCTATTTGTAGGGAAATGGATGCAACCAAAGACTATGTGCTGCTAAGTGAAATAAGTCAAACTCACATGTGGAAGCTAGAGGGGAAAAAGGAAAAGAATGTGGGGGCAGATCTCATGAAAAGAACCTCAATTAGGTTTAACCTAACAAGGTCTGTACTGAACATATTATAATTAAATTATCCAAAAGAAAATATGTAAAAAATTTTTATAGACAAAAGAAAAATGTCTATAAAAAGCAAAAAAATATATAGTTGCCACATATAAGAGAACCATCACAGACTATTTTCAGATCTCAATAGAAATATTAGAGGAGAGAGTGGAATATTATATTCAAACTGTAGAAAGAAAAACCCAACCATGAAACCTATACCTATAAAACTGTCCTTTAAAAATAAATACTCAAAACCTGAGGGAGTTCATCACACTGAAACTGCTTTAATACGTATACATGTATATATGCATATATACATACAATATGTACATAAAACATGTATACATATACATATGTATGTGTGTGTGTGTGTCTATAAAATGTTAGCAAAGATGTGAAAAAAGAGAACACTTGTACAGTGTCAAATGGAGTACAAATTAGTTCAGCCGCTATGAAAAACAGTATGGAAATTTCTCAAAAAATTAATACTAGGATCACAATATTCTAGATGATTCAGCAATCCCACTTCTATATATATATATATATATATATATACCCAAAAGATTTACAATCAGCATCCCAAAGAGATATCGACTCTTCTGCATTTATTGCAGCATTATTCACAATAGCCTAGGCATGGAAACAACCTAATTGTCCAATGACAGGTAAAAAGATAAAGAAAACATGGTATGTATATACAACAGAGTGTTACCATAGTTCACCAGATCATCATCACAGATTTTATGCCAATTTTTTTTTTTGCAAAATAGTGGGGTGTGACCACTATATAAACTTAAAAAAAAACATTGTTTTAGTATTTCTTTAAAATTATTTATTACTAAACTGTCTTTGGTGCAAGATTAGAATGCATGGAATACTAAATATTATGTTAATGGAATAGCAACAATTACATGGTGAAATACTGTATTTGGCCTTAAAAAAAAAAAAGAGTAAAGTCCTGCCATTTGTAACAATATGGATGTACCTGGAGGACATTGCAATAAGCAAAATAAGCCAGACACATGAAGACAAATACATGATACCAGTTATATGAGGAATCTTAACAGTTAAACCAAACTGGTGGAAGCAGAGAGTAGAATGTGGTTACCAAGGAATGGGAGGTGAGGGCCAACAGGGAGATATTTATCAAAGCCATAAAATTTCAGGTATGCCAGATGAAAAAGTCCTAGAGATCCACTGTACAGCATAGGACCCAGAGTTAACGGTATTATATTATGTACTTAAACATTTGCTAAGATGATAGATTTTATGTTAACTGTACCATACACAAAAAATAGTAGTAATAATCAATTATTAGGGGAAATTGGGGGAAATGATGGACTTATTCATGGTATGAAATATGGTGATGTTTCCATGGCATATGTCTCTCCAAATCACCTTGTATACAATTAGACACAGAAAGAAAATAAACCAATTGATAAAATTTAAAATTTACATCACTGTGATGCTTCCAGCATTTCTTTTGGGGCTTAAAATGCATTCACTATGTACATCTTTTCTTGTGTCAATGATCTCTCAATATGAATTGGTTTTTATTAAAAGCAATATAGGTGCAGCAAAAGAGATCCATTATCATTTGGAAATTTTCTCCATGACACATACACCTCGTTTACTATATTTCATAACACTGTGTAGGGCAATATGCTGAACAAAAGGAACACTAATCTCTGTTCTCATAGAATTTGAAAATCTAGTTGTCTCATTAAAGTAAATTTCAAGAACAAATGAACTCTCCAAGGTTACTCATCAAAATGGTTCCTTCCCCCCCCCCACACATAGCAGGAGCTATCTTTTGAAAGTTAAGACACCAGTAATAGTAGCTCACTTATTAACCAGAACTGAACTCCTGGACCACAGTCCTCTCCTTCAAATAGTACATATGTTTTAATAAACCACTCTTACCTACTCATCATGGGTGATGACAAGAAAAACTACTGATTCAAATGCTATGCATTAGGGAACATGATGAGACAGATATGGTCTAGACAATTGACAACTAATTTTTAAAGTACTAGGCTTTGAATATTTAAAAATAAATGTTGGGCGGGGAGTGGGTAAAACATAGCAACTTAAGTAAGGGGAATGATTTGCCTAACTTCATTAAATGAATCTTCCAACCTAAAATTTTGACAAATGGAAGGGTGACCAGGCAGATGGCAGATAAGCATTGCAGCAAAAATAGAAAATGCAGTCCCCATTATGGATTCTGCTCTTTGTTGATTGATGGTGCTCACTGCCATTAGCTGTATCATTGTTATCTCACCTTAAGCCAGAGGAAAAACTACATTATGGTCTGTGCAGGAGGAAATAAACTACTCACAAAAAATTCAACAATAAAATTCTGAGCCTACCTTCGATTTTGTTTGTTTGTTTAAGTCTCTACAAAGGTTGCATGAAAAGTTGTATATAGAGAAGTAAAACATTGAGCCACATTCGGGGGAGAATAAGCTAAGGATGACAGGACAGGAGAGAGGTTTGCATATGAATGAAAATCACAGTTGCCAACAGTGCAAATCATTAGACACAGAAAGCAAATAAACCAATTGATAAATTTTAAAAGGGAATTTCAAATGAATAGAAACCTTAGAGCTTAAAAAAAGAAAAAAGACAAAAAAAAGAAATGATTTCATTGAATAAATTAGTTAACTACATATTTTGTTTCAGAAAAAATAAATTCTGATTTTTTAATCTTAATTATGATAGGTGTGAACTTGGGATTTGAAGAAGGGATGATTCTATAGTAAACATTGTTATCACATGACAGTGATCCCAGGGAGATAATAAGGGTTAGTAGGAGAGATGGAAACCCAGACTTCATTCCTTAGGGAAAGCTAATAAACTAGTCATCTCCTTCAGGAACCTAATAAAACTGAAAACTTAATCCCAAATGTAAGAAATATTCATCAATGCGTTGTTCCCAAGTTTCTTTAGAAAGTAATTATTCCTCTTGAAAGCAGTAAATGCAAATGCCCAGAATTCTTAGGAAAGAACTAAATTATGCTTATAGGTTTTATATCATTTCATACTATGGCTTTTGTTATAGTTTGCATCTTCTTCCCAATCTGTGACCCTTTCTCTCTCTGCTCCTTTTTTAACTCAAGAATTTATGTTGGAGGAGACTAAAAAAGAAAAAAGAAAGAAAATTAAGAATCCTTTACAAATCTCCATTAACTGTCTTAGAGGGGAGCTTGTATTTCATTGACTGTAGTTTATGCAAATAGGATCAGAGGAATTAACATATTGGAAGGACCTGACATTTGTCCTGATATATTGAATCGTTAGCATGACAGAATCACTTAAGCTGGATTCACTAACATCAGGTTTCCTCTCATTACTGACCCCTGCAGAGTAGGCTCTGACAAGTGGAACTGCTGCAAAGTTCATTAATAATGTGGAATAAATCAATTGTTCAGGAAATACTGAAAACAGATGACACTGAACTCATACATTGTGCAAGTTCAGCACAAACCCATCTCCACCAAGGACACAGAATCTGTGTCCCTTTCTGACCTACCCATGGAACCTGGTCTTCATTCTCCTTTTCAACTCAAGCATCCCACGGGGTATGGCTCCTGAGCCCCTGAACACAGTAGGCCTAAAGTCATTCCAAGGGAAGAAAAATAGTAGTTTCAGGCTTGAAAAGAAAAAAAAATGGAAGCTTCTTAAAGATCTACAAACACAAAGAGAGGGGTGGGCATGATTCAAGATGCACACTTGGACTTTTCTTACAAATATTTCAAATCCAGTATTTATGAGGCCCCAGACCCTAACTAACAACAACTCGGCTTATATGGGTTAAAGGGCATTGTCAGGAAGAGCAAAGGGTCAAGAATAGAACCCAGAATATTTTTTTTAAGATGCAGAGCCAGTTGCTTCTAGGGTATGAAGAATCCCTTATTGCAAGGGGTTGGACCCTGTGACTACAGGAAACAACATGTCATTTATGTAGAATCCTTGTTTTTATTGTTAGCATCCTTTCAACAGTCTTTAGATTGTAACCATTTAAATAATTTTATCTCCTGGAGGTTTGAGTTTAAATATGTTCATCCTTCAAAAATCTTTAGCTATGTATGGCCATGTTGTGCAATATAATCAGCTTATGTTGGTCTATTCTATCGGTGACAGAAATAACATGGATCAAGGAAATCCACAGAGAATCCAAAAATAAGCTGATTTTAGCCAATAGATTCCACTTCTCACCCACCAAGTCTTAAATTGAAGCTCCTCTCCTTGATTGATTTTTCTCCTCTTCAGAACTGCTTAATAGAAATGCTAATGAGCAGTATAATAACCAAAAGGAGAGTGGAAAGAGAAAAACTGAGAAAATCAACAGAACAGAATAATCCACCAACTAGGGAACCGCCCCAATCTTCTGAGAATGAATTATTCTGGTTCTCAAAATTGATGGGCCATACTTTGCTCCTCTACACTTTGTTCTTCTTTATTTCTTTGCCAGGCTAAACATTTTTGTAAAAGCAGAGCACGAGGGAGAGGAAAGTGTCCAACATTACAGAAAAGATTCCTTGAGAGAAAAATGAACATGAAAATGTGTCCATTGAACTTGCAGAGAAAGGTATGGAGAGTGTTTGCACAAATCCTAAATTGCCTTGACGTGTGGGAGTATTTCCACTGATATCCTTTCTTTTAATTTTTGAAAAACTAGGTTATGCCGGGTGCTTGCCTGTAATCCTAGTGGCTTGGGAGGCTGAGACAGGAGGATAGTGAGTTCAAAGCCAGCTTCAGCAACTGAAAGGCACTAAGCAACTCAGTGAGACCCTGTGGGTGTGGCTCAATGGTTGAGTGCCACTGAGTTCAATCCCAAGTACCACACACACACATACACACACACACACACACACACACACACACACACACACACACACACAACTGGGTTATGTATAAAGATTTCATACTCCTAAGAGCTTTCCTTATTAATGGAAGTCTCAGGACACTTAAAATTGAAGCTCTCTCTGGGAGTATGGCCTTCCCTTGTCCCTCAAATGCTGCCTCTCCTGATCCTTCAGATGACAGCAAAATGCTACTTCTTCAGAGGAACTATCCCAGGCTATGCAAACTGAATCCCCTAATATTCTTTACGTTTGTACCCTATTTATTTCACTTTTAGTCCTTCTCATTATATAGTGATGTTTAATCATTTACTGGCCTCTTTTTTATTATTTCTAGCTCCTCCCTGATTTAAATGTAAACTTCATGAACGCAGTAACTTCGTCAATATTTTTATCACAGTAATTGGCCCATAGTAGAAGAAATATTTGTTGAATGGGTGAATAAATAAGCATGTGAGTCCCTGACTCATGTGTAATTATTCATTTATTAGTGTTGTCTTTGTTTCTCAGAATATGGAAATAAAACTTATTCTAATTTTATTTTTCCGGTTACTATTCAAAATCAAAATAATTCGATCACCAATAAAATTCTGTGCAAGAAATCCATACAAAAATATTTTAAAACCTCTGTTTAAGTGTAAACATGTTCAAGTAAAAAAAGAAAAAAAAAGATGAGTGGTGCCCACTTTCACTTGAAAAGTAAGAGAAAATACTCCCTGAATCTACTTAAAACACAACAGCCCAGGGGGATCCTTTATATGCTATGCCTTCACAAGCATTTAGACAAAATAGGGTGACCTTAAAAAAAATCACACTTAAACTTTTTTTTTTAATTAGAGAAATGAAAATCAAAACTACTCTTAAGATTTCATCTCATCCTATTCAGAATAGCAATTATCAAAAATACAAGCAATAATGAATGCTGGCAAGGATTTTGGGGAAAATATACACTCATCCTTTGCTGGTGGGAATGCAAATTGGTACAACCATTATGGAAAGTAGTAAGGAGATGCCTCAGAAAACTTGGAATGGAACCATCATTTCACCCAATATCCCACTTCTCAGTTTATACCCAAAGGACTTAAAATCAGCATATTACAGTGATGCAGCCACATCAATGTTTATAGCAGCACAATTCACAATAGCTAAACTACGGAAACATTTGTAGAATTTTATTTGTTTCATTCTGTGTAGCTACAGGCTGCATACTTAAACTAGATATTTAAATAAGGATGTGAGAGTAAAGAGAAAAAGAACAATTGCTATCTTGAAAACTAAGTTAAATACTTTGGAAATATTTGATAAAGGCAAATAGTTTGAGTGGTATAACTATAAAAGAGAAGAAATTTAAAGATCTAAAAGAATTTTGCATTTATTTGTTCACAATATATTTAAATAAGTTCACTTTAAAGAAAGGAAGAAAGGAAAGCACATAAGGTACTCAGCATGCTTGTTTATACAAGAGACATAAAAATGCATCCCCAAACCTGGCCCACGCTAAAACAAAACCCAAAGTAAATATATGCACACATACAACAAAAGAAAAGCCTTGACCTACATTTAAAAAATAGCTAGTAATAGTACACTTAAACATTTAAAGATAAAACCAAATCTTTCAATTATATATTTTTACAAATCCCCACTTTAAATAATTTTTCAACTAGCTGTTTTAGTCAGCTTTCTTTCTTTCTTTCTTTCTTTCTTTCTTTCTTTCTTTCTTTCTTTCTTTCTTTCTTTCTTTCTTCTACTGTGACCAGTAGTCCTGACAAGAAGACAAGAACAATTAAATTAGAGGAGGAAAAGTTTATTTTAACTCACAATTTCAGAGGCACCGGTCCATAGATGGCCAACTCCATGGCTCTGGACCCAAGGTGAGGCAGAACATGGTGGCAGAAGGGTATGGCAGAGGAAAGCAGCTCAGGACATGGCAAATTGGAAGCAGAGAGAGGGAGAGGTGTAACTACCAGGAACAAAATATAAACCACAACGGCATGCCTACAATTATACTACCTACAATTACCACCTCATTAATCCATATCAGGGAATTCATCACTGATGGGGTTACAACTTTCATCATCTAATCATTTCACCCATGCGTGTTCTTGTATTGTCTCACACATGAGCTTTTTTTTTTTTTTTTAAGGAGAGAGAGAGAGAGAGAGAGAGAGAGAGAGAGAGAGAGAGAGAGAGGGAGGGAGAGAATTTTATTATTTATTTTTTAGTTTTTTTGGCGGACACAACATCTTTGTTTGTATGTGGTGCTGAGGATTGAACCGGGGCCACACACATGCCAGGCGAGCGCGCTACCGCTTGAGCCACATCCCCAGCCCTCACACATGAGCTTTTGGTGAACATCTCATATCTAAACCATAGCACTAACCAAATATCACCCCCAAATACTTTAGAATAAAGGGCTTCTTTTCATATTCATGGAGCAATGGAAATCAGATTGCCATCAAAATTATTATTGGGCTGGGGATGTGGCTCAAGCGGTAGCCCGCTCACCTGGCATGCGCGGGGCGCTGGGTTGGATCCTTCGCACCACATAAAATAAAGATGTTGTGTCCACTGAAAACTAATATATATATATATATATATATATATATATATATATATATATAAATTCTCTCTCTCTCTCTCAAAAAAGTTATTATTCAACTGAAAAACAGTTGAATAATAACTTCAAAATTCTGAAGGGAATTCTCAGGCAGATCTATTATGGGTTTCGAATCCAGGTGTCCAGTGTGGAGGCAGGAAGGTGGAGGCAATCTAGATGTCCCTTGTTTGGGGGACAAATGTGATGGATATACCTTATGGAGTATTTGAAGCCACTAGAATATATACAGAGAACAACATGGACCACTCTAAACAACACATATAAATGAAAGAAAACTAAAGAACAAAATGAAATATATATTGCACTATAAGCTTTACATGAATGATAAATATACACAGAACAACAATGCATATTCAAACAAAAACATACACAGAGTACATTAAAATGGTTGCCAAACAGGAAAAGGGGGAAATAAGAGAATACCAGGAGTGAAAGATAATAAACATAAACATATGTAGGTTTATATATATGTACTCATTCACATATATAAATATACATTCATACATATATATGGATATTCAAAGGGGGGTCATATCAACACTAAGTGCCTCAATTTTTAAAAAATGTTAATGCTCTTGTTTTTTTTGTCTTATGTTCATAAACTAAAATCCTAATTTTTTCCACCATTTTCATTAATATTTGAACTCTCATACAATGAGAATGTCTATCAAAAAACTAGCTAAATAACTTAAAGTACATGTTCTTCTGAGGATGGATCAAGTCATGCAATGTCATTAATTCAAGTAGCTTGCATTATTGGGAAAAAGCAATCCCCTATGTCCACCAAGTCACCAATTTCTTTAATTTATTAGTTTATGGCCTTTGAGTTGCCATCAGATCTTTTTTAACCTCTATGTGACACTAAAAAGATAGCACCGCATATATAAACTTTCCTGACTATGTTATACAAGCTAATGCATTTAATTCACCTAACACCCCTACAAGATAGGTACTTCCATTACTCACGTTTTATAGAGGATGAAGCAGAAGGAGAAGCTATTTAACACACCTGAGGTCACCGAGATGGTTAAGTGGAAGAGCCAGTGGGCAAACCCTGGTGATTTGAACCCAGAGTCTACGTTCCTAACCATTACCCTCTGCAAAACTGCCTCTTAGATGAGAAAAATATCCAGATGCAAAAATCTATACTAATGACGCCAGGAGGAAGAGACAAGTCTGGGAGGATAAGGAGATGGGCCCCTGGGTAACTTCCTGGGCAGTAGAGCATAAACAACAGCCACAGATATTTGCTAAGAAACTTACAAAAAGGCTATTTTTAAATCAGGACCTATGTGACTGTGGTCCATGCCTCTCCAAAGAAGGAGAAATGCCTGATGGATATTTTGATGGGACTAAAGGCTGCATGACTACTTCGTGGACACTGAATGCCTTACTCAGGATTGGGCAGGGAGGCTGACTTCCCTAATCCTTTAGATCTACATTAAGCCCTAGACAATAGCCACTCTACAATATTCCTCTCTTGGGACCCACCCTCTTTGGGAGCTCTGCTTTTTTTCTATTACTTTAATAAATCATGTTGCTTTGCTCTCACCCTTGTGTTGGTGTATTTTATTCTTCAAATTCATGAGACAAAGAACCCAACCTTCCACTAGTATAGAGCCAGAGTTAAGGCTCTCCCATAATGAATTAACAAGTGGCAATATGGAAAAAAAATCCCCACTCCTGAGCACAACACTCTCTGAAATAACTGCATCTCCAATTCAGTGCATCCAATTCAGTGTTCATGATAGTAGCAAAAGAAACTGAACTGAGAGAGGTTAATTAACTTATTCCATGTCACATAGCTGGTTGGGAGCAGAGGAAAGATTTAATTCTAGGCAGGACTACCTCTTTGCAAAACTCCAAGGAAGACCATGCAAATCGCAGCCTGTGTAAATGGACCACCCGTATGTATGTGCTAGCCATAACTTAGGTTTATTTGACTCCAAATCCAGTACTCTTCCCATTGCAAAGCTTTAGAATCAAATAAGTCTTTATTGTATAATCAAATACAGTGACAAATGACTCTGCTAGGCATTGCCATAGATCAGCATCTCACTTCTATTAGATGGTGAATAGTTAATACTCAGATTGCTCCCTGAATACAGGAATACAATTTCAACCTGCTCTCCTTTGCTCCATATTTGTGGTCTTCAAATTACAGATTCCATCAGGCCACCACACATTATGAAACTCATTAAGTATTAAAGGAAACAACTGTGACATATTTCAAAGTGTGAAAAAAACCTCTTCATTCTTAGTAGAATAATCAAAGCATAGCTTTTAAATGGTTTGCTCTGATAACATGCAATCAATATTAGTAAGCATTTTAATAATGTTACCATTCATTCAAGGATTATTAAGTTTTCACTATATGCCAGATATTCTTTGAATATGCTCAATGTGAATAACTTTTAAGTTTAGCCAGAAAATTCTATAATCTTGCAACAATAATACATTTGAGGTGACTTCTGCCATCTAATTATATTTTTTTCAGTGGTTCATCTTTTTTTACTCTATTGATTACTTTTGTTAGCATCTTTCCAACAGATTGCTAATACCTGTTGGAGACAGTAAACATGGCAAGCCAGGTATCAGCTACTTCTCTGCATACTCAAAAGTCAGCTGTGGCAAGAACATACAGCATGGGCTAAGTCATATGAGGAATAAGTCACATGAGGAGCTTACCACCAGACTGAGGATGTAAGGCTGGCATTGGCATGGGAAGCACGGTGGGGGGACTTTTAGAAGTAGAATAACCTGAGGACACTTTTTCCTTAAACAGAGCAACTGTGCAAAGCCCTCTCCATTCAAACACTGCCTTTGAATTTTTCTTGGGAAATCTTAACCTACCAGGCTCCCAAATACAAATAAGTAAATTTTAAAAAGTCTCTGCCAGGTGAAAGAAAAGACTCTAAAATAAGAAGTAAAATATTTGTGAACTGCTAGAAATTAAAAAAAAAAAAAATATATATATATATATATATATATATATATATATATATATGACTTCCATTCTTTGGTTATTTCAACATGATAGCAACAGAGTAATAATAGTGTTTGCTTGAAATATACTTATGATGTGCTAAGCCTGCTCAAAATGCCTTTCATATATTCAGTTTCATTAAATATCTATAATAACCTTATCAAGTAGGTTAATTTTTATCTCCACTTTATACAGAAAGAAAAAGAAAAAGTCTAGGGGAAAAATTCAGAATACTTAAATAACAATTCATGAGCATTTAATATGTTATTTGTCAAAATCTCACCCTTACAGGTATTAATAGACTTAATTTTCTCATTACTGTCCCCAATTTACATACAAGAAAACCAAGGCACAATTAGTAGCCCATGTAGTTGAGATTCAAACCCAAGCAGATGCAGCAAGCTGTCAATGAGTTTGTTCAATGTGGTGACAAGAAGGTGGAAGCAATGTAGGTGCCCATCACTTGGGGAATAAACAGATAAAATATGATGGATATAACTCATGGAGTAGTTGCCATCATTAAAAGCAAGATATAAGTGAAGTGATAGGGATAAAATTCTTTGCTTCCTTCCTTTTGCAAACTGGTAGAATGTTAACGCCTTACAAAGGTGTACTAAGACTTGCAGCCTCATCTGTTCTAGTATTTCAATCACCTCACTTTGCTCATGATCCTGCCTAGGCTTCTGCACAACCTGCTCCCTTTGTATGTAATTCTTTCCCTTGCCTTGTTTATCTGCCTAATCAAAAGATCTCAATCTGGTGACTGTGAGCTGTATTAATTTATGATAATGTTTTTTTTGGGGGGGAGGTCGTAGAGGATTTAATTTTAAAATATTTTTCAACATTTAAAAATTTGAATATTTAATGAAAAACTAAAAGCTTGATTTCTGGTTACTCTAAGTGGAAAAAAGAGGGTTATCTACCTATTGTTTCCGAGAAATGCATTGGGGTCTCCATTGCTCCCTATCATCTCTTGAACACTGAGGCTGAGCATCAGTTGCTATTGATCACATCACTTGTGCTGTTGTCTTTATAGAAAAGTTGAATGTAGTGAATACAAAAGACATCAGACAGATTGCATGGGTTTGAGTTCTGACCAGGTTTCCTCAAAGCTATATGATCCTAGACTATTTGCTGAATCTTTTTATGCAACATTTTATTCAACAGTGAAATAAATGTAATAATGGTATCAGTAATAATAGTAGTCAAAACTGAATGAGTAACTACAAATAAAGTGCCAAGAACAATGAATGTCTAGTATTGAATTGCTGGTTTGTTATTTTTCTTTTCTTTTCTGTTCTTTTCATTTTTGTTATGCTGTTGACTGCATCTCCAGCCTAGTCAATTCCTACTACCCTTCTAACAGTAACTCAAAGACCAATTTTTTTCTGTGTATTGTAGGAATGCTCCTCAGTGTACCCTATGTATGTTTTTACCTCTCTCATCTGAGGGAGAGTTTTGTGAGAGCATGGACCACACCTTATTCATTTTTATTTTAATCTGCATTAAGCACAGAACCTGCAATATGGAAACTGCTCAAAAAATATCACTGAATTACTGTAAATCTCTCCTACACTAAATACCTTGAAGCCATACATACAGTTGGATTTGTATTAGGTAATGTGTCCTCACTTGTCTGATGTTTACTAAAAGTTCTTCAGGCATCCTCTATTTCTGAAACCTGGTTTTTCAGCTACATTGTGAGTGGACAGCAAGGACAGTACCTTCTTTTCTTTTGAATTAAGCCTCCATAGATGACATAGTTGCATGGGCTCCTAATTGAATTCACATGAGTGCATGCACTACTTGCAATATAATTATTAATGTTTGAATGGTAGTCAGAGCAGGATTCCAGGGATTGGTCACATGGTCACATCTCATGTCACTGGAATACAGAATTAGATGGAGGATAGAAGGTAATGGAGTTCATCATTGATAGTTGTTTTCATTCTTCGTCTATTATCCCTATTTTATCTACCAGGGATAGCAGGAAGGACACATTAACGTGAGAGGGATGCTTTGTATAATCCAGGTCCTAGAAGTAGTCATAAATCAGGAGAATGCTTTTCAAAATGAAGTAAAGGGGAAGAAAAAATTAACAATTATTGAGTAATAACTATTTATAGTATATGTCACACATATGATATCTAATTTCCCATAACAATTTTATGAATTGCCACCTATTTATGAAATATCTACCCTCCATGAATAAAGACATTGACACTTCAAAAAGTTATGTTATTTGTCAAAATCACATAGCCCATACTGGTTAGATCCAGACATTGGCCCCCGGATGTAAACTCCTTACAAATGTGTACCAAGGCTTGCAGCCTCGTCTGTTCTCATTATTTCAATCACCTCACTTTGCTCATGATCCTGCCCAGGCTTCTGCACAACCTGCTCCCTTTGTATATAATTCTTTCCAATAGCCATGTCCTACACACTGCTCCACATCACTCTAAGACAGAATATTGAAAAAGGAAATTACTAACCTTTTAAATAGGAAATGAAGAGTAACTAGCTATTAATAGTGGGAAAATGACTGTCAGAATCACAGAAAAGAGAAGGTAAACATGAGGTCCCATATGCAATATTAAAAAATAAGAAAAGCACTGGAGAATTCCAAAAAAAGAGATTTTTATGCATGAAAGCCATTGATCCATTTTCCATTTTATTGTGAATAAATAATTCATTTGTAGACTTTATAAAATAGAAGAATTTGGGGAGTTTGAAGTACAGGTCAAGGACAAAACACACATACATGAGGGGAACAATAGATGAAGAAATAGTCAAGTGGGCACTTTCTTTTGAAATAACACCTAAGGCAGAATGGTCATCTTAGGTGGCAAACTCCTTCCCTCAAACACTAATTTGTAGTTATGATTTGGATATGAAAGATCCCCCAAAAGCTCTTGTGTTGATGAAAGAATATTTAGAGGTAAAATTACTAGATTATGACAGCTGTAACCTAATCAGTGGATTAATTTATTTGATGAATTAATAAATCAAAAGGACTAGCTGGGTGTTCACTCTGGGCAGATGAGACATGGTTGGAGGAAGTTGGTCACTGGAGAGCATGTCTTTGGAGTTTCTATTTTGTCCCTGTAGCCTCCTTCTCTCACTGTGTGTTTCCCAGCCACCAAGAATTAACTAGCTTTCCTCCACAAGGGCCTGCTGTTGTGAAGCTCTGTCTTACCCTGGACCCAAAGCTATGGAGTCAGTAGCCCATGTATGTCATGGTTTGGTTTTTCAGCTACATTGTGAGTGGACAGCACGGGCAGGCCCTTTGGAGGTATCCCCCAAAATCTCCTGTGTGAGACAATACAAGAAGTTTCAGCAAATAAATGTTTGGTTTACAAGAACTTTAACACAATAACTGAAGGCTGATAACTGAAGACTGGGGTGTGGTCAGAAGAAGTAGTTCATTGGGGGTGTCTGGCTATGGGGTATATATTTTGTATCTGGAGTGTGGAGTCAGTCTCTCTCTCTCTCTCTCTCTCTCTCTCTCTTTCTCTCTCTGTCATCATGTGAGCTGCTTCCCTCTGCCACACTCTTCTGCCGTGATGTTCTGCCTCTCCTAGAGCCCTGAGGAATGGAGCTGGCTGTCTATGAACTGAGACCTCTGAAACTGAGAACCCCAAGTAAACCTTTCCTCCTCTGAAATTGTTCTGGTCAGGTCTTTTACTCACAGTAGCAAAAAATCTAACTAAAACAATGGGCTAACCCTCTGAAACTGTAAGTTCAAAATAGACTTCCTCCTCCAAGTAGTTCTGGTCAGTTATTTAGGTCACAGCAACAAAAAGCTAACTAGCACAGTGGTGTTACCTGCTAACGAGTTTCTAGTTTTTTCTGCTCCTTTTTCTAAATGAGAGGAAATATCTAGCTGGTGATGATTACCCCCATTTCTCCATATTTCAAAGAGCTATTGGACCACTGTTTTACTTTGATAGAAATTAAGCATTGTGGCCTACTCGACCTGAGTATTCTACCTGGAAATCGGGGTTTTATGGTTCAGTTCAAGAAAGTTCTTCAATTCTACTAACTTCAACCAATAATTGGTGACTTTTACTGATCAGTATGCATCAAGCACTTTTCTAAGTGTACCACGTAGATTGTCTCATTTACTCCTCATGAAAACTCTAAGGATTAGAACTCTCCCACATATGAAAGTGAGGGAATTAAGGAAAAGAGATATTTAAAAGCCAATCTGAAGTTTCAGAGTTAAGAGGTAAAGCAGTGATGCCAGAATTAAAACACAGACGGTTGGGCTTGAGAGTATGTCATCTTACTCCCTACATCATGCCAATGAGGAGATGTCTGTTCCAAACCAATGAGAGATCAATGTACAAGCCTTGGTACAGAGACATGCTACATTGGTCTTGCTGGGAAGTCAGATGAAATTTTGGATAAATATGTTGTTATTTTCTGGACTTGTTATTTGGGTCATTCACAAATGTTAATGAAATCATTGATGCTAGATCAGCCTTTCCTACATGCAAATGACTGCAGAGCTTCTAAGTAAGGACTGATAGGAAGTCCCTGAACATAGGGAATTAGTTTTATTAGCCATGTCTATCATAAGCTAAGGAGGAGAAGCCAGTCAGGAAAATTATGCAATTAGATCTTCACATTTAATGGCTTATCCTGACTTAACAGATGGAATAGTCATTGTGAAATGAGATCTCACACTCAGGATCAATGCACCCACATTTTCACTGTTAGAGACTTGGAATTGTGGGATTCTCTACTTAACTCTTACTACTTTCTGAAGCAGGTACTGTAGTCTATTTTCTTCAAATCAAATGTATGAGTGTCTGAGTCCATTCTGTTTGAGGACCAGCAAAGCTCAGTAAGAAGCTGGCCAGAGGCACAGATTTGGCTCTAGCTCAGGAGGTAAGATTGCTTGCTGGGTGCCGACATCAAGTGGGAAGCCACCTGGGAGAAAATCAGAGACATCAGATGACAGGGATGATCAGAATCTATAGATAGGCAAGAGTCCATCTGGGATTTGTGAATAACAAAAATTGTTGTAAAGGAAATACTTGAACAAAAACCTTTGAATGACAAGATAATCAAATGTATTTGCTCTGATTTTGTTTCTTGATATCTGAAGATTACCCAAGACAGCCTAATCTTTTTTTAATAAATTAATTTATTTTAATTAGGTATATATGATAACAGAATACATTTTGATTCATTGTACACAACTGCAGCACAACTTTACATTTCTCTAGTTGTACACGATGTAGCATCACACCATATGTGCAGTCATACATGTACCTAGGGTGATGATGTCCATCTCTTTCCACCATCTTTCCTACCCCCGTGCACCCTCTCTTTCCTCCCTACCTTTGCCCAATCAAAGTTCCTTCATTTTTCCCATGCCTCTTGAACACATGTACAAAGTGATTCAAGGAATCCTTTCAAGACAGTTCCATGTTTATAAGAAATTCCTTCCAAGGCTCCCCTGTCCCTTTTAATATGTGAGGGCACAACCCAAAGTCACCATCTACAAATCAGAAAGTGGACCCTCACAAGACACTGAATTTGTGACACCTTGATCTTGATTCCTAGCCTCCAGATCTGTGAGAAATAAATTTCAATTATCTATAGGCTACCCAGTCTATGGTATTTTGTTATGGCAGTTTGACTGCATTAAGATACCTAGAAAGAGTATCCTTGTTAACTAAAAATGTCTACTATAACCTTGCTGTCAAGGAGAGAGGGCAATATGTAGAGTGTTTTATATTGATGATTTAAAGCAAAAAAAAGGTAAAACTTTAGGAATGAATAAATCTACTTGGTACACATATTAGGATATCTTAGGTAGGCTGGGGTAACAAATATAACCTAAAATCTCCATGATTAACACAGTAAAAATTTGTCGGTGATTCAGTCATTCACAGTCTGAAGCATGTTATCAGTCCTACTGCACCTGTAGCTGGACCATCTGTAAATTTGGCCTGCAAAGATACTATAGCCAAGAAAGCATAAGTAGAAAGAAAGTGGAAGATGTCTTAATCCACTATCCATGAAATTGATACACATCAATAACAACACCTTCCCATGGGTCACAATCAAATCACAAGGCTCAGCTTACTTGGAACACACAAATACTAAGCATGTGCCAACATGTTCTCCAATAGTATATGAAGGCAAGTAGTAAGCTGATTGGGAACTTGATCTAGGATATGGAGTCAAATCTATTCAATTAGACTTGAACTGGCCTAAGTAGAAGGCAAAGAACACCACCCATTACCTAAGCTGAAAGTAAAAAGAAGGTTAAAATGAAGTTCAATGAATTAGGTCAAAATTAGAGGTATAAACTGGTCATGAGCCAACAACAAGTAGATTATTGTCTAATTCTCAACTCTTACTCCTCTGTCCTACTAGTTAATATGGTGTTAAAGGCAAGGACCAGCAGAAAACAGAATCCAAACCAGAGAGCTCAAGAGATGAAGTTTGAGGAACTATTTACAAATATTTAGACAAAGTTAAGGGAACCAACAATGGATGATGATGAACCCAGAATCCACGAATCTGTTACTACCTATAATTCATTCCTGAAAGGGCAAGAAGAACCCAGTGAGCATGGGAAATGTGGAGGAGGAGCAGACCAACAGGAGAGGTATCCCTGGAGGGAGGCAGTCACTGCCAGAAAATGTGCCCAGAGCATGGATGGAGGAGGAAGCAAATACCCTGACCTCTCTTGTTCAGGCTCCCAGTCTCCTGCCAACACCTCCCACTGGCTAAACAGAATGGAAGCTAGCTGGAAAACAAGCCAGATTAAATCCATGATTGTCAGCCTCCAGGGGCAATGAGCAAAGCAAAAAAGGAGGAGTGTTTTCTGAAAACAGAAAAGAAGCAATTCATAAGACATGGAACAAGAAAGATTAAAAAATGAAACAACTTTTGGAGAAATGAAAAAATTTAACAATTCCTATTTTAATGAGCAATATCCTTTTTACCATTCCAATTGGTTCAATTCCTAGTTGGCTATTCAAGTAAAAACAAAAATACTATGGTGGCAACCTGTAGATAAAACAAGTATCCTAGCAAAGATATCATCTAACACTGTTATACTCCTAATCAAAAAAAGTTCCAGGGCCTTAAAAGGAGAGTCACAAAGGAATGGAATTTCTTAAGCCATCTTTTTATTTGTCTATCAAATCAGCAAGTGTCTTTTGATTATCTACAAAGTGCCAGGCACTTCACTAGGCACTGAAAATGCTTTCCTTGTGGTGTATAATCTGTGAGAAAAGCTAGACCAGCAAAACAAGGGGGCAGTGCTGCAGATGGGTGTGGAAGGAAGCCATGCACCAGGTCATGAAGAGCCTTGGAGGTCACAATAAGGGGTGGATGTTTTATTCTAATTTCAATGGAAGGCCACTGAGGCATGAGGCTATGACTTCTCATTGCACTTAAAATAACATGACCCATTTGGGGTTCAAGACAGTCAATCCATTCTCACAGCTGTGTGAAGAATGGACTGGTGGGAGGTATGTGTGGAAACAGGAGTGCCATTTAGAGACTATTGCAGGACCCATGTGAAAGAGATCATTGAATGGACCAGGGCTACAGTTGTAGAAACAGAAATGTGAATTTTCAAGGCAAATTTGACTTGTTATGACTTTTTAAGATCAGAGTAAGATCAGTTTCCAGCCTCGAAGAATCTTTATAAATGCATGAGTCTTACATATATTGGCCAACGGGCTTTATAGATGGTCTCTTGTTTTCAGTATTGCACATTTGTGACTTCCTGGATGCATCAGTTTCCTAGGGCTACTATTAAAATGTCCACTCCACCCCCCGCCACACACACACAAAATTGGGTGGCTTAAAAAAAACAGAAATTTATTCTCTATATTGTTGGAGGCCAGAACTGCAAAATGAAGATGTCAGCAGGGTTGGTTCTTATAGCTCTGAGGGAGATGCATTCCATGCCTCTCTTCTAGCTTCTGGTGACTGCAGGCAACTCTCAGGATTGCTTGGCTTGTAAATGCATGGCTTCCATCTCTGCCTGCCTTTATATAACCTTCTTCCCTGTGTCTTAAATCTCCCTCTGCTTCTCTCATAAGGTCATTAGTTCAGCTTAATCTCTTCTCCAGATCTTCATCATACCAGCAAAGATCTATTTTCTGATAAGGTCACATTCACACGTACCAGAGGATGAACTTGGACATATCCTTTGAGGAGAGACAATTCAACCCACTATCCTGAACTCTGTTATTTTCCTGTGTGCAATGTGAGAATCATGTTGGATCAAATCAAATCAATTGAATAAATGCTATAACACTACATAATTGATAAAACAAAGTACTATACAAATGTTTATTATTAGTTATTAAAAAATCATTTTATTCACTTGCAGGGCAGATTTAACAGAGTCAATACATTATTTAGCCATACTTTTTTACCTAACAAATTGTAATAATAATTCCAACAATAAAAGGAGATTTATCACATTTATTTTATCTGATGCATAATATTAGAACTTACCTATAAATGTATATATGTATATATATAAATACATATATGTGTATGTACATACATATATATAAACAAGAGATGTGGAAAAGAGGGAGAGCAAGAAAGAATGAGAGGAGAAGAAGGAAAGAAGACTAAAGAAGAAGAACTAGAGACAGGGAGACAGGGAAGAGGAAAAAGGGGAAATTCCTTTACATGTTATACACAATTTTCCTTTTCAATTTAAACTAAATCCAGATTTAATGTGCTGAAGAAATGGAGGCCGCAGGCAAATATATAAAGAGAAACAAGAAGTTAATTCTACCAAGCCCTGAGCTCAGGGCTTTTATGACATCACTTCATGTAATATACCTCCTGATCCCATGATGTCAACACCATTTTCTTCCTCGTGTTACACCTGAAGTGTGCAGAGGTCATAGAACTTGCCCAGAATCACAGGGCTGCCAAGGAAGTAGATAGTGGAGCCATGGTGACTGAAACCACCACTATGCTTTATCCCTGTTTATTACTAAAGCATTCTTACATTCAGCCAACAAACATTCACTGGGTGCCTGTTACAAGGACAGGAAAACACAAAGTCAAATTATGTGGAACAGGTCTCTATTCTCTTAGGACTTGCATGTTAGTAGGGTTAAGTTGACAATAAGACAATAAGTACACAAAGTGCTGTGGTTAGGTGCAAGGGGACAGGAACTTGAAGAAGTCCTCCTTAAGGAAGTGACCTTTGAGTATAGAGTTGAATACAAGAGGAAAGTGCCATTCATAAAAAGATACAGGGGAAGAAAATCCCAGGAAGAAGGAAGAGAGTTACAAAAGCCCTAAGGAAAGGTCATGGCAGAAATGTCCAAGGGTAAGCAAGAGACCACTGAAACCAGGAAGAACTGGTAGGTGGCAGGGGCAGGGACAGTGAGGAAGGTGGGGGCTGGGTCATGCAGTTCCCTGTGAGTGGGACAAGGAAAGAAGGAGAATGGCTTTTACTCTAAGAGCAATGCAAAGTCCTTAGAGGGCTTCAGGCAGAAGAGTGACAGGATCCATTGATAATTTTTAAAGATTGCTCTGGCTCTTCATAGGAGACTAACTCTAAAGTAGACAGACTCGAGAGATCAGTTTCAATGCTATTGCTTTTTTTCCAAAAGAAAGATGTTGGCAGCCAGACTAAGTTGCTGATGATAGAGAGGGAGAGAAGTCAATTGAGCTGAGCATATATTCTTCATGGACTTAGATGTGATTCGAAGGGAAAGAGGGGAATTAAATGTGACTTCTTGTTTTTTGGCTTGATTAAGTGTGCAGTTGCTTCATGTCAAGGAGCTGAGGTTTAGAATGACTGGCATTAGCTGTCATATCTGTGCATGCCTCCCTTCTCCATTTTTACCAGGTGTGATTTGTCTCCTGTCTCCCCTCCCACTTCTCATGAGCCTCACACCTCCAAGTGCACACACACATGCACATACACACGTACTCGGTCCATGCCTGGTCCTTTCTACCCCATTTCTGAGACGTATCTTCCAATGGTTTAGTTCATAGGTCTTCCCTTTCTTAATATAAAATTAATATTAATAAAAACTAACATTAGCCCTGGAAAGAACTTAGCAATCACTGTCTCTGATTCACTCATTTTACAGATGAAAAACTGAGACAGGCCCTGAGAGAGAAATCTGCCTATTCGCAATCTCGCAGCTACCATGGCCAAGCCAGGAATATAGTGTGAAAACCTCTTGGTTCCCTATCAAAATCTCTTTCCTCCTAATTGAAGCTGGCTTCTAAAATTCCCCTGCCTATATGGTATCTTCTTCAACTGCAGCTTCACAATGAAGCATCTGGTCCCTGCACTTGTCTCCCCTACACCTTCTTTGCTTCTTTAGATGAGGTCAAAAACTGCGTCATCATTTGGCATTACACACGGTGCTGACTGTATTACACAAGGCTACTCAATACACTTAGGGGTTGGCTGATTGATTATGCTGTACTCCCACATTTGCATACCTGACCTCTCATATTTTTAAGTCTGCAATCCGAATCTACATAGCAGTCTGGTACATCAGGTTCTGGTCTGCTCTAAAGAAAAAGTAAAATCTGGCTCATTTTATATCTTTATTATTATCAACACTGTTACTATATCTCTTTGGCCTATCATAAAGGAAATTGCAGTCTCTGTATTCCTTGATTTCTTTTGCTATTTCTGTACACACTTGGCTATCCTTGGGTCTGAGATGCTGTCTACTTGTTACTGAATCCTGGACATCTCATTAGTGATCGATGACCTAATCCTTTTAATAAGCCTTCCAAGAAGGCTTCCTCATTACACTCTCCCTCAGGAAGAGGTGGGATGTAGGTGGGGAGGGAGTGCTGAAGGGTACTAAATTCTCTGGAAACACACTTTGGATTTAGAAACAAGTGTCTTGGCAATGCAGAAATATGTTTGCCACCATTTAAGGAACACAGCAGCGATCTGTCCTTCATTCACTCTTTCTGATGTAAAAATCTTATGCTTTTCACCTGTTTCCACCTGACAGTACAGCCTTTTGCCTTGTTCCTGTATACACTCGAACAATTCAGTGCATGCTGTCACTGGGCTTCCAAGTAGAACCAGAGAGAAGACACACTGCCCACAGACTCAGCCCAGTTCAGTTCTGATTGCTAGTCTCATTCCAGATTATCTAACTTCCTTCCAAACCAAGACTAACCTGATTTTGTCATTGCTGTTGTGTATTTTCTGGATTTTCCTAGTCTCTAGATATCCAATAAAGAATGATAATTCAGGCACATATTTTGCTTTGTGGATATTTTTATAATTAATATTTTAACAAGCCACACATGTTCATAGCTAGATTCATGAGGCTATACAACTTTGAGGTTAAGAGATCCAATGTAGGTTAGAAGCCAGGCAGATCTAGGCATAGTTTTGATCCTCTATATATTTGTATGCTATGGAGCAAAAATTGAACCTCACCAAGCTTCATTTACTTCATCCATTATTTAGGGATTAAAAATATCTCCACATTATGTTGTTAGAATTTAAAAATTTAACATATGAAGCTTTCAGTCCTTAGAGTATAGTGACTCCTGGAAAGTTACTAGCTGCTTTTAGTATTGCGGGTGTTATTGTTATAAAGCAATAAATCCTAGAAGTTGTAATAGGAATGAACAGAACCAGAACAAGAGTTTCTTTGGTGACTTTTTAATTCAGAGAAGGAACCAAAAGAAACTGGGAAAAGTGGGAAATCGTGTTGTGCCCCCATGGAAGTCATGACCAAATGCAAAGCCTAATTGATGCAACCTCAGTAACTTCAGGAGATGATAAGGCTCATGAGCATTATCTGGAAACTTTATCTTGCCAACAAAAATAAGCAGAATCTCTTACAAGAGGAGTTTAAAATCTGGTAACTAAGCAGAGTTTTTGAACAGCAAATACAGATGGGACAGTAATATTTACGGTCAATTTACCAGAATCAGGTATCAGATGACCTCTGACACTAGCCATCGCTTACTAAAGAGCTAATTAGCTGTAAAAATGAGGTGACAGGTCAATTGTATCAGCACAAAGGACGAATTTGTCATGTGGGATTTCACTGGTAGTAAGGCTGCCATTACAGCTTCTGGGTGGCTACTTTGCCTACAAAAGAAGCTAACTTAGGGCAAGAAGGCAGTGGGAGCCAAGTGCAAAGGAAATCCAGGAGTGCTCACCTCCAGTAACCTTATGGCTCAGAGATAGCAGGTTTCATCCCCTGATAGGAGAATACCTACCCCATCAGGACCAGCTATTTAGTGATTGCTGGGAACACTAGCTTTATTTGAGTAGTAATACAAATGCTATTGCCCACTATGTTTTCTCCTCTGCTTTGGCAGAAGAACTAACTTTTGTTTTCTATAATGAATAGTTTTTCCCCTGATTCTTTTTTTTTTAAATGGAAGTCTTTAATATTAAGCACATCATTTTTCATATAAAAAGTATTTAATCAATAATGATTGTATTACTCTATAATGTAAGATTTATACCAACAAATCTAAGATTTTGTTGGTATAAATCTTACATTATAGATTCTCAATGTTAAGGCAAAAAGGTAACTAGAGGCCATTTGGACTATCTCTTTTTTCACTTAAAATATTTTAATAATTTTAATTATTTTTGTACAAATATAACATCCTTTTTTTTTATTAGAGCTTAACGGTCACACATATTAGTTGGGTTCTCCTGATTCTTAAATTCATGCATGTTCACTGAAAATGTGGGAAACCATAGGGAAGGACAACAGAGTGGACAAAAATCACCTGTAACTCCTCCACTCCTAAATAATCAGTGTTAAGATCTTGACATTTTGGTGTACTCTTTCTTACCATACTTTAGAATCAAGTTGTGTATAGAATTGAAGATCTTTCTTAATTTCACATTACATCCAAAAAGCATATCTTTGTTATTAACAAATTTTCAGTAATATGATTTAAACAGTTTTAAATAATTTTAGCTACATAGACACATTGTAATTTATATAATTACTATGTTTCCAATTTCTCCAACTTCCAGAGATCACTTATTCTTTAATGCTAAAACCATAGGGAAGGACAATTATCTCCCTAACTTGAAATGCAGGATGTTCATATTTTATTACCCAATTCTAACTGGGTAATGAAGGTTGCCTATCCATTCTTAAAAACTGTCCTAGGTATTATTTGTCATCATAGCCTATGCCTGCACTGTTAGCTGTCTCCTAACCATGGCTTTCTGTTCTGGCACAGACCCTCACTCAATGACACCCAGAGAGATGTAAAGAAAATAAAACTTTTAAAAAATTAAAAAGTAAAAAAATTAATGTCAGAAATAAGAACATTTTAAAAATAAAATATGAAGAAAAGACACCTGGACCCCTTTTCTCCTTGAAAAAACATAGCCGTCACTGACCAGGCTTCGAGGAGAAGAAGCAAGGCTGGTGAAGAAGACATGCTCCCTTATTCCTCTGTCCTGACACAAGCACAAACCCCTTCCTCACCTCCCTGAAATCCAACTAAAATCAGGTTGTAATATTACACAGGATTTTAATGAAAGCTTATGGTTAATATATCAGGTATAATAAACCAGTCATGGTGTTACCAGCCTATAATCCCAGCAACTTGGAGGCT
Source organism: Spermophilus citellus (assembly GCF_964194105.1). Taxonomy (NCBI): domain Eukaryota; kingdom Metazoa; phylum Chordata; class Mammalia; order Rodentia; family Sciuridae; genus Spermophilus; species Spermophilus citellus. The sequence goes on along the minus strand of NC_138191.1, from coordinate 28,156,708 downwards.
GAGGCAGGAAGATGGCAAGTTCAAGGCCAGCCTCAGCAGCTTAGCAAGGACCTAAGCAACTGAGCCAGACCCTGTCTCCAAAAAATAAATAAATAAAACACAAAATGGGCTGGGGATATAGCTCTGTGGTAAAAAGCGTGTGGATTCAATCCCCAGTCCAAAAGCCAAAACAAAACAACCACCAAATGGATCAATATACAATTATTTGCTAACTACCAGGTAAGCTTTTCTAGGGTTCTCCACATGGGAGGAGAATCATAGAAACAGAAATTTCTAGGCATTTGAGTCTCCAAAAGTTTTGCTCAAACTTCTTATTTGGCTTCAGAGAAAGAGTGACATGTTCCCTCCTCACTCTAAGATATTCCAATCTCTTTCCTGAAATGATAATTTAATGTGAAAACTCACCAGTTTTTGTTTGTATGTTTGTGTGTTTTCCCCTCCAGACAAAACTCCTGTCTTTAAACAGAGGATGTAGCTGGGTTTCCAGGATCTCAAAGAGGTAATGCAAGAACTGACCAAGTATTCCCCAAAGTCAGGATTAAGTGCATTAAGTAGGACTGTGTCAAAAACAGGCCAAATACTTCACCTTTTTTCCCCAGCAAGAAACCAAACTACAAGTTTCTCCTGGTTTGGTTTGGTCTGGTCCCACCATTTACTATAAGCTGAATATTTAGACAAAATACACACACCCATCTTTCAAGAATTACAGAAGTTTGAAGCACCCATCATATGAAAATTTTATTAAGGTAAAAAAAAACATTTTCATTGATTTGAAAACTCGCTATCTACTATAGAAATTACACACACACAACATACTTGTGTGCACACACACTCACACACAATTACAAAGATAGGACATTTTACCTCTTATCTGAAGCATGTGCATTCAAGTTCACAGGGACATCACGTGTTTTCCTCAAGGACAGTTGAGAAATGCTTTACGTATATTATGATGCCTCTATTTCTAAACAAAAACTTCTATCAGTCATTGAATGACACTTTGGCAGTATCAATATTTAAAGAACTTTACAATGTACTCTTGCTGTGGGTGGAATTGTATCCTTCAAAAAGTCATGTTCAAGTCTCAACCCCTGGTACCTGTGAATATGACCTTATTTAGAAATATGGTCTTTACAAGTGTAACTAAGTTAAGATGAGGCACACTGGGTTAGAATGATCCCTAATCCAATAACTGGTGTCTTATTTTTTAAAGGCAGGGGAAACTTAGGGAAGAATGCTACGTGAAGAAAGAAAGGGAGCTTGGAGGAATGAATGTAAGCCAAAGAACTTTGAGATTTTCTAGCAACCACCAGAAACTAAGAGAGAGGCATGTAATAGATTGCCTCTTAGAACCACCAAAAGGAACCAATCTGGTCAATGCTTGAATTTTGGACTTCTGTTCTCCAGAATAAATAAATTTCTGTTCCTAGTTGGTGATAATTATGATTATATTATATGAGATAAATAACTCATATATTTAACCCAGGCACTGCTGGTACCTGGGGATAGACACCATGGATACTGTTAAGCATCCTATAATGCACAGGAAAGCCTCCATAAGAATTACCCTGACTAAAATTTCAGTGATGCCCATGTTGAAAACCCCTGATTTAACTTATCTCTTAATTTTGGATATTCAGCTCTTTCACATTTTCTTTCCATTGCCATGAATAATGCTGGAACAAACACCATGGAGCACAATTACTGGGCAACCCCTCATATCAATAATCTTTCCTTTAATTTCTTAGAGAACTCTGCATTCACTTTTCTTATTTTAATTGGACAGCTTACCATTTCTTGTCATCTCACTTGAATATTTTTTGAAACAAAATACAAATAGTAAGTATATGAATGAATGAAAAGTCACAAACATTTCAAAAGTGGTAGAAGCTTTGGCACCTTCCAGAGTTGAACTTTAATTTGTTCTAATGTACCTCCCATATTTCCTCCCTCCCTAAGAGACACTATTTAAGTATTTCCGCCTTAACAGCTGATATAAAAACATGCTATTTACCTTGGTTTACAAAATCAAAACCTATGAATGTAACAGTATGTTTAAAATAGAAAATTTTATTTATTTTTCTTTTTTTATTTGTTTTAATTAGTTACACATGACAGTACAATGATCTTGACATATCATACATTTGAATCAGATGGGGTATAATTTCTCATTTTTCTGAGTGTACAGGTTGCAGAATCACATTGGTCATACAGTCATGTATACACATACAGCAATAATAATGTCTATTTTATACTGCTGTGAAAATTTTATTTTTTAATGAGAACCATAGGTCTATCCATGAGACAGACTTTTCTACTAGAAGATACTTAACATTGTTCATTTAAGAAATAGACAAGAAAGATGATCAAATTGAGGTCTGAGCCTCAATGCTCATGACTTTACCTGGTCTTTTTCTATTAGCTCCTATAAAAACCCTACTGCTCATGTATGATCAGAGTCTTCTGGGAAGTATTAGGCTTCAGGAATATTATCTCTATATAATTCTCTCTTTGGCTCTGACCTTCTCCCTACCCCATTCTTTGAGTCAATCAGGGGTGACTGAAGGTATGAGACTGGCCACCAGAACTATGCTGCTGCATATCTCTTGCAGACTTGGCACCTGGTAGACCCTGGAAGGAATCAGGCTTCTGGCAGGCTTCTAGAAGTTGTTATTCTATGCTCCAAGAGAATCATCAGAGTACACATAGGTTCTATGCCAGAGGATGTTACCTGACAACTTGAATAGAAAAATCAATAGTCCAGGGATATGGAAGACAGAAAGTAAAATGGTTAAATAAAATTTCTTAAAAATTACATGTATATATCTAACTTGTAGCATATACAAAATTAACTCAAGCAACACAGGAAAAAGAATAAAAATATTTAAAAACAATTCCTTTTTATCCTAATCCTATTTTTTAATTTTTTTATTCTAATTTGTTATATATGAAGGCAGAATGTATTATAATTCATATCACACATATAGAGCACAATTTTTCATATCTCCGGTTGTATATAAAGTATATTCACATCATTTGTGTCTTCATACATGTACTTACAGTAATGACATCCATCTCATTCCTCCATTTTTTTACCTCTATTCCCCCTCCCTGCTGTTCCCACCCCTTTGCCCTATCTAGAGTTCTCTAATCCTCCCATGCTCCCCATCCCAACCCCACTATGAATCAGCCCTCTTTATATCAGAGAAAACATTAGGCATTTGTTTTTTGGGGATTGGCTAACTTCACTTAGCATTATCTTCTCCAATTCCATCCATTTACCTGCAAATGCCATGATTTTATTCTCTTTTATTGCTGAGTAATATTCCATTGTGTATATATGTTTCTTTATCCATTCATCTATTGAAGGGCATCTAGATTGGCTCCACAGTTTAGCTATTGTGAATTGTGCTGCTATAAACATTGATGAGGCTGTTTCCCTATAGTATGCTGTTTTCAAGCCCTTGGGTATAAACCAAGGAGTGGGATAGGTGAGCCAATGGTGCTAATCCTATCTTAATACTATTTAAAGCAGAGCTGGGAATATAGTTCAATGGCAGAGTACTTGCCTGGCATGCACAAAGCCCTGGTTCAATCCCTAGTTTTGAAATTAATACACACACATACACACACACACACACACAGAGAGAGAGAGAGAGAGAGAGAGAGAGAGAGAGAGAGAAGCAGAAAAAAAATTTGGGCTGGGAACATAGCTCAGTGGTAGTGTGCTTGTCTAGCATATAGATGGCCCTATGGCCCTGGGTTCAATCCCTAGGACCACAAAAATACACACATACACACACACACACACACACACACACACACACACACACATACATATACTCTTATGGTTTGGATGTGAGGTGCCTCCCAAAAGCTCATGTGTGAGACAGTGCAAGAAGGTTCAGAGAAGAAATGATTGGGTTATGAGAGCCTTAACCCAATCAGTGAATTAATCACCTGATGGGATTAATTGAGTGGTAATTGAAGGCAGGTGGGGTGTGACTGGAGGAGGTGGAAGCATGGCTTTGGTGTATATATTTGTATCTGCCAAGTGGCGATCTCTCTCTCTCTCTCTGTCTCTCTCTCTCTCTCTCTCTCTCTCTCTCTCTGCTTTCTGATCATCATGTGAGTTTCTTCTCTCTGCCACACTCTTCTGCCATGATGCCTCACATTGAACCCCAAGGAATGGAGCCTGCTGTCTATGGATTGAGACCTCTGAAACTGTGAGCCCCAAATAAACTTTTCCTCCTCTGAAATTGTTCTGGTTGGGTGTTTTAGTCACATAAGTGAAAAGTTGACTAAAACACACACATACACTATTTATAGCAATTTCTTTGACAGTTTAAAAATTGGAAGATACAGATTTCACACATTATGTCACTCATCAGAATAATAGTCATCATCTATGGCCATACCACTCTGAATGTGCCCTATCTCATCTGCTCTTGGAAGCTAAGCAATACTTGAGTAGGAGAATTAACGTCATCACTGAAATAAGACCAAACAGTGGTTCAAGAGGCATAGGCAATTTAGAAAGACAAACAGAAATGCACTTGAACCTTAGGGACAAAGATGTAAATAATTTCTCAAAGCTACCCACAGTCGGTGAAAACAGAGCCACATCACAGCCCCAGTTCTTTGGGACACAGCACAATTGTTAGTCTTACTGTACCTTCCAGGACCATCTTGCTCTTGTCATTGATCTCCCCAAAAAGTCACTGTGGCTTGTGGCCAAGAGCCATTCAGAGGAAACTGATAACCCAAAATGCCAGTGGACCTCACTTTAAGCAAAGAAACTAACAGAACAGACATTAGTGGCTGTTATTTCTATTACCAGAAGAGAACTTCAAATAAATATTCTCCACAGGTTTTCTTTAAATAGCAGGTATCCAATGTGCCTAAATGTTTGTTTACTGTCCTTTAAGCCCCCAAGTTCACAGGCAGGAAATATAAGGAGCTGACTAAAGATTAGTTGAAACTGAAGTTGAAGCACTTCTGAAATTATAATTATGAAAAACTAATTACATTAAATTGACTCAGTGTTTTGGAAATGTGCCAGATGCTTAAAAATGAATAATGCCTTTTACTTTCTCCTTCAATACCTGTTAGCCAAAATGACAAGAATTTAACTGAAGATGCTACTATTGCTGAAAAACCTGATATCATGGACTCAGAGAGCTAACCTTAAGTCCACTCAATTGAATTGTTTCAGTTCCACAAAGTTTAAGGGCCCCCAGGTAAACATACACATTCAGACTATTTCCATATCGTTTATTTATTTTCATTTAGATTACATAGTAAGTAATGTGGTTGTTGCTGAAAATTTGGGAAATTCATGAAAACACAAATAAAGCAAAAATTATGCCTGATTTATGTAACCCCTAAAATAATTACTATTAACTTTTCAATGTTTTTATGCATCATGTGGGTATTGTTTTGTAGCCTGCCTTTGTTTTCACTTACATACTCTGAACTTTTCCATGGCATTGAATATTATTTTGCCTTATCAATCTTCAAAATGGCATTATATTTCAGAATATGAGTACACGATAAATTGTTAAAATAGACCCCTCTTGTAGGACATGTAGCCTATTTTTAATATTTTATATCAGAAATACTGTGCTTAAGAAACATCAATCACAATGCACATTTTTAGTTCTTCAGAATGTATTAAAAGTTTAATTACCCAAGTGAAAAAACACTTGAACTTCTAAGTCAAGTCCCCCAATGAGGTGCTTGGTATTAATTTGTGTTCTGCTCTCATCAGTAGTAATCATTATTGTCTTTGAAACTTTTTCTGATTGATAAGCAAGAAAATAGGAGGTTGCTGATTTGTTTTTAATTAATTACTAGAACTTGCTTATATTTTCTTTAACTTCATTGGCCATTTGAATTTTATATTTTTTGAATTGCCCAAAGACAGTTTATCTGTTTTTCAATTTGTTATGCATGCAAGGAATTAGAGTTTTTTTCAGCATTTATTTTTGTTTGGTTTGTTTTTAGTGCTCTGTGCTATGGCTTTTCTAACAAATAAAGCATAAGGGATTGCTTTATAATGAAATAGTTAAGTGATTATACAAACTTAGTTACTAGCAGCAAAGCAGGGCCTCTCAACCAGAACAAGTCATCCCAAGAGCAGTGTCACAATGTTCTCAGTTTTGGTCCCCAAAAGCTTTTACATAAATACATTTCAACAAGGCAACCAGTTTTGCTTTATTTGTTGGAGAAACTATAGTCATATATAATTACTTACTGCCAAAGTTCTCCTTCCTCCAAAAAAATATAAAAATCTATATGCTAATATTCACATCTCCCATTGCAATTGGAAATTTTATTCATCATTTTGCAAAACTATTTTATTGTTAGCTTAGAGAAAAACTACAATCCCCATGGGTTTTCCTTCCTATGAACACAAGTTCAAAAAAAAAAAAAGTGCCTGAGCCCACCTGAGTTCACACTTCTTACTTTGAGCACTACCGCCGGTCCTCTGCAAGGTTCACTCTATGCTGTGGCTGATCAGCAAGCCAGTTTCAAAAGAAACCATTGTACCATAGAACAGCATAAGCATATTTGCTCTCCTTTTCCCTGGTTCTTCTAGAAACTCTTATATTATTTTTATGATAAATTCTTCCTTACCATTCTATATTTTTGTGAGCAGTGCAGAAGAAAAACATAGTGAGTCCTGTTGGTTAAGTCAATATATCCAGTCCTTAGCTCTAAAAGACAGGCAGAAAAGGAAAGAAGCCGTCACTATTTTAAAACGAACAAAGCTCAACTGAAGAACAGTTAACTAGCAGCTTTTGTTCAAGTGGGAGCATCTCTTTATCTACACATGGTGAAAGGATGCCATGCAGATGGTGGGGTAGATTTGTAATAATAGCTCATTTGAACATACTAGAAGGCGGAACAAGAAAACAGAATAAAGATAAGATCTTACTACTTAAGACTCTTTGGGCACTGCTGTTCCTCAGTACTGGAGTACTCTACCTGAAATATCCTAAAGACTTGAACAGGATTTTTCCAGAGCTCAAATAGGAATCTCCCCTTGTTGCTCAGAAATTAAAATTCAGGGCTGAGGAGGAAGAGCAGGTCAACTCACCAACTTCATCCCCTTTTCACACGTTTTTATCCAATTTCTCCCTCCCTTACTTTATACTCCTCCCAATCACAAATAACAGTAAATATAAATAGTAGAAAAGCAGGAATGAAACAAGTATCATGCTAAACAGTTTATCACATGTGAGAAATGTGATTATGAAATAATAAACCAAAATGTTCTCTAGTAATCATTTTATATGCATATCTTATGACTTCATGACATTTGTATATTCTTAATGCTTTTTCTTAAAAATGTTTAAATGATTCTCAGGATTATCCTTTTGGTTATTATAATCCTGCACCCACACACCACCTAATATATTTTTTTTTCATTCCATTTTAAGCTTCCTTTAAGCAGAAAAGAGCAGTTAAGAACTGAGAGGATCATTGAGATTAAATTATTCCTCTTATTTGGGAATGGTCTATAAGAAAAGTGAGGTGGTAAGGGAGTCCGAGTCTGGGCTGGTTGTTTACAACCTCAGATATTGCCTGGGGCTTCCATTGCACTTTCTTGGATAGATATGGCCTTAATTGCTTCTCCAGTATGAGTTCTAATTGAGGAGCATTGAATAGGTTGGCATGTCTCTCAGAAGATATAGTAAACCTGTCTCCATAACTTCTGCAATGAAGGAAGAATGGCAGAGGCAGTTTTCTCAAATGCAGGTGCATTCATCTAAGAGAGGGCAGACAGAAAGAGGGCACATTTGTTGTCTAAACCTTCTTTCCCAACTTGTTTATAAGGGTTTATGGCAAGAAAACTTGTGCTTTTCTCCTGCCATTGGGCTTTCAGATGATTTTTTTTTTCTACACAGAAAAGAAGCCTCTGGCATTTTTCACATTGCAACCCGCAGTTGCCTGGCTGCACTATCAAAGCAGACCCAGCAGATTCTCTTGAATGGAGCATCTAAGACCCACCACAGACTCTGGCTGCACTAATGAACTGAGAGCACAGATTCCGCTGGGCCCCAGGGGGTGGCAGGGGGGACATAAAATCCCACAGAGATGGGACCAGGCTGGGTCCATAAAGAATCAAGTTGTCTTAGCAGGTGCTGTATGTCCCAACATCTGCTGGCCACATAAAACAAAGTGGCTAATGGACAGTGTGAAAATGTAGATACACCATAAAGAGTTATTTTGTTACTTTTCTTGGCATTGGTCATATCAAGGTTTGGTGCTTTTTTTTCATATTAAGCAAACTTAGTTGTGAAAAAACAAATTTTTCGCAAATCGCAGAGTCAAACAAATTACTTTCCTAAATTTATTTTTAACATAATAATACCCAGAAGTGATAGCGTAGAATGTTTTAAAATAGAGTGTATCTTAAATCAGTCATCCTGGGGAATCCAATGGGACTCATCTTGCAATGGAAGATTCATCAGAAAAAGCAAACGGCTTCTGATCCAAGTGGCCCGTGAAGGAAAACACAGTGGCAGAGGCCCACAGTTACTTGCTCATAGAGATAACACTGCGCTGTTGAGGACTCTGGTGTCAGGATCACTAAGATCTAAGTTCAAATCCCCAATAAGTGTTTATCAGTGATATTTAGTTTCCCTCCTTTATAAAACAAAATTTAAAATGCCTACTTTATAGAACTGTGGGAAGATTAAACATAAAATAGCATCAAAATAAAATGACATTTAAGTATATAGAACAGTGCCTAAACCAAAGTGAGCTTTCAATTGTTCTACAAATTGTAGCTTGTTGCTATTATTTCTGCTACTTCTATTGATAACTTATACCCTAGTTTGTCCCCAGATTGTCCCCAGATAGATTTAAGGTGACCAATAAAGCTAAAAAAAAAAAAAAAGGCAAAATAACACAATTCAGAGTAAATGAGAAACAAAAAAGACAAAAACAGAACTTCCCCCCCCCCCCAAATAATTGATTTTTACTCAGTGGTTCAATCAGATTAAAATTTTTATTTCTTCCTCATCAAATAATCATCAAATACACAGAAACTAAAACCAAGGGCAATTTAGCAACATGGAAAAGACTCTTGGGAAGACTAAAAACTTCATTTTTATTTCACTTCAAGTCACAGACTCTTACTCTTGCTCCCATGAAAATACCAGTTATCAAGAGGGGCTGTATAAACTTTAATGTCTGTTCAGGTCCTTGGCCCATTTGTTGATTGGGTTATTTGTTCTCAGAGGAGGACATACAATCAATCAACAAGTACAGGAAAAAATGCTCACCATCTCTAGCAGTCAGAGAAATGCAAATCAAAACCACCCTAAGATACCATCTCACTCCAGTAAGATTGGCAGCCACTATGAAGTCAAACAACATCAAGTGCTGGCGAGGATGTGGAGAAAAGGGTACACTTGTACATTGCTGGTGGGACTGCAAATTGGTGCGGCCAATTTGGAAAGCAGTTTGGAGATTCCTGGGAAAGCTGGGAATGGAACCACCATTTTACCCTGCTATTGCCCTTCTCAGACTATTCCCTGAAGACCTTAAAAGAGCATGCTACAGGGATACTGCCACATCGATGTTCATAGCAGCACAATTCACAATAGCTAGACTGTGGAACCAACCCAGATGCCCTTCAATAGATGAATGGATAAAAAAAATGTGGCATTTATACACCATGGAATATTACGCAGCACTAAAAAATGACAAAATCATGGAATTTGCAGGGAAATGGATGGCACTAGAGCAGATTATGCTTAGTGAAGCTAGCCAATCCCTAAAAAACAAATACCAAATGTCTTCTTTGATATACTGAGAGCAACTATGAACAGAGTAGGGAGGAAGAGCAGGAAGAAAAGATTAACTTTAAACAGAGACATGAGATGGGAGGGAAAGAGAGAGAAAAGGGAAATTGCATGGAAATGAAGGGAGACCCTCATTGCTATACAAAATTACATATAAGAGGTTGTGAGGGGAATGGGAAAATAAACAAGGAGAGAAATGAATTACAGTAGATGGGGTAGAGAGAGAAGATGTGAGGGGAGGGGAGGGGGGATAGTAGGGGATAGGAAATGTAGCAGAATACAACAGTTACTAATAGGGCATTATGTAAAATTGTGGATGTGTAACCGACGTGATTCTGCAATCTGCATTTGGGGTAAAATTGGGGGTTCATAACCCACTTCAATCTAATGTATGAAATATGATATGTCAAGAGCTTTGTAATGTTGTGAACAACCAATAAAAAAATAATAAAAAATAATAAAAAAATAAAAAAATAAACTTTAGTGTCTGGGGCACAAGTACCAAGGAGCAGAGTAATATGACCTCCGATGATTCTGGTCTCAAAGATCCGTACAGAATTTTCTTTCACTTTCCACTGTGGTGTCCGCTCTGCCCCCACCCCATCCCTTTACGGATTTTTGTGTTTAGCAGTGTGCATAACATTGCCCTGTCATTTAATATGGCCTAAAAAAAAATAAGACCCCATAATAAATTTTATCCTAGAAAAGATATGCCACATCATTTCCCATATCAGACCTCTGGGGAGGTAAAGCATCTTGGCATGCAAATTTGCACAAGTCTACTTTTGAATAATAATTGCGTATAGCACTTCCTCCTCACATAATTATTTTTTGCTATAAATTTGGAGTCATTACCCATCAAGCTGTAGGATTAGCATTTTAAATACTTGCTGAAGATGGGAGTTTAACCAATAAACACATAAACGTTTTTGGTCTCCTGTTGAAAGATCCCTTAAGTTCTGATACTCAAGGTATGTTTATTCAGACAGAGAATTGGGAAAACATTCTACAGGAATGGGAAGAAAAAGAGTTTCCTTTTGAATGCCAAGTCCAGTTGAACCACTGTGGTTCCTTGGAACACTTTGTTGAAAAATTTCCAGTATCTAAATTCAATGAGAAATAATTGTACGATCAAATAAGGACAGCTGTAATGGATTGAGCAAAGGAACAATTTTTTTTTCGTACCAGGGATGGAACTCAGGGTTGCTAAACCCCTGAGTTTAAACATCCCCAGCCCTTTTTATTATTTTTTTAAAATTTTGAGACAGCAGGGCAGGAGGATCACAGTTTAAATGGTTTAAATAGTACACACCTATAATCAGGAGGCTGAGGCAGGAGGATTGCATATTACCAATTTAAAAGCATGCAGAGTTACTTAACAGAATTGTAAGCTCTAAGCCAAGGACTTCCTTCAAACCCGTAGATCCCCCCGGTACTCTTTCAAGCTGTTATGTCCAGGAAAAAAGCAATAAAGGTTAGTTCTGAGCTGACATTGAGCCTGGAGAGGCCCTCAAAATAACTACTGAGCACAGGAAGTCACCCTGCATAATCACCAGAAAGTGGATAAGGAAGGTGGGCTAGAAAGGGAGGGATTCCTACTGTATCTCTCAAATGTGCCTTCTTTTAAAGAGCAAAGAAAATCACAGACTATTTCTTTGGCAATTGGAGCCAAGACAATAACTGATTCATATTGGTCTGTAGAATTAGTCCTGAAGAGAGATGTGCTTCCATTTTAACTACAGCACTGCCCCTCACATCATCTCTGGGTTACTCTGACACAGCTGAGCCTGTAATTAATGTCTCCACTACTCCCTCCCTGAGGACACACCTGTAGACTAACCATGGAGACCAGTTCATAGTCTGGGTTCAGCCTGGCAGCTATTCCTAATATCTCAAAGAGATACAAAAACAGATTGGGGGCAAAATCCTTTGCCCCTTTTCCTGAAGTGCAGCCTGTGAGTCTCAGCTCATGCAGATGTTTTTCTTTGTTGTAAGTGGGTAATAGATATCAGGATGATGGGGAAAGCTTGAGATCAAGTAATATTGCAATTTTAAAAACAATCCTTGAAGTAAAGAGTACTGCATACATAGCTTTTTATTTCTATTCTTATTTCAAAATTTCTTCCTAAAAGAATAGCTTTAAGACCATTTGGTGGGAAACAGAGGATTACATATTTTACTATTTCATTATATATTCTATCCCGAACAAGTTAATTTATAGAGGTAGGAATTAGCAGTTGTGAGGAACTGGGGGAGAGGAGAATGGGTAGTGATTGCTTAAGCATCTCCTTTCGGGGGTGATGAAAATGGTTTGGAACTTGATAGAAAACATGGTTGTATAACACTGTCAATGTTCTAAATGCCCCTAGATTGTACATGTTGAAAGAATGATTAATTTTATGTTATGAGAATATGTGAATTTCACCTCAATTTTTTTTAAAAAAGATAATACATAGAGAAATTTGGTGTGATTTAAATATGTACTGAACATTAGATGACATTGTAAAATTATGAATTTTCTTAGGTGTGATAATGGTGCTGTGTTATACAAAAGAGCAATGTTTTAAATTCTTTTTTCAATGCTGAGTGCAGAAGACTTAAGGGTAAAGTATCATGATATCTGCCATATACATTCTGATAGTTAAGCAAAAATCATCCATTTGTATACAGAAAAAGATTAAAATAACTTGGCAATAATATTCATGATTATTGAACTAAAAGGAGACTGCAGGGCTGTTCATTATGCCATTCTTTCAACATTTCAATGTTTGAAATTTGGCAAATATTGGGAGAAATTTTTTAATGATCCTCTGAAATTCAGAGTGAAGTTCAAGCTTCACATTAACTGATTGATGAGCTAATTAGTTAATTAATTAATGAAAAAAACTTTTGTTGAGCATCGACTAGATTCTAGGTACTATACAAAGTACTCAGCATACAAGAATGAACAAAACAGAAGCAATCTCTGCACTATTAGCTTCTAACCCAGGGAGGGTAGCTATAGGCAGCACAATAGGAGCTATGATGGGAATATGCAAGATTCCAAAAGAAGGCTAAGGATGACAAAGACTACCATCGGAAAGACCTTATTCAGAGTCAGCCAAATACAGAGAGAGACAGAGTATTCCAGGTGAAACCAGCCAAGTGAATGCCAAAGAGGTGAGATTCTGGAGGAGAGGCTACAAATCCAAATGCCTATAGGAACATGAATGACTGAAAACAGAAAGCAGCACCATTTAAAGGAGGTCATGGTATACAAGGGCATCGCCACTCAACTTCAGCCAACAGGAAGTCACCAGGAAATAAGTAAATCAGGCACCTGGGAGGTCAAGGTCAAGTTATTACCTGCAGGTGTAGGTAAGTCTGGATCCAGGGAACTTCCCACCCTTGCCTCTGAAGATATAGTCCTTTCCTAAAGGAGGAGGGATGGCAGCCAAGACTACATCAGAAAAACACCAGGGCTGAGTGCTTGACCATGACCATGGACACCAGACAGAGCCTCCCCACTGTGCACGTTTTTCATTTTCTTTCCAATACAATTGGAAAGAGGCACAGACACAGGGTGGTGATTCACCAAACTGTAAATCCTTTGTCTATTCCCAGTTGAATTGATTTTCTCTCTACGGAAACATAACCACATAGTAAAATGATGAGAGGGCTCAGGATTCTGCTTTGTTTGGTTTTATTTGCCTGACTGTAGCAGGACTGTTGCTGACTTATATTGGAGACTTGTGAAAAAAAAAAATCCCTAACGTTCTGTCTTCCTTAGCTTTACTGTAGCACACCATACAGAGGAGAAAGACAAGGGGTGAGGTTTTAGGGAAAAAAATAAATACTCCAGAAAACCTTGAAATGAGTATGGTGTTTGGCCTTTGGGAAATAAATAAATTAGGCTCCACAGTTTTGAGTGACCCTTTTTCTAAGGCTCAGTGGGGGTTACATGAATGAACCTGGAGAGACTTGGCAACCTGGAGAGGTACCCAGAACTGTGTTTAAGATTCAGTCTGGGAGTTTAAGGGGCTTCTACAAAATCCATGACAGCCTCCAGTGGCCAGAGAGGCCTCATGACATCTATGAAGACGTGGACTGCCCACTTTACCAACAGAACCATTGCAGAAAATTCTCCCCTCTTTCTATCTTGAAACACATCTCTGGTTGTTATTTTATTCTATTCTGGGGCCTGAGAAGAAACCTGACTGCTAATTCACAGCTCTAGCCCTTTGAAGTGCCATTGATATTCCAAACTTGAGGAGCCTCCCGCATCATAAAGGAATCTTCAACCCACCCCAGCCACAACACAAATAAACTCGCTGCAGCAAACCTGCAAGCTGGCCCTGCGCACCGCCAGTCGGCCTTGGTGAGAGGCTCTGGGGCAGCAGAAGCTTTGGAAAGGAAAATAAAATTCTCAGCATGGAGTCTCCAGCAAGAAAAACAGTGAGATATTTAAACCTGACCATTTCTTTTTAAAGACTTGGGTGTTCTTCTGAAAGGGAATTTCCCTCCCACCTCAGAAGGGTCCAAAGTGTTACTCATATTATTTACAGAGCTTTGAAGTGTGCCTCCAAAGTTTGAGTTCAGCTCAGAGGAATGTGAGGGTCAAATCATTTTCCCTTTCTGATGAGGGAAGGCTGTGAATTTAATACCACAATTTATTCAAAACAAGGAAATACACTGAGGTACTCTCCACTATTAATGCACAACAGTGGATGCCTGGAACTCTATCATACTCCAAAGAGTTTATATGATTTGGCAAACAACGGTGATCCATTCAATGAGCCTTCTGGTTAATGGGCTCCTACCAGCCACAGCACCTGTAAAATCCAAGATACTTTGCTTCTAATAATAGGCATTGACTTCATTTATTTAAACAATGTTAGAGTCATCATCTTCTAAAAGTAAAATAATTAAAAATATATTCCTGTATATTTTATGAAAACTGGAGGTTAAACAGCACATCTGGGGCATGTGGCTTTTTCTGGTAACCCTCCAGGTGACCCCTCATTTTAAAAGTGGCCTTTTGAGCTTTATTATTTTAACAAGAACCCCATTTAAATAGTTGTGTTCTTTATGGAGCTTGAAGCACTCTGTTGACCTTGGAATGCCCTTCATGCGTAGAAGGATGTTCTCCATTGCCTAAAGACCTGGTAAGATATTCACAGGCCAGGCACCAAAAGGCCTGGCCATACACAGTGGTGCTGAATGTGCATCTAGAACTGTTCTCCCAGCTGAATGATAGGAATATATTAGTCTACAGGACCCAGCAGCATGCTATCCTTGAACTTGAAGAGGCTACAAGAACTCCCATGTTCCAATTCTCTGTTACATCTGTACTCTGCCAGTTACTGACTGGTAACATTAAGCACATCACTTGAATTCTGGTAACCTCCTCTTTCCCATCTGTAAAATGGGGTCAATAACACCTACCACCTACATAGCTGTTTCCCCCTATTACTTTGTACATAGCAAACTTAGCATTTTGGACTGAATATTGAATGACATGGCCCTGTCCCCATAGCTTTACTTTGATTACTTTGTCTAATTCTTACATTAACCACCTAGAGTAGGTACAATTATTAGCAGACACAAAAAAGTGATACTTAGAGCACTTAAGTGACTTGCCTGAGTTCATTCAGACTCAAGGCAAAGCACTCTGCCCTATGCTCCTAACCAGGACACTCTCTTACTTCAGGCCATCTCAGTTCTTAACACCATTGTAGACCTGTGAATAAATGATTGCTGCGTAATCCACTAAAGAGGCTTGGTAAAAAGGTATCTTCTGGTGATTTTATGTTTTTCCAGAAATCTTTAATGAACCTAGCCCATCTGTACTGTGTGGTCTAGACTGTACTAGACCACATAAAAAGTCTACAACTGTCAGGTGCGGTGGCGCATGCCTGTGATTCCAGCTACTATGCGGGAGGCTTAGACAGAAGGATCACAAGTGCAAGGTCAGACCCAGCAACTTAGCAAGACCCTGTCTCAAAAATAAAACCTGTCTCAAGAAATAAAAAATAAAAAGGGCTGAGGATGTAGTTCAGGGGCATAGTACCTTCAGTACTGAAAAATAAAAAATAAAAAATTCCAGAACATTCTTACAGGAATATGCCTTCACCTACTTCTCCACAGCCGGTATTGTCTTCTCTCCACTCTCCTCTTGCCAGGTTTCTAGACAGTTCCTCGTTTGGCGCTATTCCTGAACTCTGGCCTTCCACTCCTGTTGACCTGATTTCGAATGTGTTCTTTCTATGGGAAGACAGATACACTGGAGGTCTTTGAACTGGAACATGTGTACTTCCAAAAATATACTAGAATGTTCCAGGGCACATGTGATCAGGGGAGGTTTTAAAGAAATCAGTTTCCAGATCCTCAACTTTTATGTATACTCTTTTCTAAAACTAATTTTGCCTGTGATAAAAAAGCTTGCAAATCAAAACCACTCTAAGATATCATCTCACTCCAGTCAGAATGGCGACTATTATGAAGACAAACAACAATAAGCATTGGTGAGGATGTGGGGGGAAAGGTACACTCATACATTGCTGGTGGGGCTACAAATTGGTGCAGCCAACAGGAAAGCAGTTTGGAGATTCCTTGGAAAACTGGGTATGGAACCGCCATTTGACCCAGCTATCCCTCTCCTCAACCAATACTCAAAAGACTTAAAAACAGCATACTACAGGGACACAGCCACATCAATGTTTATAGCAGCACAATTCACAATAGCTAAAGTGTGGAGCCAACCTAGATGCCTTTCAATAAATGAATGGGTAAAAAAAAAATGTGGCATATATACACAATGGAATTTTACTCAGCAATAAAAGAGAATAAAGTCATGGCATTTGCAGGTAAATGGATGTCGTTGGAGAAGATAATGCTAAGTGAAGTTAGCCAATTCCCCAAAAAAACAAATGCTGAATGTTTTCTCTGATATAAGGAGGCTGATTCATAGTGGGGTAGAGAGGGGGAGCATGGGAGGAATAGATGAATTCTAGATAGGGAAGAGGGGTGGGAGGGGAAGGAAGGGGGCAGGGGATTATCAAGGATGGTGGAATGTGATGGACATCATTATCCAAAGTACATGTAGGAAGACACGAATTGGGTGTCAAAATATATATAAACAGAGATATGAAAAATCGTGGTATATCTGTGTAATAAGAATTGTAATGCATTCCACTGTCATTTATTTTTTTTAAAATCAATAAAAAAGAAAAAGAATCAACTCCAATTTCTTACTTCCTTTTTAATTTCTTCCTTCTTAAGAAAAACAATGTTTTTTGGGTTTTTTTGTTTGTTTGTTTTTTACCAAGGGCATGAAGACCTCAAGAGTGCCAAACAGACAATTGAAAACTATTCATGTTTCCAAGACTTTCCTTTCTGCCACATTGAATGAACTGAATTGAATTGTTGGCTAATGGATCATTAAAAATAACTTTTGATTATTAGTTTGGAAGTGCATCAGGATTTCAGACAATTGAGAAACGTTACTAGAATAAAACTGCTTCCCCTCTAATCTTCTTATTTACTGAACAAATTTTTCAGTGTTTGCATTAATAAAGATGAAATCTAAGAATAGAAATAATGCTGAACCTTATCTGGTTCTAGAAATACAAAGACATTCACAATTCCATTAAACCATAATTCAATAATTTTATTTGAACTAATAAAATAAATATACCCTCAGACATCTAAACAAGACTTATTTTCAATAAAAGTAGTGTTTATAAAATTACTTATCAAAATATATAATATATTTGTTATTTTTATCAATTGTATACTCCTAATAGTCACAAGAGTGATTTCAGTCAATAATATTTAACATTTACAGCTTGAGGCTAGAGGAAAACAATTTAATTAAAATTTCAATGTACATATGTATTTTTTAGTGAAGAATTATGATGCAATGGTCTATAAGAACTTCAATCATAAAATGTATTACATAAAGATAAAATTCCCTGGGAAAATGACTTCAGAAGAAAAATAAATGAATGATGTAAATGTTCAGCCTATTAAAGGAGAGTTTGTTATTTTTAAATAGGTGATGGTTGATATCCAATCAGTATTTAGATTCCATGGGATGTATTTTAAAGAGTGATGTAATAATTTTAGTTAAAAGTTCAATGTTTGAATTTTTTTATTTAAAAGGTAACTATTTAATGTATAGTGGAAATCCATCAACTATTCTATTTATACTTAAAATATATAAGGGGATACTAAGCTTTTTGAAATTCTCTTCTGGGGAGCAAATTTTGAAGATTATATGTAAAATAGAGAAAGAAGCAATATTCCTGTCCTTCTCTGGGACCTACATAGTAGATGCTTAATAAATGTATGTTAAATAGATGAATGCTGAAGCTCTTTGTAAAGTAAAAACCACTCCACAATTGTTGGAGTTGGTAGTGTGGCATTATCACACTGTGTGCCTACACAGTGCCACACAGATTTGGTTCAAGATGAAGTAGTAGCACAGGCTCTTGCCCAGGGTGCCGTGTTCATTACTTTCATGATATTTACTGACACACTTTTGTAGATCACCTGTCTCTGACCTCAAAGTGCATCATTAGAAGATAAACTTAATATTAAAATTGTTCCCTAAGTAAGTACCCTCAGACTAGCAGGCATATGCGGGGGCACAAATGCCAATGGAGTAGATTCTGGCCACAGCTACCAAAATTACAAATGCAGTTACCCTTTAACCTGGTGAAGATATGTCTGAGACATTCCCTGTAGATACACTTGAAACTTTATAAAATAACTTAGTTTATGAAACATAGGGAAAAGACTAAACAGTACCCAGACAGGATTAGCCAAATCAGTGATGACACATCAACACCACAGAATACTGTACAACTGAAAAACAAAGACATCTATAAACTGACTAGTAAATATCTCTGGATCTATTGTTAAGTGGAAAACAAAACCAAGGTGCTTACAATGTTTACAATATGCAAACCTCTATGCAAAAACAGCAAGGCCTAAGAATACACACACACACACACACACACACACACACACACATACACACACACACACATACTTGGATTGGCATAGGAAGCACTAGAGGAATAAAAAACAGGATAAGGGAAACAGGGTGATTAGGGATAAGGTGAGATTGAGACTTTTCAAATATCATTCTGATATTTGTACCGTATACAACAACCAATTTAAAAAATAAAAGTACAAAAAAAAAATGTTTTCACCAACCACAGTTTACTGCTGAACCCAATACTTTTTAATTAGTGAGCCTTATCTAAGACTATTTTCTGAGTCAAGACCCAAATTTTAAATCCCTGGACATGTTTTCTCTGTATGATTGTGGATGCATATTTTATTGATTTTACTGCAGGAACAGTAATTGCTAAATTGGAGCTCCATGAAATGCATGCACACATCCCACAGCAGATTAATTTATTTAATGGTTTTAAGCAATTTACAAAAAGTGACTTTGCTTTTTTAATGTTTTTTTTTTTTTTTTTTGGCTTGCTCCTTATATTTCTCCTTTCTTTCTCATTCCAATAGTCAAATGAGTCCAGTACATTCCATTGAGCATACTTGAATGTAGAGTAGAACTGTTTTAATGGCACATTTAGTGCCCATTTATAATAATGTTTTTAGTCATTAAAATGTACACTAGGGAGGGCATGACAGCAGCACTAACTAATTACAGTCATGTAGAAACTGGGAAGAGGAGGTCCAGCTCTCTCACATTCTATTCCAATTTTTCACCAGCATGTTGACCTCAGCAAGACCTCCACTCCCTTGACCCTTCCATTCTCTGTTAGTCCATCAGCCCCCTCTGGTTTCATTTTCCTCCCTGCTGAGCCAGGACCCCATGGTGAATCATTTCAACTCCTCTCTTGTCAGCACCTTCAATTTCCTGGACCCTTTGCCTTCTGCCACATGCCCACTGTCAACCTCCAACTCCAGATTCTTCCAGCAATCCATCTTCTCTATGCCTACACCAAGACTGCCAAGCACTACTGGAGAGAATCCCACAACCCCTCAGATGGAAGCCATTGTGAATTTAGGTTTTCTGACCTCAGCTGAATTCCTCGCATCATTTTCTCAACCTGTTCCTGTGTCAGCCCCCACTCACTTTTCCTCAAGGGCTATTTTGAACCCATATCCCATTTTCTAGCCTACTCATCTCTAGAGAGGACCTATTAGTGGATGGTGCTCCTTCCCAGGAGACCAGAAATGGTGCACCTCCTCTGCTCAGAGCTAAGGAAGAGTGCTAGGTAGACAGCACAATTACAGGACAAATACCACCTCCAGGGAGAAACCATCGAAATTTACATGCAAGAAAAGTGCCAATGTCAGTCAGGACATTGGTCCTAATCAGATCTAAATCCAAAACCTAATTAACTCCAGATGCCAGGTAAAACACCTTGTGAATCATGGCTAAAGTCAGAAGAGGAGAGGATGGGAAAGACCAGGAACCAAGGAGCAAGGAAAGACAAGGGAGGAGAAGTGGGATCGACAGTGAGAGATGACCAGGAGAAGGTTTTCTTAACCCAAGGCTCGTGAACTTGGATGAAGAAAAAATTAATGTTTTTTTTCACCAATCTTCAGCTGAAATAGAGAATTTCCTTCATTAGGAGGGCAGGCAACATACAGAGGCAATAGCAATATTTGTGATTTTTGTCACCAGGAGAAATCAGTAATGTTTTCATATTAAAGTTGCTACAGACCTCTCAAAATAGATTTAAACTCAAAATTATGCTAGTTATTACACATGTTATTAGAGCTTGTTATTTACTCTGTTGGTAAAGAAGCACAGATATTACTATATCACTAATTTCGAAAAATATCTTGCTAACCATGTTACAGTATGATTGACTACAATTTTAGGTATTGCATATTGTGGGTCCCAAACCAACATGAATGGGTCAGATTTCTAACAAGATGTCACCATAGGACCAAAACCCAATAGCAAGAACTTTAAGACCTTACTTTCTCTTTCCTTGAAAGGAACAAAACCTGTCTGTAGGCATACTTGAATTTTTACCTCCATGTCCCCTGTTCAGAGGGGCGGGATCCCTCTGACTAAACTTAATACAGATAACTTTGTTCCTGATTGTGTCTACTCTCTCCGCCAGGGTTGTTCCCTAACAGTTATTCCTTCCTCTTTGCTCCCTTTCTTTCATCCTAGTGGAGATCCCCCATCCCATGCCTCCCTTCATTCCCCATTCCCCCTTCAGTGCTAGCAGTTCCTCCTCTTACCATTCCATCATTCTCCTTCCCAGCTTCTCAATCTCACCACTACAGGCATTTTGGACCAGATAACATTACTGCAGGAGCAGTTGGGTGCACTGTAGGATGTCTCGTAACAGACCTCATGACTGGATATAGTCTAGAAGGGTACACTGGACAAATACTACCCAAAAGAAAGTTCATGTGAAAACCAAGACTAAAAGCTGACCAATAGCATACAAATAAGGAGAGATGACCAGATTTAAGGTATTTTAAAGCATCTGTACTGTTTATGAGGAGGGTAAATACATTGACTAACTTTAGATTGTTAGGCTAAGAATACATGTTAAAGAAGCAGATGTTCTGCTTCCTGTAAATTTTGGTGCTAAAGTCTTAGTTGGGGGAAGGGAAAGCTGAGGAGAATCAAAAGGCCCAAAAAATGTTATTAAAGCCCTGGTGAGGTAAATAAGTTGTCTGTATAGAAGGATAATAGTCCCATAAAGAAGACAGAGCCACGTCACCATAGGGCAAGGAGGACATCCACGCAGGGACTGCAGAGATGTCAGTTGGGGTCAAGGTAAGAAGGGCATCCCAGCAGAGTGTGACCTGAGCAGGGTGAGAAGCATCTATCCAAGGGCTATCCCAACATGAGATGTCAGAGCTAATGCTGTCAGAAGAGGACATCCACATCAGAAAAAGACAAGAAAGATCACCAGAGCCTACTCAAAATGAAGAGGGTATCTCTGCAAACTGGCTGCCCAAGGTATCTCTGCAAACGTGGCCTTCGTCCATTATCTGTTGCTACAGCTAAAGACCACAGAATGGATAATTTATACAGAACAGAGGTTTGTTTAGCTCATGATTCTACAGTCTGGGAAGTTCAAGAGTATGGTGTTGGCATCTGGTAAGAGCCTTCTTGCTGAATCATAACATGGTGGAGGGCATCAAATGGTGCATGGAGGTTGAACATGACCTGCTCTGACCTTTCAGTGCTGCAAATGCAGTCAGTGCACAGTCTGAGTGCCCTGATGAGACAGAGCCCTAGCAATATCTCATTACGTGTTATTAGAAATCAGTGACAAAAAGATAACTACAAAACTTGGTATGTATGGAAATTCTGAAATATCCAATCTAAATAAATTTTGGTCAAAAAAGAAATTCTACCACATATGTATAAATGTCAAAATACATTCTACTGACATGTATAACTAAAATAACAAATATGAAAATTAAAAAAAGAAATTCTGAAGAAAATTAGAAAACATTTACAATTGTACAGTAGTAGAAATATATAATAAGATTATAGTAACGCAGAAATTAGAGATTAAATTAAGGGCTTCAGAGTTTATAGTGAGAAAGAAAAAATATAAAAATCAATTATCTAAGGTATCATACTAAAAATTTACAAAAAGAATAGAATAAATCAAAGGCAAGTAGAATAAGTTATAAAATTAATTAAAAAATTAATAAAAATGAAAACAAAAATACAAATATAAAGACTACCTTAATCTACAAATATTTATTGAGTACCTACTTTGAGTCAGACACTGCCCAACATACATAGAAGTAGCAACCATTTAAACAAACCCAAATCCCTGCCTTCATGAAGTTGATATTCTAATGGCTTGAAATATATGGCAGATAAATGATTTTAGGTAGAAAGGAAAGCTGCAAAGACTGTACAGAGAGTTCTTTTTTACCCCTCAATTTCCCCGATCGTTAACATTTTATATTACCATGATACATTTATCAAAACTGAGGAGCCAACATTGGAATATTACTAATAACAAACCCCAGATTTTATTTGTATTTCACCTAACTTATCCATAAATGTATCCTTTCTGTTGATTCAATTTCATGGATTCCAGTTCTGTTCTGCTTTCTTGCTATATAATGGTCTATGTCCTAATTTCAATTTCTGAGTCACGAATGATTTTTTGTTGTTGTTATTCATGTCTACTCTTGGTTTTAATCTATTTGAATTTATTTCTTGACATTCTTAGTGATTTGTGATTACATGCTGAACATTTAAGTATGAATTTCTTTTTGAATTTTTTAATATTTATTTTTTAGTTTTCAGCAGACACAACATCTTTGTATGTGGTGCTGAGGATCAAACCCGGGCCGCACGCATGCCAGGCGAGCGTGCTACCGCTACAGCCACATCCCCAGCCCTTAAGTATGATTTTTTTTAGGTTCCAGATGATATTGTCTACTATCAGAAAGGATTTATTTTTTCTCACAGGCAGAGTAAAATTGATCACCTTGTACCTGTCATGGCTAGATTTCTGTCACTGTGAAGTTGGTCTTTTTCTTTTTCTTTTTTTTTTTTTTTTTTTTGTCCTTACTCCCAAATGCAGTCTTTACCCTAAAGATGTAGCTATGGAGGAAGTTCAAATGATAGCCTGGGATGTTCACCAGAGCCACTCCATTCTTGAGGGATGTAAATCCCAACCTCTGTCTCCTTTGTTCCCCAGTCACACTTACAGAGTTTTACCTGCCTGCCCCAATCTTTATCTGTGGTACATTTTTCTTTTTCTCTCTCTTTTTAAAAGATATTTTCCAACATTGTTTTATTTAATCATCATAACACACCTATGAGTCAGATAGGTGAGTCTTATTCAGAGATCTCGTTAGTCACTATATTTACAATATCTATAATAGTGCCTCAAACACAGTAGACATACAATTAATATTTGTTAAATTAAGGGACTCAAAAATAATAAAGATGCTAATGAAAAAAGAAACTATAATTTACCTATCAAATTGAAAAATAAAATTATGGTGCTTGTTTTCAAAAAAGGACCTGGTGAAGTAAACACTTCTACATTTTGTGTGATGGTATATACTGATATAACCCTTTTAGAAATCACTTGTTATTCACACATTTGTTAAATATTCACTAGGCAGAGTGGTGCATCATGTGAGCCTGGCATTGGGCCATCAAATGTCTAAACATGTTCCCTGACCTGCAGCAACTTTTTGGAAACATGTAAATAGTCTTAAAAATTACTCATTATCATATGCTCAATCATTTCTAACTATGTGTTAAGTAAATCCAGTTCTAGAAATAAATCCTAAGAAATAAATGATGTTTTATTTCATTCACTTGTTAATATGCACTGAGTGCTTACTCTAGTAATTACCAAGTGCTTTGGGTAGTATAAGATAGTGGTTGTGAGCAGAAAATCAAGAGCAGATTACTGGGTTCTAAATCTTGGCTCTGCCACTCATTGACCAGGTAACCTTCGGCAAGTCACTGAACCTCCCCATGTCCCAGTTACTACCATGTCCCAGTTACTACATGTGAAAATGAAAGCAATGATGGAGAGTTTGGTACAAGGATCAAATGAGTAATCATTTACAAAGTGCTTAGAACAATGACTGCCACATATTATAAAGTGCTGTATATGTTTTTATCATGTATTAGCTTCTGATCTAAATGCATTACCTGAACTAATTCATTTAATCCTCATAGCTACTCTGTGAAGTAGGTATTATTATGACATTTATGTAAAAGGCAACAAAATGGCTAACGATGATAAAGTGACAGATTCAAGTAGATGGTTGAGTGATGATTTGAACCCAGGTAGCATGGTTCCAAGTCTGTGCCTATCATTATGGTCCTCTACAACATTTCAGGTACTGTCTAGGCCTGAGGATCACCATATAGACAGAGTTCCTATTCCTATGAAGGCAGGGAAGACAGATAATAAGAGTATTAAATGAAGAAGAAATTTTCAGTAAGTAATGAATGCTTTGAAGAATATAAAATGGTAATATGCTAGAATATATCTGGCAGAAATGTTCAACACCGTTCAATAGAGGAGAGAAGACTCTTTGAGAAGATATCATCTGAATAACTCAGAAACTAAGACCAGAAGATACTTGATTCACATGAATGGAAATTTTTCACTGCATTATTGCAAAAATGAAATAAACTAAAAGCTCAAAATAAATGAATAACTTATAATCATGGCATGTTCCAATGATGGTATGCTAACTTACCATTGAAAACCATGCTAAGACCTATAATAATAAGTACATTATAAAGTTAAGTGAAACAAGTAGGAATTCAAATACATATAGTGTATCTCTATTACTATTTGCTATAGGTATTCATTTTCAACGTATTTATATATGTATAGAAAAAAGACTGAGAAGAAATACAAGAAAATATCTGTATCAATTAACTACTAAGTGACAATATCACAGGAATGTTTATTTTATTTGCTGCATTTTTTTACTTTCTGAATTTCCTAGGACCAGATAAAAATAATGTCGATCCCTCAATACAGTTTTTTTAAAAAACTATGAACAGAATTTAATAATTTAGCAATAAAATGTTTTAGGAATGGCATATATTGTCTCACTTGTTATTTTGTACATCAGAAAATTGGTCTCCAAGGTCATACATCTGGTTAAGCTGCCATGATCACATTCAAATCACATTTGCCTAATATCAAAATTTATGAACTCATCACAAAAATAATGTTTTACAACATATATTTTATTTATAATCATATTAATAAAACTGATACCTACTTTCAGGGTATTGTAGCACATGCCTATAATCTCAGTGGCTCAGGAGGCTGAGGCAGGAGGATCACAACTTCAAAGCCAGCCTCAGTAACTTAGTGAGACGCTAAGCAACTTAGTGAAACCCTGTATCTAAATAAGATATTTAAAAAGGGCTGGACAAAGCAATACTCAGCAAGAAAAGTGAAGCAGGAGGCATCACAATACCAGACCTTAAATTATACTACAGAGCTATTATAACAAAACCAGCATGGTATTGGCACCAAAACAGACATGAAAACTAATGGAACAGATTAGAAGACACAGAGACAAACCCACATAAATGCAGTTATTTCGTACTGGATAAAGGTGCCATAATACACATACAATATAACCCTTGAGAAAAAGATAGCCTCTTCAACTAGTGGTGCTGGGAAAACATGTAGCAAAATGAAATTGGACTCCTATCTCTCACCCTGCACAAAACTCAACTCAAAGTGTATCAAGGACCTAGCAATTAGACCAGAGACACTGTGCCTACTAGAAGAAAAAGTAGACCCAACTCTTCATCATGTCAGCTTAAGAATTGACTTCCTCAACAACACTCCTAAAGTGCAAGAAGTAAAATCAAGAATCAATAAAATGGATTTTATCAAACAAAAATCTTCTACACAGCAAAGGAAAGAATTAAGAACATAAAGAGAGAGCCTACAGAACGGGAGAAAATCTTTGCCACCTGCACCTCAGATACAGCATCTATTTCCAGGATATATAAAGAACTTAAAAAACTTAACACCAAACTTAACACCAAAAAAGCAAATAACCCAATCAATAAATAAAAGAAATACAATCAGTCAGCAAATATACAAAAAATATTCAACATCACTAGCAATTAGAGAGATACAAATTAAAACTACTCTAAAATTTTGTCTCACTCCAGTCAGAATAGCAATTATCAAGAATAAAGTAACAATACATGTTGGCAAAGATGTGGGGGGAAAGCACACTCATACATTGCTGGTGGAATTGCAAATTGGTGCAACCATACTGGAAAGCAGTGTGGAGATTCCTAAGAAAACTTGGAATGGAATCACCATTTGATCCAATTATCCTACTCCTCGGCATATAACCAGAAGACTTAAAATCAGCATACTACAGTGATGTGACCACATCAGTGTTCAAAGCAGCTCAATTCACAATAGCTAAGCTATGGAACCAACCTGGATGCCCTTTAATAGATGAATAGATAAAGAAAATGTGGTACATACACACAACGTAATATTGCTCAGCCATAAAGAAGAATGAAATTATGGCATTTGCCAGTAAATAGACTGGAGACTAGCATGCCAAGTGAAATAAGCCAATCCCTAAACACCAAAGGCTAAATGTTCTCTCTGATGTGTAGATGCTAACTCACAATAGGTGAGAGAGGCAGAGGAGTGGAGGTTCACCAGATTGGACAAGGGGAAATGGAGGAAAGGAAGGAGGAATGGAAATGGGAAAGACAGTAGAATGAATCAAACATTATTTTCTTATGTTCATATATGAATACACAACCATTGTAACTCCACATCATGTAAAACCACAAGAATGGAAATTATACTTCATGTATGTATGATATGTCAGAATACATTCTACTGTCATGTATAACTAAAAATAAGAAAATTTTTAAAATGTAGATTAAAAGAAAAGGGCTGGAGATGTGGCTTAGTGCTTAAGCACCCCTGGATTTAAACCCTAATAATAATAATAATTAATAATAATAATAATAATATAATACTTGTAAAGACAAGCCAACTATTACTACAATATAAAATATCAAGAAGAATTATTTTTATGGCTAAACAACTAGAAATAATCTAAAATTCATATATAAATTCTTGCATACTTACATGCTAATATAGTAAACAGATATAAAACACTATTTAAGATAACCATATGATAAGAAAAAATGTTTATGGAACATGAAGGAAATTAAAAGCTCTATTACAAAATCATTCAATATCACATAGTTTAATTGCAATAATGCAAAAAATATAACATATAATTTAAAAAGGAATAAATAAAATGCACTAAATCATATTGCATCAAGAGGCTAACAAGAGACTTTCTTTTGCTGTTGTACCTATGTTGCGTATATAAAATGCCAGTAAAGAGTGTGGTCTCCCCCTTGTGCCTAATGGAAGAAAAAGTAGGCCCAAATCTCCATCATGTCAGATTAGGCCCCAACTTTCTTAATAAGTCTCCTATAGCACAAGAATTAAAACCAAGAATCAATAAATGGGACGAATCCAAACTAAAAAGCTTCTTCTCAGCAAAAGAAACAATCAGTGAGGTGAATAGCCTACAGAATGGTAGCAAATCTTTACCACAAGCACATTAGATAGAGCACTAATCTCTAGGGTTTACAAAGAACTCAAAAAACCAAACACACACACACACACACACACACACACACACACACACACACAAAATAACCCAATCAATAAATGAGCCAAGAAACTTAACAGACACTTCTCAGAAGAGGATATACAATCAATCAAGAAATATAGGAAAAAATGTTCATCATCCCTAGCAATTAGAGAAATATAAACCAAAATCACTCTTAAGATTTCATCTCACTCCAGTCCGAATGGCATCTATTATGCATACAAACAACAAAAAGTGTTGGCGAGGATGTGGGGGGAAAGGCACACTCATACACTGCTGGTGGGACTGAAAATTGGTGCAGCCAATATGGAAAGCAGTATGGAGATTCCTTGGAAAACTTGGAATGGAACCACCATTTGACCCAGCTATCCCACTCCTCAGTCTATATCCAAAGGACTTAAAAACAGCATACTATAGGGACACAGCCATATCAATGTTTATAGCAGCACAATTCACAATAGCTAAATTCTGAAACCAACTTAGATGCCCTTCAGTAGATGAATGGATAGAGAAACTTTGGTATATATACACAATGGAACATTACTCATCATTAAAAAAGAATAAAATCATGGAATTTTCAGGTAAATGGATGAAGTTGGAGAATATAATGCTAAGTGAAGCAAGCCAATCCCAAAAAACCAAAGGCTGAATGTTTTCTTTGATATGAGGATGCTGACTCATAATGGCATAAGGAGGGTGGAAAATGGAAGAATGGAGGAATTTTAGATAGGGCAAAGGAGAGGGTGGTGAAAGGAGTGGGGATGGGGGTAGGAATGACGGTGGAATGAATTAGACATCATTACCCTAAGTACATGTATGAAGATACAAATGGTGTGAAAATAATTTGTGTACAATCAGTGACTTGAAAAATTGTGCTCTATATGTGTAATATGAAATGAATTGCATTCTGTCGTCATGTATAACAAATTAGAATAAATAAATAATTGAATTTTATAAAAAGATATAGTACTCAAAACAGTATGGTATTAGAAGAAAAGCAAATATATATACCAATGGATGTAATGCAGAGTCCATAAATAAACCCACACATATACAGTCAAGTATTCCTTAAACAGGGGCCAAGAATACAAAGCAGCAAAAAGAAAGCCTCTTTAATAAGCATTGCTGGGAAAACTCAATATCTACTTGAAAAAGAGTGAAATTGGACCCCAATGTTATAGACAAAAATCAATTTAAAATGTATTAAAGACCTAAAAGTAAGACCTGAAACTGTAAAATTCCTAGAAGAAAACTTACCTGACATTAATCTTGGCAATGATGTTTCTGCATGTGATGCTAAAAGTACAGGCAATAAAAATAAAGTAAATAAATAAAACTGCAACAAATTCCAGTGTTTCACAGGTAAAGAAATAACAAAATGCATAGGCCACTTACTTGATAAGAGAAAATATTGGCAAACCAGATATCATATAAGAGATTAATGTCCAAAATACATAAGGACCTCATAAAATTAAATTGGAAAAAAAGATGAACTAAGACCTGGATGTTTACTTCTGCAAGAATACAAATAAATATCCACAAGTATATGAAAAGGTGCTCAGCATCACTAGTCATCAGACAAATGTAAATCTAAACTTAAGATAATCAATTCCCATATGTTTGGATGGCTATTATCAAAAATACAAAAGATAGTACCCATTATATAAGATGTGGAGAAAGGGATTCCTTTGTCCACTGTTGGTAGAGATATAAATTGGTATGGCCATAACAATATGGAAATTCTTCAAAAAACTAAAAAATATAACTCCCATGCAGCTTAGCAATGATATATATATATATATATATATATATATATATATATATATATACACACACACACACATAAAATGCTACTTCTGTATGTATATATGTGTGTGTGTATACACACACACACACACACACACACACACACACACAGAGATAAATTAAAATCATTATCTTAAAGAGATACCTGCTCTTTCATGTCATAGTAGCGTTATTCACAATAGCCAGGATAGGAAAACAGACAAAGTAACCCTCAATGAGTGAATGAACAAAAATATGTGATATATTTACACACACACACACACACAAACATACATATGAATGTAATATTATTTAGTCTTAAAATGGAAAGAGATCATTCCATTTCTGACAAAATGGGTGAATCTGGAATGGATGATGTTAAGTAAGCCAGACACAGACAAATACTGTATGATATAACTTACGTTTGGAATTTAGAATAATTGAAATCATTGAAAAAAGAATAGAAAAGTTGTTACCTGGAACTAGAGAATAAGAATAAAGAGGCAACATTAGTCAGAATACCAACTTTTAATTATAAAGTTGATAAATTCTGGAGGTCTCATGTACAGTAGTGTGCTAAAGTTAATTACAATTTATTATGTATTTGAAATGTCTTAAGAAAGTAGTATTGGGGCTGGGGATATGGCTCAGCAGTAGAGCGCTCGCCTCGCATGTTCAAGTCCCTGGGTTCTATCCTCAGCACTATATATAAATAAATAAAATAAAGTTAAAAAAATAAAGAAAGTTGTATTAAGTCTACTACTCACCATCCACAACAATTACACAAACAGAAAAAAAAAACCACAACTGTGTGATCAATCAGTATGTTAATTATCTTGATCATTACATCATTTAATCATGTATGCACTTATCATATTTACACCTTAAATATATGCAATTTTTGTCAATCATGCATTCATAAACCTGGAATAAATATGGCCTAAGTTTAAAAATTAGTATGTTTTCTTCATTGAATAAACTTTTTACAACAGAAAAAAAAAAGTATGGTCTCCCAAACTGAACTACCTGGATTTGAACTCCAGCTCTACCACTCAATAGTTGTGTGAACTTGGACAAGAGTCATACCTTCTCTGTGACACATGTTTTACTCTCAAAAATGGCAATAATAATAAAACCAACTTCATAGGACTAAATGAATTTATGTAAATAAAGTAGTATCAACAGTGCCTGGCATATAATAAGCAGTATATAGCTACTATGTATCTTGGATGTCCACAGGTACTCAGTTGGTGATTTTTACCCTGATTAAAAGAAATTACTTCTTGGCCCAAGGACCACACACCCAGCTTCAACCTAGTTTTCTCCTGAACTTTTCAAGGCACAATAATTTGTATGTACAAATTCTTTCTGTGATACAATAATTCAACTTATTTAAAGAAAAAAAGCATAACTGTACTGAATTATAATTAAAGAATTCCTTTCTTCCTTCTCTATTATTGACAGAAAAAATACACACACACACACACACACACACATTGTATATATGGAAAACATTTTTTTCCTCTTTGGATACTTCTTACAAAATAGACATATCAATTCTTTTAAATCATTATTTTTATTTTTCTATTTCAAATTCAACTATGCAGCACATTCTGTTCATCGAAGCCCAATTTTTCTTAGGGCAAAATTAGGACCTAGTGGGGCCAGTTAAAAAAAATAGTAACAGATACTTATAGTTAACAGATAACATTCCCAGAACCCACAATAGGAGTCATGAGCTCTGTGTGTCTCAGGACTCTATATGGTAAGTATGTGTTTTCCCCCTGATCAGCATGACTCGGGCTCTCCCAATCTCATGACCCATCAGTGGTGGGTCCCACTTCTCTTCCCAGTCCTGATGAAGGAAGACAGCATTTCCCAAGCCTGGTCAATAACGTTCCTACCCAGGACTTATGCAGGAACTACTATAGAGCAATCTCCTGCAAAGGTAAAAGTCTAGAGCTTCTATTGGGCACTTTTGCCACCAAACTAGAAAAGACTGCCTGAGAATGAAGTCTATGTAAAGAAGTCAGAGCCAATTCAGTATCTTGGCAGCATCCCTAAACATCTGGATACTTCTGTGGCTGAAGCCAAATGTACCTGTGGACATCCAAGTTACATAAACCAGTGAATTCCCTTTTATGCTTTGACTAATTGGAGTGATTTTATTACTAAAGAACAATAAAGTCCTTGGAATTCACAAGTGATTTCTCAATATTCAAAAAACACTGTGAAGTGGATACTACTGTCGCATTTATGCTTTTAAAAATTGAGAGTTAGAAAGGTCATAAATTTTACTTAAGAATTGTAACATGCACTGGCCATCCAATTCCTCAGTCACTTCTCCATTAAGCCCTCTCTACATGCTGCACATTCTTCTATTTTAAGCTTTTATGAGGTTTCCTCTGTTTCCTCTTGTTACTCTGGGACCTTCTTTTCATCACCAATGGGGCAGATGCTGACTAAATGTTCATCAAATACACTGAGTTCTGCCCAACCAACCTCAGTTGGTGATTTTTACCCTGGTTAAAAGAAATTATTTATTGGTTGAAGAACCACACACCCAGGTTCAACCTAGCTTTCTCCTGAACTTTTCAAGGCACATGCTAAAGTCTACAGTTACTGATGATGTTGACCCATGATATCACTTCATTCACTTAGAAAGAGCAGAGTCAATAGAATCTTTGAGAACCTAACATGCTTGCCCACATTTAGTAAGAATTCCAAATATAACCTACTATTCTAGTCACATATGATAAGTTACAAGTGTCACCATTATTTAGGTATTTTAACACCAAGAATCCTATATCTTATTGAACAAAAGCCCTTTCATTCATAGTTGACAGAATTTAAGGCACTATTTCTCTCTCTCTCTCTCTCTCTCTCTCTCTCTCTCTCTCTCTCTCTCTCTCTCTCCCTCCCTCCCTCCCTCTCTCTCTCCCTCCCTTCCTCTACCCCCACAATGTGACCTTATTTTGAAATGTAAATGTATTTACATTATTTGCAGATGTAACCTGTTAAGGTAAGATGAGGTTATTCTGGAGTAGATTGGGCCTCTAATTCAATGTGACTTGTATCCTCCTAAGAGACACAGAGACACACAGGAGAACACTATGTGAAGACAGGAACAGAGATTGGTATGAGTCATCTACAAGCTAAGGAATGCCAAGGATTGCCAGAAAGGCATGGAGCAAATTCTCCCTAGAGTCTTCAGAGAGAGCATGACCTTGACAACAACTTGATTTCATACTTGTAGTGTCTAGAACTGTGAAAAAAAGTAAATTTCTGTTGTTTTAAACCACCCAGTTTATAATATTTTGTTATAGCAGCTTTAGGAAACTAATACAGCATGCTTAGGCAATAAATATTATCTAACTCACTGGAGATTATTAAGGAGATTAAATGACATAAAACATACAAAGAGTTTATTATTGCTGGCACATAGTAAGCATTCAAGAAATGGTAGATATTCTTATCAATAAGTATTGCTGATGCATAATAATAATAATTAATATAACTCTCCCACTAAGAAACATCATGTCCCACTCCCAATCTTTTAGCTTGAAAGGTTGGAACACCTGCATTTCTCTACTCAAGTACCTCATCCAGTAACTGAGCAAGCACACAGAGGATACCAAAGTCCTTGCGGGGCCATTAAAACGGAGCCTTTGGAGAACTCTGGTTGACACCACTTACAAGTCTTTGTCTGAAAGCAGAAGAGGAACCTAGTCAATAGGCATCCCCCCCAAAAAAGAGCCATCAATCTTAGCCTAGGTGACTGTCACATTGAGCATTTTCAGGCAGCTTTTTCAACCTTGGAGGTTTGGGCAACCTGCCAGTAATGAAGATGTATTAATGCTTAATGCAGCTTAATGTAATAGGTGTCATGTTCATAATTTACAGAAGCTCTTTCTAAAGCATTAAATTCATTTATACTCCTTAAAAGCTACTCAATCGTGGGGGCTAAGTTAGTTTGGTAGGGTTTCTTTTTTAGGATCAAATGATATATAAATTGTTAACATATCCAAACTCATCCATTAGTGCATGTGAAAGCAATAAATGTGCCAAAGTAGCAATAACATGATCGAGGAAAGTCATTGTGGTCATTAGGGCTGAAAGGGTTTCATTTATGGCCCTGGGAAAGAGAATGAAAGCTGTAAAATAGACCCAGAAGCTCCCAGTGACCAGAAGTCCTGCCTCATTATGCTCAAATAAAAATAAAACAAAATGTACATTTTAGGTTTCAAAAGTGGCAATGGATTTTGCCTTTTATTTTATAGTGAGTTGTCCCTCCAGCTTCCATCCACCATCTTGAGCAAAGAAAATGGAATGGATTGATGAGGCCCTCACATCCCAACTGTCTGCCTGTAGAATATTGATTGGCCTCTTGGTAAATAACTCTAAGCAAAACAGGGGGGCACAACTAATGAGAGCCCTTGCTTGTTGGACAGATCTGGGAGGTCAGTAATTGATGGCTTTATAAATCCTAGCACCAAGATCCCAAAGTAGCTCCAGAAGACACACGGGGGTGAGGAGAAGCTGTAGCTTGTGTATTAGACGAAGGCCACCACTGTCTATCACCTCATCATGACCTTCTGACATCCACCATTATCTACGTCCCTGTGACTCAAGTTTCCACCCTTCAAAAAAATATTGTTCAGTGTCAAAATGGACTGTAAAAATCAAGAGGGGAGGCCAAATTTTAAAAATTCAAAAAGAGCATCAGTATTTTTAAAGTGATCTAGAGACTTCTCATGAGAAGACAGGATGGAGAACCATTAATTTAACTAATACTTAGAAGCATCTCCAAGTTAGAAGTGGTACAATACAGCAGTCAGGCCCTCCTATTTAAAGCTTTCAATGGAACAATGTGTTCCAGGCATTCAGTGTTTGCCTCAGTACCTCCCTGAAGAACTTGAGAATCTATCCTGGTCTTCTCTGCAGGAGGCATCTGAAATAAAAGGTGACCCTCTACCCAAAGAGTATCTTCAGAGGCTGAAAAGCTAAAAGGGCTGAAGTGTAGTCTATTCTCCAATAAAGGTCTGTTGTCATTATCCTGAGTTCACAAAGCATGCCAGGTCCTGACATGGCTCTGGCCCTCTCTCACCTGGACCAATAGCTGGACGAGACTTTACCAAGAAAGAATGTTTTGAAGATATCTCTGTTAGCTCCTATTTTGTCTATGAAAAATCAGACTTTATCTTCATGGCAAAAGAACTGGATCGGGAGTCTTTGCTGAGCAGAGTCAGAATAAGAGTGGGACAAGGGGCAAATATGGGGGTTGGGGGAGCTCTAACTAAAATCCAGGCAGCACACGAGAGGATCAGGGAGTAAGTGTATCTAACAACCTCTAATTAAGTCATGTCATGTAGCCAGATTTGACTTGGAGAAAGAAATGCCTTCAGTAATTGCATTTAGTTCATCTTGTAGCATGCTCCCAATCATAACCGCTAATTCAATTGAACGTTCGTTCTGCCAGCTCATTGCCATTAAGCACACATTTAATTACTTCAATAAAGGATTAATATGCAGCACACAAAAGGAGGGACAGAAGACTGTGCCAAAGCACACAGCTGCCCCAGCGTTTAGCCCAGAGATAAAACAAGAATATCATTGGGCAGCATAATCCTGCTGCAAATACATCATTATTAGATGAACATTCCAGACTTTTATTTTCATGCTTGTTATGCGCCATTCCACATGCATATATTTCCGTGGCACCAGAAAGAGCTGTAACAGGCAACCGACAGCTTCCCATTGTTGTCTCAATCACACACCGACCCCCAGCCGTCTTCCTCCATGCTTGTAAGGTTGGGCTTATCTCGTCTCCAGGCAAAGGCTTACAGTCCCTACATTACAACATCCTGAGATAAGGGCCCTTGCTTGACATTGTTCCTGCATCTGCTGCAAACAAGTGACAAACCTGGCATGTATAAAAAGAGAGAGGGAGAACAACAAAGCCAGAGCCCCCTCCCCCCGCCTCCAGGATGTACACAATCATTATTGTAGGGGAAACAAAGGCCAGTGTCAATTGTGCAGTGTTATAAAGCAGTCCCTCAAATTAAAACCATGTACCTAACTGCATCTGATGGCAGAAGCTATTTAGCAGTGATATTTTACGGAAAGGCAATGAAAAGCAATAACTGCTTTATTTAATGTATCTGTTCAATCCAGCTGCCCTGGATAAGCCTTAATAGAAGCTGTCGATCAATGTCAGGCCCTTAGAAATAACTGCACCAGACTGCAATAAACATGAAGGAAAGATAACTAGAACGACTGATCAGCCTCTTGTTACCTTTCCTGCACCCAGAGATTTGTCATTTGTTTATACTGCTCATAATAGCTGGCTCTATGATTATCCTTTTACCTGCCTGGTATTGTGGTGGGCACCTCAGGGTGAGGAGCCAGAGAGCCGGAGAAGCAACCTTGGAAGGGGTGAGTGGGGGAAGAAATATTAGATGTAAGATGAAAAGGTGAGGGATAAATGAAAGAAAGTAAAGGTGAGGAATAAATGAAGAAAGTTAGTTCAGGACTCAGGAGGGTAAATCTAACTAGCAGCCTCCTTAGAATTCTAACATGGCCCCTCCCTTCTTGACCACCTCTTGTCAGCCCCTCACTTAAGATTAATGAAATAGGGCATGAATGTTCCATTTCAATGTCTTCTCCAACAAATCCTCAGGCTGTCAGGATGACACTAGGAAGTCCTGTAACCAAGACAACCCATACCCAACCATGGTTTCATTGGCCCTCTCTGCCCATCCATTCTGAACATGGATCTTTGCCCAGGCTCAGCCTCAGCCCTCTCAGCTTCATTCTACTCCCTATCCTTACACAAGCTCATCCTCTCCAGCGACTTCACTGTCTACCTCAAAAACAGGGAGCTATAGTCCATGGACTCATCTAGCCATCAGCCTGCTTTTATAAATAAAGTTTTATTGGAACAGCACACCCATGCTGTGGATACTAAGATGGTAGGTCAGGTAGTGGCAACAAAGACTGGGCTGGCCCCAGTGCCTAAAGTATTCTAACCCTTTACAGCATAAGCCTCTGATCTGTTCGTAAGTTATTTTAAAATATATATTTCTGGCCCAGATCTCTCCTCTCATCTCTAGACCTGTGTTTCATTTGTTCCCTGCCCTCTCCCCATTTCCTGGATCCCTCCATCTGGCTTTCTTCATGAAATGTATGCATAATATTCCAAAATTTAATTCATTTTACAGTTTTCCCCCTTTTGTATCTCGAGTACTGACCTCACCATCTGTTTTAATCATCCAGAGGAAAAAGCTGAGTCATCTTTGACACAAACCTCACTTTCTCCTTTTTCTCTTCATCTGCTCCCCACACCACCTTCCCGTCAGCCCCACCCTGTCCCCTCTGTCATTGGAGGGTTCCTGAAGGACATCGAATTCTACCTGTTTAGAGACTCTGCCCCTCCCCAACCTCTCTTAAACTTTTCCTTGATTTTCACGGCCTTTTAGCCAGCCTTCCAGCTTTTCATTTCTTTGATACCAAGACCTTGCCAGAAGCAGCTTTTAAATGCAGAGACATGTTTAAAATAATAATGACAATTATTTACTTAGCATTAAGTACCTAGGCACCTTACTCCAAGCATTCCATGTATGTATCATTTAATCCTCACTAAACCCCACAAGATGAAGAAGGTCCTATTATAATCATCCTGAGGCTTAGAAAGATCTCATGACAGGCCAAAGTCACATAGCCTGCAACCGGCTACACTGGGATTTGAACTCAAGTCTGTTAGTCTCAAAAACCCAAAATTTTTCCTCTTGATTATAATACTTTCCCCATATTTTAGAAATTTTGTGTAATTCCGTCTTCCCTACTGAATAAAGCCTAATGTTAATTAATACAGCATTCAAAATTTCAGTTTTTCTTCCTCTACCTTCTCCCACCACACACTCTCAAACCACTTTTGACATGTCAGTCCATGAACATGTGACATGATTATGTGGGTGAGATGCTCCTGGATCCCCACCCACTCCAACCTTCCTAGCAGAACTAATTTTCTTTTCCTTAGTGCTCCCATAATACTCTGGTCACTCTACAGAATCATCCTTATCACACTGTACTGTATTTAGGTATATCTCTGCCTCCTCTCAACAGTTCCAAATCTTTAAAATGAAAGATGACTTCCTACACATATTTTTATTTCTGGTGCCCAGAACCTGGAAAGCAATGAATAGATTTTGGATAGATGTTTCTTCCAGGCTCACACAGTTTTTATGATGGCTTTATACTGAAATTTCAGGAACACAAACTGGATCAAGTGATTTCTGTTTAGATGAATTCATAGCTTCCTCTTTATGTACAGGATTTTAAGGTTCATACTCCTTTGTCTGGCACCTGAGTTCTACTGCATAGGCCCACAACTTAAACTTCATTTTCAACCCATCTCCTTCCCATACCCCAGACACAGTGTCAGCCACACATAGCTGCCAGGCCTTTGCACATGTGTCTCCGTCTTCCTAGAATGTCCCTCTCTCCCGTGGTCCTCTTTGGAAACTTTTGCTCATTTTTCATGACCCAGGTCAAGTGACATCTACTCAATGAATGCCCCCACCCCTACATCAGAGGAAAGTCAATCTCCATTATTTTTAGCCTTCATGTAATAATGATAGTAATAGTCAAAACTTATATCATATTTACTAGGTAGCAGTGTGGTATGATTTAGATATGGCACATTGCTTCATTTCTACAAAAGGAAGTAAGTGCTATTATTATACTCATTTTTTCCTGCTATAGATATATGTGTCTTATGGGGAAAGACTTGCCCTAATTTTTCTGCCTAAAGGCTGAGTTAACTTTATTTGAGATGCAAAGAAGACAGTCCTCTCACTCTGACTGATGGTCTCTTCACACTCTAGCCTTTGTGGAACTGGGTGGAATGATACATGAGAGCACAGCAACAAGCAACAACAACTATAAGCACTAGAACCACTTCAGATGGGCAAAAGTGACTATTCCCTGGCATTGGTCCTTGTGTTGATAGCAACTGAAACAGAGCAGGAGACTTCTAAAGAATCTCTTTGCAAATAGAGGATGAAACTGTCTGTAAAGTGCTTTGGTTAATTGCGAGCTTTATTTGGACTTTGGCCTTGGCTTGGAAGGACAATATTTTGGAGATTCTCTTACCCGTAGTTAGTCAATGATCACTAAGGTAATTGGGTTCTCTGATGTGATCGATTGGAGTACCCAAGAAGATGTCACTCTCAAATTTAATCTCTCTGAATCTGAAGCACCATCTTTCTTGGTCCAAAGAAAGGCAAAGTCAGACACAGGGGAAGAGGAAAATGCAATAAGTAGTATAAAAGAATCTTCCAGTTTTAAACTGAATAGGAAAAATAGGCAAAGGTTTGAGAAAATACAGTCATACTTCAGTATCCACAGAGGATTGGCTCTAGGATACCCCACAACACAGAGATCTCAGAATTCACGGATGCTCAAGTCCCTTACATAAAATGGCATGGTATTTCCATGTAATCTACACATCCTCTTGTACATATATCTTAAATAAATGCTAAGATTATTTAAATCATTATAGCTTATAATGCCTAATATACTGTAAATGCTATGAGATGTTATTAAATTGTATTATTTACAAAATAATTTCAAGAAAACGGGTCTATACACCTTCATACACAATTTTAAAAATATATATTTTCAATCCTCTGTTGATTGAATCTATGGATGCAGAA
Organism: Spermophilus citellus; assembly: GCF_964194105.1. Lineage (NCBI taxonomy): Eukaryota > Metazoa > Chordata > Mammalia > Rodentia > Sciuridae > Spermophilus > Spermophilus citellus. Next base: position 28,117,251 of record NC_138191.1, on the reverse strand, counting down.
CCCACATAGATGGTGAGTTGATTGTACTCCCCTCCATAACTAAGACATCTGGCATAATGAAAAAAGAAAGATAGAAAGTTTATATGTATTTCATTGATTTCTTTGTAATTTAGTAATTAAAGACAAATTATTGTGCTTTTTGTCTAATTTTGATATAAATCATCAGTTTGTTTCATCAGTAAGTGTATACCTTTTGGTTAGGAGAAGCATATGAAAACACTATTGGTAATGCTATGAAAGTAATGTGTCAAAAAATTACACCAGCCCAAATCCTTAGAGCCTTAAAGAAATCATGGCTAACAGGAACCGGTGCTTAAATACTTTATATAGATAGAAAGATAAATACTTTATATAGATAGAAAGATAGAGATATATAGATTTATATTTTTAAGCTCATCTGCCTTATATTCATCTCTTATTTTTAGTTTATTCCCTTGGGAATCTATAACAGAATTTGGAGAAAGCTTATGTTCTTTTTGTTTCAAGAAAAACTGCTGTTTAAAAATAAATGAGGAGAGCAGAGCCGCCGCCCGCATCCGGAACAGACCCAACAACCCACAGGCGTGGTAGTCACGTCACCCCGATTGGAGGAGGGGCAGAGGAGAGCCGCCGCCCACACCCGGGACAGGCCCAGAGGCCCGCCAGCGTGGTAGTCACGTCACCCCAACTGGAGTAGGGGCAGAGCAGAGCCGCCTCCCGTGCCCGGAACAGGCCCAGCGACCCCCCGGCGTGGTAGACACGTCACCCCAATTGGTGTAAGGGCAGAGCAGAGCCGCTGCCCATGCCTGCAAGGTAGGCAGACCTGCGACCGACCAGCAGAACAGCCCCAGGGGTCCGCGGGCGTGGTAGACAGATCACCCCAATTGGAGGAGGAGCACAGCCGCTGCCCACCCTGCAAGGGAGACTTTTCAACTATATAAGAGCAATATAAATATATAGGGGGAAATTTCAAAAACACAACAGTTTCACCAAGCAGAAAGAAACGCGAGCAGTATGAAACGACAAGGAAAGAAAGGACCACAAGCAATGCAGGTCAACTCAACTTTAGAAGAGGTAATAGCTGCAGCAGATGGAATGTCAGATAAAGAATTCAGGATATACACGCTTCAGATGATCTGGAGTCTCAAGGAAGACATTAGACAGCAAAATCAGACAATGAAAGATCACTTCGACAATGAATTACATAAACAAATCCAAGAAGCAAAGGATCAACTATACAGGGAGATAGAGGTAATAAAAAACAAACAGAAATACTAGAAATGCAGGAAGCAATAAACCAACTTAAAAACTCAATTGAGAATACTACCAGCAGAGTAGATCACTTAGAAGATAGAACATCAGACAATGAAGACAAAGTATTTCAACTTGAAAAGAACATAGACAGCTCAGCAAGACTGTTAAGAAACCATGAGCAGAACATTCAAGAAATATGGGACAACATAAAGAGACCAAACTTAAGAGTCATTGGGATACAGGAAGGTATAGAGGTCCAAACCAAAGGAATGAGAAATCTATTCAATGAAATAATACAAGAAAACTTCCCAGACTTGAAGAATAAGACAGAATCCCAAATCCTAGAAGCCTACAGGACGCCAAATGTGCAAAATCATAAGAGATCCACACCTAGACACATTAAAATGAAGATGCCCAGCATACAGAATGAGGAGAGAATTTTAAAAACTACAAGAGAAAGGAAGCAGATTACATTTAGGGGTAAACCAATCAGGATAACAGCTGATCTTTCAACACAGACTCTGAAAGCTAGAAGATCCTGGAATAACATATTTCAAACTCTGAAAGAAAATGGGTTCCAACCAAGAATCGTGTATCCAGCGAAATTAAGCTTCAGGATGGAAGATGAAATTAAAACCTTCCACAATAAACAAAAGATAAAAGAATTTGCAGCTAGAAAACCAACTCTTCAAAACATCCTTGGCAAAACATTTCAGGAAGAGGAAATGGAAAACAACAATGAAAACCAACAGTGGGAGGTAGGACAGTAAAGGGGGGAAAATAATCAAAGAGGAAAACAAATCAGGTTTAGTAACATAAATAAACAAATATGGCTGGAAGAACAAACCATATCTCAATAATAACCCTAAATGTTAATGGCTTAAACTCACCAATTAAGAGACACAGGCTAGTAGAATGGATCACAAAACAAGACCCAACAATATGCTGCCTACAGGAGACGCATTTGATAGGAAAAGATATACATAGACTGAAGGTGAAAGGCTGGGAAAAATCATATTACTCATATGGACTTCGGAAACAAGCAGGAGTGTCCATACTCATATCAAATAAAACAGATTTCAAGCCAAAGTTAATCAAAAGGGATAAAGAGGGACACTACATACTGCTCAAGGGAACCATACACCAACAAGACATAACAATCATAAATATATATGCCCCAAACAAGGTTGCAGCTATGTTTATCAAGCAAACTCTTCTCAAGTTCAAGAGTCTAATAGACCACCATACAATAATCATGGGAGACTTCAACACACCTCTCTCACCACTGGACAGATCTTCCAAACAAAAGCTGAATAAGGAAACTATAGAACTCAATAACACAATTAACAACCTAGACTTAATTGACATATATAGAATATACCACCCAACATCAAGCAGTTACACTTTTTTCTCAGCAGCATATGGATCCTTCTCAAAAATAGATCATATATTATGTCACAGGGCAACTCTTAGACAATATAAAGGAGTAGAGATAATACCATGCATCTTATCTGATCATAATGGAATGAAACTGAAAATCAAAGATAAAAGAAGTAAGGAAAAATCATGCATCACTTGGAGAATGAACAATAGGTTACTGAATGATCAATGGGTTATAGAAGACATCAAGGAGGAAATTTAAAAATTCTTAGAGATAAATGAAAACACAGACACAACATATCGGAATCTATGGGACACATTGAAAGCAGTTCTAAGAGGAAAATTCATTGCTTGGAGTTCATTCCTTAAAAAAAGAAAAAACCAACAAATAAATGATCTCATACTTCATCTCAAAATCCTAGAAAAAGAAGAGCAAAACAACAGCAAAAGAAGTAGAAGGCAAGAAATAATTAAAATCAGAGCTGAAATTAATGAAATTGAAACAAAAGAAACAATTGAAAAAATTGACAAAACTAAAAGTTGGTTCTTTGAAAAAATAAATAAAATCGACAGACCCTTAGCCATGCTAATGAAGAGAAGAAGAGAGAGAACTCAAATTACTAGCATATGGGATGAAAAAGGCAACATCACAACAGACACTTCAGAAATACAGAAGATAATCAGAAATTATTTTGAATCCTTATACTCCAATAAAATAGAAGATAGTGAAGGCATCGATAAATTTCTTAAGTCATATGATCTGCCCAGATTGAGTCAGGAGGATATAGACAACCTAAACAGACCAATATCAATTGAGGAAGTAGAAGAAGCCATCAAAAGACTACCAACTAAGAAAAGCCCAGGACCGGATGGGTATACAGCAGAGTTTTACAAAACCTTTAAAGAAGAACTAATACCAATACTCTTCAAGCTATTTCAGGAAATAGAAAAAGAGGGAGAACTTCCAAATTCATTCTACGAGGCCAACATCACCCTGATTCCTAAACCAGACAAAGACACTTCAAAGAAAGAAAACTACAGACCAATATCTCTAATGAACCTAGATGCAAAAATCCTCAATAAAATTCTGGCGAATCGGATTCAAAAACATATCAAAAAAATTGTGCATCATGATCAAGTAGGGTTCATCCCTGGGATGCAAGTCTGGTTCAATATACGGAAATCAATAAATGTTATTCACCACATCAATAGACTTAAAGATAAGAACCATATGATCATCTCGATAGATGCAGAAAAAACATTCGACAAAGTACAGCATCCCTTTATGTTCAAAACTCTAGAAAAACTAGGGATAACAGGAACATACCTCAACATTGTAAAAGCAATCTATGCTAAGCCTCAGGCTAGCATCATTCTGAATGGAGAAAAATTGAAGGCATTCCCTCTAAAATCTGGAACAAGACAGGGATGCCCTCTCTTACCACTTCTGTTCAACATAGTTCTCGAAACACTGGCCAGAGCAATTAGACAGACGAAAGAAATTAAAGGCATAAAAATAGGAAAAGAAGAACTTAAATTATCACTATTTGCAGTTGACATGATTCTATACCTAGCAGACCCAAAAGGGTCTACAAAGAAACTATTAGAGCTAATAAATGAATTTAGCAAAGTGGCAGGATACAAAATCAACACGCATAAATCAAAGGCATTCCTGTTTATCAGTGACAAATCCTCTGAAATGGAAATGAGGAAAAACACTCCATTCACAATATCCTCAAAAAAAAAATAAAATACTTGGGAATCAACCTAACAAAAGAGGTGAAAGACTTATACAATGAAAACTACAGAACCCTAAAGAGAGAAATAGAAGAAGATCTTAGAAGATGGAAAAATATACCCTGTTCATGGATAGGCAGAACTAACATCATCAAAATGGCGATATTACCAAAAGTTCTCTATAGGTTTAATGCAATGCCAATCAAAATCCCAATGGCATTTCTTGTAGAAATAGAGAAAGCAATCATGAAATTCATATGGAAAAACAAAAGACCCAGAATAGCAAAAACAATGCTAAGCAGGAAGTGTGAATCAGGCAGTATAGCAATACCAGACTTCAAACTATACTACAGAGCAATAGTAACAAAAACGGCATGGTACTGGTACCAAAACAGGTGGGTGGACCAATGGTACAGAATAGAGGACACAGAAACCAATCCACAAAACTACAACTATCTTATATTTGATAAAGGGGCTAAAAGCATGCAATGGAGGAAGGACAGCATCTTCAACAAATGGTGCTGGGAAAACTGGAAATCCATATGCAACAAAATGAAACTGAATCCCTTTCTCTCGCCATGCACAAAAGTTAACTCAAAATGGATCAAGGAGCTTGATATCAAATCAGAGACACAGCGTCTGATAGAAGAAAAAGTTGGCTACGATCTACATACTGTGCGGTCGGGCCCCAAATTCCTCAATAGGACACCCATAGCACAAGAGTTAATAACTAGAATCAACAAATGGGACTTACTCAAACTAAAAAGTTTTTTCTCAGCAAAAGAAACAATAAGAGAGGTAAATAGGGAGCCTACATCCTGGGAACAAATCTTTACTCCTCACACTTCAGATAGAGCCCTAATATCCAGAGTATACAAAGAACTCAAAAAATTAGACAATAAGATAACAAATAACCCAATCAACAGATGGGCCAAGGACCTGAACAGACACTTCTCAGAGGAGGACATACTATCAATCAACAAGCACATGAAAAAATGCTCAGCATCGCTAGCAGTCAGAGAAATGCAAATCAAAACCACCCTAAGATACCATCTCACTCCAGTAAGATTGGCAGCCATTAGGAAGTCAAATAACAACAAGTGCTGGCGAGAATGTGGGGAAAAGGGTACACTTGCTCATTGTTGGTGGGACTGCAAATTGGTGCAGCCAATTTGGAAAGCAGTATGGAGATTTCTTGGAAAGCTGGGAATGGAACCACCATTTGACCCAGCTATTCCCCTTCTCAGTCTATTCCCTAAAGACCTAAAAAGAGCATGCTACAGGGACACTGCTACATCGATGTTCATAGCAGCACAATTCACAATAGCAAGACTGTGGAACCAACCTAGATGCCCTTCAATAGATGAATGGATAAAAAAATGTGGCATCTATACACAATGGAGTATTACTCTGCATTAAAAAATGACAAAATCATAGAATTTGGAGGGAAATGGATGGCATTAGAGCAGATTATGCTTAGTGAAGCTAGCCAATCCCTAAAAAACAAATACCAAATGTCTTCTTTGATATAAGGAGAGTAACTAAGAATAGAGTAGGGAAGAAGAGCATGAGAAGAAGATTAACATTAAACAGGGATGAGAGGTGGGAGGGAAAGCGAGAGGGAAGGGAAATTGCATGGAAATGGAAGGAGACCCTCATGGTTATGCAAAATTACATACAAGAGGAAGTGAGGGGAAAGGGAAAAATAATACAAGGGGGAGAAATGAATTACAGTAGAGGGGGTAGAGAGAGAAGAGGGGAGGGGAGGGGAGGGGGGATAGTAGAGGATAGGAAAGGCAGCAGAATACAACAGACACTAGTATGGCAATATGTAAATCAATGGAAGTGTAACTGATGTGATTCTGCAATCTGTATACAGGGTTAAAATGGGAGTTCATAACCCACTTGAATCAAAATGTGAAATATGATATGTCAAGAACTATGTAATGTTTTGAACAACCAACAATAAAAAAAAAATAAATGGGTTCTGTTATGGACTGCCTATTTATGTCCCCACCAAACTCATATGTTGGAACCCTACCCCCAGTGGGGTCTTTGGGTGGTGAGGAGGTTTAAATGAGTTCATGAGGATGTTGTCCCCCGATGGGATTAGTGCCCTTATAAAGGGATGTGGAACAAGGACAAACCCCCTCTCTCTTCTTCTCTCCCTTCCTTAAGAAAATACAGTGTGGCTGTCTACAAGCCAGGAAGTATTCTCATTTGATATTGGATTTGCTGGCATCCTGATCTCTGGCACTCCAGCCTATAGAACAGTGAAAAATAAATGTTTATTGTTTAAGCCATCTAGCCTCAGGTATATTGTTATAGTAGCCCAAACTGACAAAGACAAGTCCCAATATGTTTTTAAAAAATATATTTCTATTTATTGGAAATTACTTTTTTGGTCTGATGAGACAATGCCATTGTATATGCACATTGTTTTAGGCCTAATAAATAAAAATCAAATTTGCCTTCTTTAATCCCTTGTCAGGCTTGCCATATAGGTTACCTCTGAAATTTTTAATAATGCATGTGAATTTAAGAACACAGTATGGCTATTCCTTCACTGGTTAGCAACATAACACCTACTACAATCCCTAGTCTAATTAAGGACCATGTGACATAATGAGATATAAACGTAAGTTTGTTAGGTTTTTTTTTAATGAGGTGATAAATTCATCTTTGCTTCTTTCCCCCTCCTCAACTTCCTAAGATGTAGATATTTGTCCAGAGGTTCAGCATCCATCCTATAATCACAAGGCAAGAAATAAGATAAAAGAATACACAACTAGGACAGCAGAGCAAAACCTGGAAACACGTAGTGCCTGATAATAATCACTGAAGAATTATACTATCCCTGAGCAGCTTACCACTGAACTTCTTACTGTACAAAACAAATAAACCCATCTCCTTAAGCCACTGTTAGATTTGCTGTAGCCTTTAGCCAGCTGTATTTCTGATGATAACAGTAACCAGATGAGAGTAAAAATTGGGGATAGTTGTCACTGGGCATTGCGATGCATGCCTGTAATCCCAGTGGCTCGGGAGGCTGAGGCAAAAGGATTGTGAGTTCAAAGTCAGCCTCAGCAACTTAGTGAGGCGCTAAGTAACTCAGTGACACCCTGTCTATAAATAAAATACAAACTAGGGCAGGAGATGTGGCTCAGTGGTCAAGTGCCCCTGAGTTCAATCCTTGATACCAAAAAAAAAAAAAAAAGCATACAGTTGTGACTTTTTAGAAATATGAGCAAAGCAAATATAGGAGAAAAGCCAATCAAAGTTGTCAGGACATAAAACTCCAGCAGTACCTGGGAGAACACAACATGAGCCTAGAAGCAGATGGAAATGTCCACCTTTCCAGCAAGCACCAGCACTGGCCACATACTCAAAGAGAAGGGCTGAAGGAGTCCCTGAGACCACAACTTGAGCACGCAGCCTCTATTGCACTATTTTGAAATGGAGCACCTATAGAACCTTTCATGTCAAAACCCGTGCAGTTTAGGTCACAGGACAGGACCAGGGTAGTAGCAAAGCTAAGGCTTTTAAGGCCTGCATTTATTTAGTTTCCAATGTTCTGACTAGGAAAGAGAGAAAATAAGAGACAGAGAAATGCAGGATAAAAAGTATTTGCCATTCACTTGAAGTTGCTAGCTTCAGAGAGCATATGCCTTAAGGTCAAAGATTAAGTCTTTTAATCCCTTTAGTGCCCAGCACACAGTGGGACATTCACTAGATTCTTGTTGAATAAGTAAAAAAATAAGTAAAATGAATGCCATTTCTATTTAATCAGCTGTTGTGTTTTTTCAGGCTTAAATTCTCTTTTAAAACATTATTCATGTGGTTTTAAAAAAAACTTTATTTTTAATTTTTTCTTTTTCTATATTTCTTGACCTTTCCTGATTAAAAAAAAATACTATTTATCTCTTAATGTAGCTCCAGTTTCATTCCTATTGTAAGGGTCTATGAGGAATCTACCGCAGTAAATGGAATAAATGAAGAGGGCAAGAGTTCTGTCTTATCTTCATCTCCCAAGAGCCTCTACCACATTTCTGCTGCTTTTCTGGCTACAGGGAGTGAATGGAACAAAAAGCTGACACTATATTTAATGAGAAAATAATCAACTCTTGCCTATACACCATGCCTAGAGCCAAAACATCCATGGGGATCAGTTTCCAACAGTTTCACACTGAATTGCATAAATACCACTGATGATAATGTAAAAGTTAATTTTGATTCCATTTGTTTTTGACTTGCCAAGGGGGGCATTTGGAACAATGACTAATCCCAGAGTTTTTTCTTTCACAGAACATTTAAATAAACAGCTTTCAGCCAGGCTCAGTAACATGCCTGTAATCCTAGCTCCTCAGGAGGCTGAGACAGGAAGATTGTGAATTCGAGGCCAGCCTGGGCAGCTTAGTGAAACCACAACTATTATAATAATAATAGTAACAATAATGATGATGATGATGATAATAATAATAATAAGTAAACTGATTTCTATCTGAGTGAGAATGCTCCACTTGACAATCATCAAGCAAGCAGGGCTGAGATACTGCACCTTGAAGCAATCCATCCACAGTGCTTTTTTACACAGATATGGCACCGGATAGCAGCAGCAACACCATGCTGGGAACTTGAACACCTTTTACCCAGCATGGTGGCAGCGAGGTTGTTTTAAGTCCTTGGGAATAATAGTGACTTAAGTCTTTAGAGCACTTTTTAAGTGAAAAGATGTCTGAGTGATTTTCTCTATTAAGTTAAACTTCTGTTTTCACTTATATTTCCAAAGCATTTCATCAGGAATCTGAGCCCACAAGCACAAGTTGGCACAAGTGGTTCAGAAAGATGAAGGGTTTGGGGAGGGAGAGTGAACAGCCCACCATGAATGAACTGAGAGAAATGAGCTCCTAGATGGACTCACATATATTTGACATGTCGGAAGCAGCCTCTGGGGTGCACTCAGAGGTAATCACCAGTATTCACTGAAAGAAGAGGTGGAATTTAGCAGGCTTCCAGGACAAATCCATCCCAAATTGGCACCTTTTAAGCCCTCTGCATGAACACCACTCAGAACTTAATCTTCCCCAGCATGAAGTCTCATTCTGCACCTCTCTCCCAGGTTGAGAGTCCTGGCCCCTGCTTTCCTGGGAGAGCATGGGGACAGAGTTGATGGCTGAGTAAAGTAGCAGGACCGTTAGCAAAGAGGCAGGCAGTGTCCCCATGTCTTGCCATCCTATTGCTGTACCACTCCAGAGGCTCTGGATTCACAGGAATAAAACAAAGGATGGGAATGTGGGAAAGGCCAATTTAAAACAGCAGCAAGCAGGTTTTTCCTAGGCACTCAACCACTTTGTCAGTAGGAACCAATTGCCTTCACAGAAGTCAAGCAGTTAATCACCCACAACCCCCCCACCACCACCAAAAGAAAAGGGACACAGGTGGTTTAATGAAAGTAGGCTTAGGAGCAAACCTTGCCAAAGAGGTAAGCAACTGCAACTTGCTTTAGAATGGGTGAATTCCGTATCCAAACCATTGAGAGCCTAGAAAGTACAGAGATCAAACCCTGACTGATACAAATAGCGTTCTGCTTCTTGTTCTCACACAGATGTTATGAGAGGGCGCATGCAGTATGTATGATTTCCTTGAAATTCTGGACTTGGGGAAAGGGTTAGCATTTGAATTTTTCTGAGACTATGCAAAAAAATAATTATTTATACACACACACACACATATGTATATCTCAAATCAAAACCTCTGGCATCAGCTTTTTGGGGGCAGAATTCCAGTTTTGCCATGTGCTACAGATAACACTACAAATTTCTGACAATCTCTGAGCCTGCATTCTCTTTATAAAGAGCCTATGATTTGCCACAGATTAAATGACTTGATTTATTTGGAAAACCTAGAAATATAAATAATATGAAGTAAACATTCAGAAGTATGGGTTATTATTCAGAAAATTTGATGTCAATTTTTTAAAGTTTTTATTTTTAATTGATACATAATAATTGTAAGTATTTATGGGGTGCAGTGTGATATTCCCATACATGTATACAGAGTATATTTATCAGATTAGGGTAATTGTCATATCTACCACGTCAAATATTTATCATTTCTTTATGTTGGAAACATTCAAAATTCTCTCTACTAGCTATTTTGAAATTGTTGTCACCATAGTCATTCTACTGTGCCATAGAACATTAGAAGTTATTCCTCCTATTCAACTACATCCTTGTACCCTTTAACCATCCCTTTCCAGCAAGTACTGAAGATTCAAAATGGGACCAGATGGTACAATGGGACTTATTAATTATTTTTATATAGGAAAAATTTACAATAATCATTATTTTCTTTTACTTTATATTCAACAGATCCACAGACCAGATCTATCTCAGTAGACCTCAATACTGGGCGAGCTCCCAAAAACCCAGGCTGCTGGCCTATCAACATGTATCTAAGCTACAGACCACTCCTTACAATCCCAGGACCCAGGTTCTAGGCCCAACCCAGCACCAAACCCACCCTTACAGCCTCGGCTTTTCTAGGCCTGAACCTGCAGACCCAGGCTATAGGTGCAACCCTGCAAACCCAGTCTCCAGATACACCCCCACTGGACCCCTGCAACAGGTCTACACACATGGACTCAAGTTCCAATTCTACTCCCAAAGATTTAGTTGTCACACCAGACTACCTGAGGACTCCATCAGAAAGCCTACTCACATACTCCAGCGGATGACCCACCCAGAATCTCTTGATGGGCTTTCCTTCCTCAAACTAATACATTAAAAAAAAAAGTGACGAGGGTTGTGGCTGAGTGGTAGAGCACGTGCCTAGCACATATGAGTACTAGATTCAACACTCGGAACCACATAAAAATAAATAAATACAATAAAGGTATTGTGTCCATCTACAACTAAATATATATATATATATATATATATATATATATATATATATATATATATAGAGAGAGAGAGAGAGAGAGAGAGAGAGAGAGAGAAAGTACCTGTGCAGATATAACACAGGTCACAATAATCACAAATAAATATGGAAACATGACTCCACCAAAAGGAAAATAAATAAATAAGGCAGCAGTTAAAAGCTCTAAAGAATGAAGAACTATGACTTACCTGAAAAGAACACAAAACAATCATTTTAAAGCTCCCTGAGCTACAAGAGTAAACAGAAAATGAATGAAATCAAAAAATATGTACAAAAATGTGTAATGATAACTACAATCAAGCTAATCACTATACAACATAAATAAATGCAATATTTCTTTGTCAATTATATGTCAGTTAAGCCAGAGAAAAGCAAATATGCTTTGGCACATGAATAGACAAAAAACACTCTGGAAAAGAACTGAAAATACAGATACAGAAATAACAGTGAAAACTTATTATTTAAAATAAATGGAATATTTAATAAACTATTCTAATTCAAATGTTATCCCCCTAGAATAAAATTGAGTTGAATCCTCTCTTATGCCATCTATAAAAGCAAAAATCTGATAAACTAAAGACATAAATGTGAAACATAAAATAATTAAAGTCCTTTTTAAAAATCTAAGAAATACAGACTATCTTCTCATATTCAATTAATGACTTGGCTACAATAGCATGTGAAATGTTATACCACTTTTTGGATAAGTACTTCTTTTTTGGTAATAACTGTATTATCTAAACCAAATAAATGGACTAAAAGAAGCAATATTTTAACATTTGGTTTCAGGCAGAAACACAGCATTTACTTGACACAAAAATTTTTAGAGGGTGAAAGGCAAGTGACTCATTTGAGCCGGAAATTCAACCAAGATATTTGATTGGGGGAGCCTGCCCGAAGGGGAAGAAAAGGAGAGGAAGAGAACACAGAGTATGAGCTTCCAAGCTTCAGCTTAAGAAGGGTTGCTTGGTGACTTGGTGGGTGCTGATTGGCAGGGTGACTCAGGAACGCATGAGCGGACACCATGTCCCGCAGGAATTGGTCGAGAAAACTTTTGACTTTAGCGCCCTTCGTCTAGGTGCCCTTTGGAGAGGAGGGGAGGGGATTACTTGCTATTTTTCTCAAGAGACCAGAAACTTAATTTTATCAGTGAGAAACCCGCTGGGAGAAAATAAAACCAAAAGGCAAAGTCTCCCACACACCCAAAGTCTCCCACACATCTCTGGGCTCAAGGTAAGGCAGAACATCATGACAGAAGGATATGGTGGAGATAAACATCTCAGGAAGCAGAAAGAGAGGTCTGCTCACTACCAACAAAATATATAAACCCAAAGGAATGCCCCCAGGGGCCTAATTTCTCCAGCCACAACCTACCTGCCTACAGTTATCAACCAGTTAATTCATCCACCAATTAGGTTGCATGTCTCACAATCTAATCAATTCACCTCTGAAATTCTTACATTATCTCACACATGAGGTTTTGGGGGATACCTCATATCTAAACCATAACATTTTGCCCCTGACCCCAGAAGCTCATGCTCATCTTATAATGCAAAATACATTCAGTTTGTTTCAAAGAGTCCCTGTAGTCTTAACATGTCCAGCATTGCCCAAAAGTCCAAAATTTCATCTGAGACTCAAAGCAAACCCTTATTTGTGAGAGAAAAAAATCAAAAGCAAGTTATATATATCTAATATATAACGGCATACAGTAGACATTTCCATGCTGAAAGGGAGAAATGGGAACATAGAAGGATGGGATTGGACCAAAGCAAGACTGAAATCCAACTGGGCAAAAAGTCCTGTAGTTCCATGTTCAGCATCTGGGGCACATGACACCATGATATTCTCTCCGAAGGGTTTGTGTAGCTCTATCCCTATGGTCTTAGTGGTTGCAACCTATGTGGCCTCTCTCTTGACTTGGCTCTGTTCAATTCCTATCCTGCAGACATTCCACATCACTAGCATCCCTTCATCTTGGGGGTTTGCACTGTAGCTTTGGCTTCCTTCTCACGTTCAAGTGGTATCCCCTCAAGAGCAGCCTGAAGGAACCCTGCTCCACTTTCCCTGGCCTCACAGGCCTTCTTTTGAAATCTCAGAGGAAGCCTTCATGACCCCCTAACTCCAGCATCCTATATTCTTGCAGAAACAGCACCACGTGGAAGATGCCAAAATCTGCCACCATCTCAACCAGTAGCAAAGCCTCCTGGGACCATAGCTGAAGCAGTTTCTGAGTGCCTGAAAAGTTAAGCAAGGTGAAAAGACTTCCTAGGCCCTCCTGTGCAAGCAGGGTGCCCCTGTGTTCTCTTATCAAAGGAATTTCTTTTACACCATTGAGCCTGAGATAGGTATAGTCTTGCCAATTCCTGGGTGCCCTCAAGTCATCTTTTCCTATTGTTTCTGGATAAATTATTTAGCATTTCTTTAGTGGCTATAATCTAACAACCACAACTTCTTTAACCTATTTTACTTGTAGTTTTCTGGCCAAACTTCAAGTTTTTTAAACTTTTCTGCTTTGCTTTCTGCTCCTCCTCATCATAGCAAACTTGTGATACTGAAACTAAAAGCTTCCAACATCTGAATGCACCACCTGAATCTTGTGCTGCCTTGAAATTTCCAACACCTTATTAATTAGTCCATCACCTTTAAATTCAGTCTCATAGAAAGTCTCAGGACAGTTGCAAAATGTAGACAACTTCTTTGCCCAAACATAACACGAATGGCCTCAAGTCCAATTTCCTATAGAGTTCTACTGAAACCTCAGGAGCCCAGTCTTTACTGCCCACAGTCCTAGCCATATTCTGGTCTTCTCAGTTCTCACCTGAATCTGAATCTTCCATTAAGCTCCGCTTACAACATTCTAACACTCTAAACCTTTCCCAGCTTGCACCTAAACTTTTCAAAAATCACCCTCTCTCCATTCTTACAAACCAGTTCCAAAGACTTCTGAACTACATGATCAGGTCACAGCAACACCCCAATTCTCAGTACAAATTTCTGTTTTAGTATTTTTATTACTGTGACCCAATGTGGCTAAGAACAATTGAGAGGAGGAAAAGTTTACTTTGGCTCACAGTTTCAGTCCATAGTCAGGTGACTTCATAGCTCTGGACTCAAGGCAAGGCAGAACATCACAGTGGAAGGGCTCAGCGAAAAGGAAGCACAGGTCAACCAGGAAACAGAGAGTTAGTATATTTTTCAATCAGTAAAAATTATTTTGTTATCTCTTAAGTTGTAATGAAGACCATCATAATTTTTGCTCTTAAAATTAGTATATATTTTTATTATAGTGACAAACACATGTAATCTATGTTCACTAAATCTAGGTCCAATATGGTAGTGTTAATTATATGAACATTGTTGTAAGCTGGATCTCTAGAACTTTCTCATCTTGCATAACTGATAAATTATTTTCATCCCCCCCTCAATCCTGCCACATAATACCCCAGAAACCAACATTTTACTTTACTTTCTTCTTCTATGGATTGATTTTTTTTTAGTGGCTTTTAACCTAGTGGTGGGAGTTTTAAAAGTAAATCAAGATTTTTAAGTAAGAAACAAGCTTATGTTTACAATATAGCTGAGGATTAAAAAGAGTGAAAAATATTCAATATTAATTATAAACCTAGGAGCTACAAAAAATGGGCATATTGGCCTTATAAAAAGAACTCTTACAAGTTTAAGTTAAAAGGAAAAGCCACAGATTAACAACAAGTAGACAGAAGATTGAGAATATACTATTTCTCAAGGAACAAACACAATAGTAACAAATATATAAAATTTTCTCAAAAACAGAGAGAGGAAGATGCAAGTTGGAGTAAAACTGAGTTATCATATTCATAACAGTTAAAAAGTGAAAACTGGTGCTGGTGAACCTTTGGGGAAATAGTTTCACAAATTGTTGATGAAATTGTCAATAACTGTAGCATATGTGAAAAACAATTATTGAAAAGAAAATGAATATTTCCTTCAGCACAGCTTTTCTATCCTTTTCTATCCCATAAAAACAAAAGACCAGTATGAAAGAACATATGCCCACAGTTTATATTAACTTATTGTTTATTTGATAATAAGTTAAAAACAAAGTTACAATCAATAGAGAACTGATTAAATTTTCATACCTATACTTGAATATTGTCAAGTCTGTGTTCAATTTATAGTTATGCCAGTTGACCTAAAGAAATATGCCTGCAATATTGTGGAATGAAAAAAAATACAAAAAATTGCATGATATGATCTTTTTTTAATAAAGTCATAACATATAGTTATATGCTAATGTGTATGTATGAGTGTATGTTCATATACATTTATACATATATATGTTTATTTTTAAAGAAAGGTATATGGAGAAAAATACAAAATGATATATACTAGATTGTTAATATAGGTGAATTCAGATTAGGGCTAAATGAGATGTAATTTAGGTTTAGAAAAGAAAAAGAGAGGGAGAAAAGAATAGTAAAAGTATAAAAGACTATGATTAGTAAAAGTATCTATGATGTTATCAGCAAAGATGAATACAGACGTAGTAATAGACAAGTGACTTAAACAATGAATGTATATATTATTTCATGCAGCAAAAAGTGCTAAAGTAGGGTAGTCCCAGTTTGATTAATTTCAGGGATAAATTATGTTACTAAGGAAAGAGATGCCTTGTCTTTCTACTCTGTCATTCTCAGATGTTGGCTTTGTTCTTTACCTCTCCTCAAAGTCACAAGATAGTAACCAAAATTCTAATATTCACCAGTCATGACCACATCCACGTTTTAAAATTATTTTGAGAAAAGAGAAAATCTGTCTCAGAAACCTGCTCCAACATCAATGACTGACAAGGGCTATGAAATGTCCACTGCTGGTTTCGTTTTTTTAAAAAATTTACTGGTGCATTATAATTATACATAATGTAAGATTCATTATGCCATATTTATACATTCATATAACATAATTTGATCAATCTCACTCCCCAGGAACTTCCTTTCTCTCCCCCATCCCTCTCCCTGATCTGCTTGGTCTACTGTATTATCATCCTTCTTCTATTATTATTATTTTTTATTTTTTGTAGTTGTAGATGGACAGAATGCCTTTGTTTTATTTGTTTATTTTTATGTGGTGCTAAGGATGAAACCCAGTGCCTCGCACACTAGGCAAGAGAACTCTGCCACTGAGCTACAGCCCCAGATCCTATTATTATTTTTAATTAGTTCATTAAAATTATACAGAAAAGTAGGATTTATTGTAGCATACTAGTACATGGCCATAGCATGATTTGGTAGATATTGTTTCTCAGTATTTACCCATGTCCTCTCTTCGTCCCTTCCTCTACTCTGGTCTCCTTTCTATCTTCATGAGATCCCTTCTCTCTCTCTCTCTCTCTCTCTCTCTCTCTCTCTTATTTTTACATTTGAGAGAAAACATTCAACCCTTGAATTTCTAAGTCTGCCTTACTTCATTTAGCATGTTGTTCCATCCATCTACCAACAAATGACACAATTTCATTCTTTTTCATGGCTGAATAAAACTCTGTTGTGTACATGTTCCACATTTTCTTCATCCATTTGTCTGTTGATAGACACTTAGGTTGTTTCCACTTGGCTCTTGTGAGTCGCACTGCTATGCACATTGATGTGCATGGATCACTGTAGTAGGCTGGTTTTCAGTACTGGTTTTATTGACCAGATATTCTCTTAAGCTATAGTTGGAATCCCCACCTCTGAAGGGTGGGTTCCTGAATAAAACTACATTCCTATTTGTAAGGAAATGGAAAAAAAATGACTGATAGACAAGCATCTGCTACTTATGACCAAAGCCAAGATGCACTGATATGAAAATATGTGTTCTTACATTGTGTGAAGACATTTATACATCCACATTTCAAAAAGGAGTCGTATATCTTCAGAGAAAAATCATAGTATCTATTCAATGTGTAATTTTAGAAGTTCAGTATACGAGCTTCTATTTTTAGCATTCAGATTTCAATTCAAACAGAGGAAAATTGCTAAAGAACATGTAACTCCACCACTGTGAGAAATAATACTACAATTTCTTTGTGTCAGTCAACTGTTTAAGAGGTTAACCTTTTGCCCCACCCCAAAACAAGCAAGCCATTAATCTTCAAACAATATAAATGGTTTTTTTCTTTGTTTCCCCCTTTTTAAATTTATTTAAGGAGAGCTTGTCAGTGTCGCATCCATCCCTGTGCAACACGTAGGCCTCTGCTTGGTGAACCTATTGTGTTGACTTTTAAGATAAGAGCTCTTAAGGATTTTTAAGCCATCAACCAGTATCCATCAGAACAAATAAATGAGAGATTGCTCTATTCTTTTCAGGCAGGATACATTCCGTGACCTATCTTTTCTGTGACCTACAAGGCTTTAGGAGAAGAGCTTCCAGAGTTTTATTGGCAATGCCACTATTAGACAGACTTCTCTCTCTCTTCCAAGCCCTTTGGGGGTCAGCTTTAAAGTGAGCATTAAGCGAATGGCCAATGGAATTAAGGGTATAATAATAGAAGGATATAGTGAGACAATTGTATTAACAAGAAATAAATCATGTTGAATGTAAGGTAAGTGTTTTTTAATTGATTGATGGGAAGGATGCTCCACAGGTTTTGTCGGGGACTAACAGCCATTTACCTCCTCATCTACAGTAAAAAGCCAAAATGTAGAAAAAAAGATAAGAAAATTATGCAGTGGGAAGATAAATTATTCAGAGAAGATGGCCATTTTGTGCTGACATTACTAATGTGAAAAGGCATTAAATCTTTGACACTAGCCTCATTCCTTAGGAGCTATCGGCTGAAATAACATTTTGTACTAGAGATAAAAACTGAAAAGTCTACTCCTAAAGCTTTCCTAAATGCCATGAATGGATTCTGAGATACTGAATACCTGGAGATATAGCAGGTACTGTTTCCCAGTTGAAGCAAGTCTTGCACTGGGAAAGCTAGTGACTCTGCCTGTTTTTATAACAGCATAGCTACCAATATTTTTCATCCAGTTGACCAAGCTCAAGTGCACTGATGTTAAGGATGTGGAGAACCAATAGAATATATTTTAAAGCACTGTAGGATATATGAAAACTCGATGCAGAATTTTACAACTGCATGCATTTTATTTTACTCCTGCAGAGTTCTGAATCTCCCTCCTTGAATTTGCCTCTGGTGCTCTACCATAATCCTCTTCAACTATTCACTGGAACAGTCCATTCCAGACTAACAGTAGAGATGAGATTTCTTACTATATGTAACAGTCAGATATGGAGAGTGAGTGTGGGAGAGGCCATGTTCTCACAACTCCTTCAAGAGTTACTTCAGATTCCCTGTCACACACACACATGCCCCTGCTATTATTTTTCTGCTATTTTTGGTTGTTATGTAATAGGGTTTATAAACTATCATCCAGGAGACTTTTTTCATGCATATCTCTTGCACATACTGTATTGCTCAGGGATGGTAGTTGGGGAAGAAAGCATAAAGAGGCTCTGTGAAAGGGAAGCAACCTTGGAGAAAAGAAGGGAGTCAAGTCTAAAGCAGGGAGTATTGTCCATAAAGTATCACTCTTCTCTCATCAAGGTCTAGGTCTTAAGAAACTCTATCTTTGGAAATTCAAGAGAAAACTCAAGTATACCAAAACCTTGATCTTTTCCTTCCTACACTACAATTATTTTCTGTATTATCTAAACATTGTAATAAAGACATATGCATTTCTATGAATAGTTAGCCTGATGTCTTGAAGATGAAATACAGTTCAAACACAAGAAGGAACTCATGGGTTTCATTAGCATGAGCAGCCCAGTCCCAGACTGGTCGACTATGATCAGGGAGGCCATTGTTTGTATCACACAAATTTCTGCTGCAACCATGGGGATGAGATATCTTAAATTTATTTATATGCCAGGCATCATGTTAATCATTTCACTTGTATCCATTCATTTAGTTCTTAATTATATTTTGAAAAAGGTACTTTTTAACACCAAGACTTACAGAGACTAAACTAAGTTTCAAAAATACCAGACACTTTAGGCAGGATAAGACAGATTTGAGATGTGAGGTCCGATAACATGGCAATAGAGCCCATGATCTGGGGATGGTGTTAGGCCCCTAGTCCCAGATTATATTAGGAAAATAAGCCCAGCATTATTTCAAATACAATGATAAACTCCAGAGGTCTAATTACTGAATATTTGTCTCCTTTAATTATTAATAAACCTTGTATGCATATATTAGACATAAAATGATTGATTTTAAAAGCTAAAATACACTGATAAATATTTGGCTAGATGTATATATCTTGTGAAAAAGAGTACCTCTTTATATTATAACAGAAACTTCAGTATGGTAGTAACAAAAAAGAAAAGAAACATTAGGAGAGAAAGGGTAAATACAGGGAAAACTTCTGGCCTATGTGTTGATCTTCAATGGATTTATTTTTTCCACCATCTTCTTTGAACATTTTTTAAATCACATAGCTTTCCTTCTAAGTACAGAATATGATCCTCTTCAACTGGCTTCCAACCCTGGAATTTTAAATTCTCTATCAATCATTGGTATCCCCACTATTGATTTTGTCTTTATCTCTTACCACACAAAATTCCTTGATATGTTAAATCCACTTGTACCTTCTGCATATGTTCTGCCTGTTTTTATAACAGCCTAGCTGTTGAATGTAAAAGCTGTCATGTTGAACGTAAGGTAATGCAGTAATGTAAGGTAATCCCAGGCATGGAGCTGCCACAAAGGCTGTGCTCTAACCTAGAGCCCATTGCTCTCTTCGTGTCCCACCTCCAATCATCTGCCTTCAAAAATTAACCTTAAACAACAATCACAACTTTACTAGTGTCCTCTCAGAGGTTAAAATCTCTTCCCAAGAGTTAAAATGATGGTGGGGATCAAATGAAGCAGTGAGAATTAGATTAGAGCCTTGGGAAATGTGGAAATGTCAAACATTCAAGCACAAAAGCACTAAGAAGGAAATGAGGGAACAAGAGAGTAGCTGAGGAATAGAAGGGCCAGAGACCAAGGAAGAGAAGAAAAGTGTGCAGTTAAGACCAGTCCTCATGGTTTCTAATTTTCTCCATCTTAATAAAAGTGAGACAGGGCTGAAGAAAGAGTCAAAGAACCAAAGATTTTAAGGTGGTAAAAGCAGTTTGAAAATAGTTGATTGTATCTATAGAGCTAAGTAAGGAAGCGAATGAAGTCATGAAGGGAATGGTGGACTGGGAGAAATGGGACGAAGTGTGACAATTAGTGAGACGAAATTGGGATATGGAGGTCAGAAGGAGGACATTCATAGTATGAGACACTAGGAGTGGGATGGAAACATCCCTAGATTATCCCCTGCCTGGATGGCAGAAGCCCTATCTTTTACAATAAGACAGGAATAATATTAAGTGTTATTCTTGTCTTTTCTCTCAAAGGTTTTGATGAGAAGATTTATCCCTAATTGTCTAAATATTTGAGGTTCCATTCCCACGTCCATCATTCAGTTCCCTCTTATACACTGAAGCAATATACAATGGAATAATTGTAAATTTTGAAGCTGAATCTCCAAGTTTAAATTTTGTTTTTCTTACAAGCAGTGTTAACCCTGGCAGATTACCTGAAGATTTTGAGCTTCAGCTTTTTTGTTGATAAAAAATGATAGAGCATAATCTATTTCAAAGACAGATTCTGAAGATAAAATAACATTTGTGAAAAAGCATTTTGTATACTGGGAAGATATATAACTGTTTTATTTTAGTATCTTAAATTCTCTTTGAAAAATGTTGCTAGACTTAACCCTGAAGAAGTGCATTGTAAAGTTGACTCTTACTGACCTCAGTGTCAAATATGCTGACTAGAATACAGTCAGTTGCAAATAATTGGGGAACAATGAATGGTTAAATTAGTAACTAAAAGTTACAATAAAATCATACAGAATTGAATGACATCAAGGTGGTTATCTTGGATCAAATTCAAGGAACTTTAATAACTTTTAAAGTATCAAAGTATTTGCATTTCAAGACATAGTGCTCTTTAGGTATGAATTTTCAGGCATGGAACACTGAAGAATACTTTTGAGTGTTATCAAAAATTTGACATCTTTACATTAAAATCCTGGCAACTGTTTACTTAAGCTTTATGTAAGTTTTCTAGTTTCTTTTCCTGCTATAGAGTCATTCATAATTATGGGCCAATCTGGTGACATCTCAATATTGTTTGTAACAGCTTTTAATTTTTCTGACCACTTCCTAGTGTCATTTTCTATGAGTTACTCTAGTTTTGCTATTAAGTGAACATTGTAGGCTGTCAGTATAATTTTGCCCATTAAAGAAAATAACCCTGCTACTATTCCTAGTTTTTCCTTGAGATGAATCTTGATGCATCTTTAGAGATACAAGTTTATTCAATAATTTATTGTCTAAAGGCCTTGATTTGCTAGACTTCTTGAGATTGCTGCAATCAGTTATAACCACAGAACTTTTGCTTTTAATAAAAAGAAGATTCGGAGCAAAGACTTGAAATATGGATAACAGCACTCTAAGTTCAAATCATGTTATTTTTTAAATGGAAGAACTACATGCAATCTTACTGGAATGTTTTAATATTTAATACACAAGATCTGTAATTTTTCATGGGTAATTGAAGCTGAATCTGAAGCATTAAAAAAATTAACCACAGCAAACTGAATTTCCCAAATGAAAGATAATGTCTACTGTTGAGTAGAGCTTTGTTGATTAATGCAATGGTTTGTGAGTGGGGGTGGGTTGAGAGTTGCTTTCATAGCCACATATTTCCATATGGCGTCTTGCATTGTCTAAACTCTGCAAGAGTTGGTTTATTGAACTGTGAGTTCATGGAATAAAGAAGTTGAATTAATACCACGAACTAGTAAATCTACTACATGATTCTATTATAGCCATAGATTTTATACATTATATTTTCATTTAATACTGTGTTAAGAGTACTGTGTAGTGGTCAGAATCATGAACTTCAGAGCTAGCCTGCCTTGGTTCAAGTGATACTAACTATGCAAAGTTGGCCAAGTTTTTTACTTCTCTATGACTCAGCTTTAAAATTTACACAGAGGAGATATTAGTACCAATTCCATAGGTGGTTTAAAGAATTACAGTTATTAATAAAATGAAAAGTACTCAGGATAGTGTCTGGTACAAACTAAAAGCTAAAAATCGTCAACTTTTTGTTTATATAGCATATGAATTAAACATTTGCAAGTCTGGTTTTCTTTGGGCCATTGCCATTTGCAGCCCTGCTCTGTTGATTGGAATGTCCATGTGTCATTGACTCAACTTTATCATTAAGTTGACCATGAATACGCTTTCCACATTCATCTCATAATAGTGACAGAAACAAATCTGCAAGTAGAAATTTCATTCTAACTCACTTTCAAAAGTCTGGTTTTGCAGACATCTTATTTCTTATATAGATACTGCAGAAACCTGTACCACTTTGTGCTGAAGTCACAGCTAACACTAACAGAAGAACTAGGTTGAAATGTGGGAAAGAAAAGCCTAAGATAGAACAGTCACATAAGAATTACAGATATAGGGGAGTGCTAAAGCATGTTTAAACATGACGAGGTTATTCCAACAGTGAATGTTGGTTGCAATGGATATCTACTGAAATCAATGAGTGAGAGAACTTGAAATCTTACAATGCTAATTAATATGCCCAACACACACAAAATTATGTGTGTGAAGGGAATATTTTAGGTCCGTCATCATAGCAAATTTCAAGTGTACAGTACATCTCTAGCTGTAGTCACCATGCTGAACATTAGGTCTCCAGAGCTTATAACTGAACATTTGCATCCTTTGACCAACATCTCCCCTATTTACTACACTGCCCCCAGGCCCTGGAAACCACCATTCTGCTATCTACTTCTTTTAGTTTGACTTTTTTATATTGCACATGTAAATAATATAATGCAGTATTTGACCCTGTGCCTATTTCTGATTTATTTCACTTATTATAGTATCTTCCATGTTCATTCATAATGTCACAAATGACAGGATTCCTTTCTTTCCAAAGCCTGAATAATATACGTGTGTGTCTGTGTGGGCATGTCTGTGTGTGTGTGTGTGTGTGTGTGTGTGTGTGCACGCCACATTGTCTTTGTTCATCTGCCATTAGACAGTAAGGTTGTTTCCAAATTTGCCTATTGTAAATAATGCAATGGACATAGGAGTACAGGGGCTGGGATGTAGCTCAGTGGTAAAGTACTTGCCAAGATTAGGCAAAGCCCAAGTATCTCCAGATCACAGATATATATATATTGTGGTATTGATGAACCATATGGCAGTTCCATTTTTAGTCTTTTGAGGAACTTCTATTCTGTTTTCCATATGGCTGTAACAATCCACATTCCCACAGGTAATGTATGAGGGAATCCTTTTTTTCTAGATCTTCACCAACACTTGTTATGGCTGCTTGTCTTTTTTATAATGGTCACCCTAATAGGTGTGACAGCTCATGATTTTGATTTGCATTTCTCTGTTAATTGTGAGGCTGAGCACTTTATTCATGTAATTGTTGGCTATATGTCTTCTTTTGGGAAATGTCTATTCAGGTCCTTTTGCCCCCCCTTTTTTTTAATTAGTGATCTGGTTTTGTTGTTGTTGTTAAATTGTTTGAGTTCCTCAGCTATTTTGAATATTAATGGAATGTTTGGTTTGCAAATATTTTCTCCTATTCAATAGACTGCCTTTTTATATTATTGATTATTTCCTTTGCTGTGCCAAAATGTTTTAGTTTAACATAGTCTCATTTATTTATTTTTGCTTTCGCTTTTTGTTTTGGATGTCATATACAAAAAAAAAATCATTACCCAAACCAATGTAATGAGCTTTTCTCCTGTTTTCTTAAAGTTTTATGGTTTTAGGACTTATATTAAGTCTTTAATCCATTTTTAGTTGATCCTTGTGGTGGTATAAGATAGGGACCCAATTTCATTCTCTGCATGTATATTATCTGGTCTTCCTCAAACCATTTATTGAAGAGATTAATGTCCCCATTGTGCATTCTTAGCATCTTTGTCAGAGCTTACATGACTATAAATGGACATGGGCTTCTGTTTTGTTCCATTCATCTATGTGACTATATTTGTTCCAGTATAATATTATGTAGATTACTAAAGATTTGTAATATAATTAGAAATTAGAAAATGCAATGCCTACACTTTGTGAGGATTGCCTTTGAAATTCTGATAAGGAATATGTTGAATCTGTAGATTGCATCTGTTAAGAAATCCACTGATAGCCTTCTCAGTGAATTATCAAGGCTTGTCAAGGTGTTCCCTTTTATATCAGGAGACTATTTATCAAGCTTTCAAAATTCTTTGTCTTGAATTTTGTTTTTTTTTACTGATTTTAATTTTTTGGTAGAATCTTACACCCATTATCTTTAAAAACAAAATTTCCCCTTTATCCTCTCTTCTTAAATTTCCTTAATGCAAATGTTAACTTTCTTATTGGTGTCCCATAATTCCAGTAGTATTTCCTCATTCCTTTGCAGCTCTCTTTTCTCCTCTGGATGGATATTTTCAAATGACCTGTCTAAGATGCATATTCTCTCTTCTGTTTGATCAGGTCTACTGTGGACATCCTTTATTTTTTAATAGGATTTTTTTTTTCATTTTCATATTTTTTCCACATTTTTTTCATGCATTATAGTTGTACATAATGATGGGATTTGTTGTTAGATATTTGTACATGCACACAATATAACTATAATTTCACCAATTGCTGTTGACACTCTTGAATTTTCCATTTTGCTCATTTATTCTTCACACAATTTCTCTTACATCCTTTTTATGATTTTTTATTTTACTTTTTGTATTTTTTCCTGGTTTCATTGAATTATCTGTATTCTCTTGTAGCTTGACTGATCTTTTTTAAACAATTATTATGAACTCTTTTTCACAGCAATTCATAGATCTGCATTTCTAGGTCAACCACTAGAATATTATTCTGTTCCCGTGATGGGTGTCATGTTTCCTTGATTTTTTTCATGATCCCTGAAGTTTTGTGTTGTCTCTCTTTGCCTTTAAAGAAGCAGTCATATCTTCTAGTCTTCACTGACTGGCTCTGAGAGAGAAACATCTCCACCAGACATGCCAGATAGGGGCTCTGCGGCCTTCAGATAGTTTCTATGGATGCATCTGCTCCACACCTTTGCTTCTCTCTTGGGGTGCTGGGGGTAGGGTAGTTAATATTAAGTGTACTATTTTAAGACAAAAAGCCAGGCCAGGTGCTTAGGGTCTCCTATTTGATTGACCTAAGGTGATGCCTTGAAAGGTTCAAGTTTGTGTGCCTTCTCCCAGTGCCACACAACCAAGCCAGTTGTCTGTGTGAAACTCTTGCACTTGCCGTCTGCAGGTTACACTTAAGGAGTTCACTTTGGGGAGAGAGCTAGGGAGGTGTGGAGAGCATTTGTATTGCTCACGGGCAGATAAAGGTGTCCTTAGGCCAGGCACCTCTAGCAACTCATGAGAAGTTTTCCTGATGGAGTCCACAGGGCAATTAGTAGACTCTGTGGCCAATCTTGCCTGCTACTGTGCCTCATATAAACATTCAGCCTTGCCAACCACTTCAGAAGTGCTGCCTTGAAGGAAGGGTGGCATGTGTGCAGTAAAACTCTTCCACCCTCTTCAATATGTCTGCTTTCATATCTTTTGCTCTGATTACAGAAATTCATCCCCTGGCCTTTAGACGCCCATGAAGTTACTCTTGCCTGTAGATGTTGTCAAAATTGATGCTTCTATTAGGTATAAAGCTCCTCTTCTGTCATCTTGCTGTTTCCATGACTTTTTATGGTCCACTTAATATAGGTGTTATCCCTACTTATTACCCCTCAATATATTATTGTTTTCATTACCAATGTAAATAAATTTTTTTCTATTTTGGGGAACTTCAATTTTAGAGACAAACAAAAGCTGTTTATTTTGTGATTGTTTCTTTATATCTAGTCAATTTATGAAATTAAAAATTCATGTAAATCCTTTTAATAGACTCTCTTACATTGTCTGAGTATACATTCATATTACAGAAATTAATTCAATCTATTTTTATTGTTTGCAGAAATTATTTTGTTATTCTCTTTTATTGCATTACTGAAATGCTCCAAGATTAAATTGTATAAGAGCAATAGCCAACATCTCTCTCCAGTTGCTGATTTTAATTAAAGTGATTTTAGTGTTTAGATTAATAATTGCTTTTTAAAAGTGAATACTCTTTGTCTTGGGCATGGTGGCACATACCTATAATCCCAGTGACTCAGAAAGCTCAGGCAGGAGGACTGTGAGTTCAAAGCCAGCCTCAGCAAAAACAAGATGCTAAGCAACTCAGTGAGACCCTGTCTCTAAATAAAATACAAAATAGAGCTGAGGATGTGGCTCTCCCTGAGTTCAATCCCCAGTACTCCATACCCCCCAAAAAAGGTAAATAGACTTTTTTACATTTAGGTAATTGACTACTATTCTTACTTTAACTTAGTTTTTAATTTTAAAATTGGTGCTTATATTTATATCATAAAAGTTTTTCTTAAATTATTAATTTATGTATCGCATATTAATTTTTTGCATATCAAACCATCCTTGAATTCTAGAAATTAACCATAACAAATTCTATTTATTTACCTTATTTAGAAGTTTCTCTATTGGATTTTTTTTTCAGATTAGTCTATGGTCACCTTTTATTGTTCATATCAGATTTTGATACATAGAATCCCATGTTGGCTTTATAAATGTCATTAGGCTCATCAATCTTTTAAATAGATTCAAATAAGTTAAATAACATGGGTCTTCTCTATTCATTAAGGTTAGATATAACTCAGCCCGACCATTTTGTATTGTATGCCTTTTTCAGTGATAGATCTTTTACATTCATTATGCAATTCAAGTGTTCCACTTCTGATTGAGTTGAATTTTTGTTGTTTATATTTTTATAGTAACTAAATATTCAGATTTGTTGTTGCAGATTTAAGTGTAGTATTCTCTCATAATATTTTCCAATGCTCCTGATCTGTATACATGCACCCTCTTGTTCATGGCATTACATATTCCTGCTTGCTCACTTTCACACTTAAACATTCTCAAAAACGTTTATCAATTCCATTCATTTTTTTCTCCAAAACAATCAAGTATTTGAATTTACATATTCTTGTTTTGTTCATATGATTTTTTTCTAGTTCATCTTTTATCTTCTCCCCAGTACATTTTTAAACTCAGTGCAAAGTTCCTCTGCTTTTCATTCTCTAATAACAAAATTAATACAATCTGTAAAGATGTGAGAAGAGTTTTTCAGTGTTGCTATATCCCTGTTTTAGAGAATCAAAGGCAAACTGCTATGGGCCAAATATGTCAAAATGCAGGTGAACTGAGATAGCAGACTAAGATACATCAAAATATTTAAGTTAACATGCAGGTAAAAGATAAGTGCATGACCAGGTTCAAGGCCAGAAACGAGTGCCATATAGCTATCCAAAGCCACTGGGTCACAAATCTAGAATCATATTGATGCTACAGATTCAGGGTTGATTTTCAAATTGGTTTATTAGAACAGAAAATAAAACCTTAGCATAATCAAGAGACTCCTGCTTAAAAGTCCATTCAGTAGGTAGAAATATGGCTAAATGACCAAGTCACTGTCTTAGCTAGCTCAGACTGCCATAAAAATGCCATAGATTGGGGTGGCTTAAACAAGAATTGATTCCTCACATTTCTGGAGACTGTAAGTCCAAGAACAAGGTGCCAGCAAGGGTGGCAATGGCCACGTTCTCACTGTGTCCTCAGTGGCCTCCTCGCAGTGTGTGAAGATGGAGACACAAAACTGAAGCAATATTTCCAGGGTCTCTGATCCCAGCAGAAGTCTCCACCCTCATGTCCTCATCTAAACTTAATTACCTCCCAAAGGCCCTGCCTCCAAACACCATCACATCAGAAATCAGGGCTTCAACACATAAAGTTTGGCTGGTGTGGAGGGAACACAATCAGTTCACAGCACACACCACCCTGATGCAGTGATGAGAAACATGGGCATATCCAGGACTCAGTTACATTTTTATCCTGCCACCCAGCCTCTGTGACACAGACTAGCCTGATGGCCACAGGTACACTCAAGAGCAAGCTAATTTAGTCAGGGATCTAGAATGCATTAGGCAAATTGGTTGCTCCCCGCCCAACAGAGAAAAACCATGACCTGGTGCATGCAACCAGCAGGCTGAAGATTTTTCCAGTTATCCGTTATTTTTAGATTATCCTTGCCATTCTTTTCCTCGTTAGCCCAAGTCATTGGGAGTTCACAGTTGGTGTGACTGATCATCGCCCAAGTGACTCAGCCTCCTGATTAAAAACAGACAACAACAACAACAACAAAAAAAACAGCTTCTGAGTTCACCATGAGACTTATAGAAGTCTTGACCGCATCACAGGATGTTCGAAGCTTTCCCAAATGGCCCCCGTTTGGGAACTGAACCTCTCCAGCTTCGTCATTCATCATCAGAAGGTCCCCACTCTTTCCTCCCTACACTCCCACTTCCCATGTCTAATGACTACTCGTCCTCCAGGACCCATCTGAAATCACCGTATTCCCAAACATCTACCTGGATCGCATCTAGGCCCCTGCACTGATCTCCCTCTCCACCATCTCCTACTTACCACCCTGCTCTGGAATCATCTGCTTCCTAGTCTCTTTCCTCTGCTGGACTGCAAGCACTAGGTGCGTCACTACAAGATAAGTGTGTGACCAGAAGCAACTCTTTTAGCCTATTTCCATCAGTTGTCTTGCTTCCATGACCAAAAGACTTGAAAAGAACAAAGTAGAGGAAGAAAAGCTTATTTGGGGCCCCAGTTTCAGAGGTCTCAGTCCATAGCTGGTCAACTCCATTGCTCTGGGCAGGAGGTAAGGCAGAAGGGAATGGTAGAAGAAAGCAGCTCAGGACATGGCAAAGAGGGAGCAGAGAGAGTGCTGTGCTCACCAAGGGCAAAATAGATACCCCAAAGTCATACCCCATTTACCTACCTCCTCCAGCCACACCCTACCTACCCATAATTACCACCCAGTTAATCACTACCTGCAGATTAATGCACTGATTAGGTTCAGGCTCTCATAACCCAATCTTTCAGCTCTGGACTTTCTTGCATTGTCTCCCATGTGAGATTTTGGGGGACATCTCATATCTAAACCATAATATAACCTAAGTTTTAACTCATCATTCGTACCTAAGAATAAAAATGGACCCTCTCCAATGGTGGTGACATGGGAATACATAAGCTAATGCATATAGCTTATTATGATGATGATCAGTTCACTAGGTATAGACAAGATTCATAAGTCTTGGCCTCCTCAATGTCTAAACCAATGTCTGGCACACAAAAAATATTTTCTGGTTGAATAAACCTAACCATTTGCCATTTCCTAAACAATCCAGACCTTCTATGGCTCCTTGTTCTTACATACTGTGTGGAATACCTCTTAGTCTTTACCCCATGCCTTATCTATGGGGCAAATTCCTACCCTCAAGACCCAAGATCAATGTCAACTCATCTTTTCCACCTTCTCAGACTCCCCTGAAGCAGATTTGTCTGTGTTTACACAGAAGCCTTCCCATACCCTTAACATCATGCTCATGACTTGGTCTGACACTTATTGTCCTTGTTTACTTACATGTCAATAACGTCTCCCTCTTCACAATGAGCCCCACTAGAACAATAACTGATGCAAAGATTTCCCTGCTGCAGTCCCAGGTCGTAGCTAGCAGAGTGCTGGCATCCATGAGGCACTTAATAGACAAAGAAGAGGTTCCCTGATGTGTCCAGAGATTGATCCCAGTACGAGGGGGTGGGAGGGGAATGGTAAGGACATTTCCTGGGGAGGCAGAGAATCTGGCTGTGTGCTTGGAGACCCACTGCCATTTCTTTATTTCAACTCCTTACTGCATAAACACCCAAACAACAATAAAGAAGTAATTTAAAAGAGAAAGAAGCATTACCCACTATCCCATTACACTAACACATCAACCATTTCATTTTTCTTTGTTTTCCCACAGTCCTTCGTTTATATGCATGCATAATTTTACATAGTTGCACTCATAATGTAGATATAATTTGGCATGCTGCTTTTTTTTTTTACTTAAAAAATCAAATAAGCATATTTTTTTTTACTTTTAAAGAACTCACAGCTTTGCAAGTGACTAAACTGTCTACCAAAACCATTTATTCCGGCTGTCTCATAGACCTTTTGAAATTATCACTATTAAACATAATGCTATGCCAGAGATATTGTCTTTACATAGAACTTATTTTTTCTAACTGATGGGATTTTTTTTCAAATATTTTTACCTAAGACTTCAGAATTGTCCTGAGGTCTTGATAAAAGAGCTGACTTTATTTATTTATTTTGTTTGTTTGTTTGTTTTATATCAAGAATTGAACCCAGAGGTGCTTAACCACTGAGCCACATCCTCAGCCCTTGTTTTTTAGAGACAGAGTCTCACTGAGTTGCTGAGGGCCCCGCTATGTTGTTGAGGCTGGCTTTGAACCCATGAATCTCCTGCCTCAGGCTCCAGAGCCGCTGGGATTACAGGCGTGCGCCACCACATACAGCTAACTCTTTCCTTTTTTTTTTTTTTTTTTAAGTCCTAGCAATCAAAAAGTGAAGTACAAGAGGTCATTTAAGGCCAGAGCCTAGAAAGATAACTCTCAACCCCTCGATGGGCTTTAGGATGTAGAGGATCTCTTGAGGGTCTTTTAAAATGACCAATGTACAAGCCCCACCCACCCCAGACCAACTAAATCAGAACCTGGGAATGCAGCAATGGGTTTCAAAAGGTCCCCAGGTGGTTACCTGCCGGTGAGAACCACTGGTCTCCATGATACTAGGTTAGAGAAGTATCAAGAGCATCACGGCCAGCAGTTTGGTACTCAATCTAGAGCAGAGACCTGGATGTCACCAGCTGGGGCGGCCTCCCTCGACCAATGGGAGCAAACAGAGTACTCCTACAATCACTTCCCCAAGGAGTATTTATTGAGCACCAGACTGAACAAAAATATACCCCTGCTCTGCCTTATTTGTTCGGATCAAACCAGCCATTCCAGTGGTCTTCCAAAGAGCAACTGATGGAAACTGACCCAAGGTATCGGTCTCATTCTTGATGCCCCTCCTCCTGTCACATCCCCACCCCTCAGTGCATACTGTGGGCTGTCCCTTTTAAAACACATCTGAATCCAATCCCCTCTCATCACCTCCAGTCAACACCATCACTTGCCTGAATTATGGTACTAGCTTCTGAAAAATTCTCCCTGATCTTCCCTTGCTGACTTTCCCCACCCAACAGGAAGATTCATCTTTTAAAAACATATGTCAGGCCAGGTGTGATGGCACACACCTAGAACCCCAGCAGTTTGGGAGGCTGAGGCAGCAAGATCATGAGTTCAAGGCCAGCCTTAGCAACTTAGAGAGGCACTGAGCAACTCAGCAAGACCCTATCTCTAGATAAAATATAAAAAATGTCTGGGGATGTGGCTCAGTGGCTAAGCACCCCTAGGTTCAATCTCCAGTACCCAAAACAAACAAACAAACATAATGAAAAAATAACCATAAGTCAGATCATCTGTCATCTCTAAAATTCCCAAAATTTCCCCATCTTAATTGTGATAGTCACTTCTATGTATCAATTTGCCTGGACCATAGAGAGGCCCAAATGTTTGCTCAAACATTATTCTGAGTGTGTCTCTGAAGGTGTTTCTGACTGAGATAAGGTCTATATCTATAGAGAATAAAGCAGATTGCCCTCTCCCATGTGGGTGGGCCTCATCCAATCAGTTGAAGGCCTAGACAGCGAGTCAAAAGCTCTTCTCTGACAGCCTTCAAGCTGGGGCTTTTTCTTTCTTTCTTTCTTTCTTTCTGTCTTCAGACTTAAACTAAAACATTGCTCTTCCTGGGTCTCAACCTGCTTGCTTTCAGACTGGAATTTACAGCATCTGTAGTCATGCATCTCCAAATGGCTAAGAGCAAATCTTGGGACTTGAGACTTATTATCCTCCATAATTTTATGAGTCAGTTTTACACAATACATGTTCACACACACACACACACACTCACACACACACACACACACACACCCCTCTGGCTCTGTTTCTCGGGAGACCCTGACACACAGTAAAGTCCAAACATGATCATTCTTACCCATTACCTCTTTGACCTCATCTTTTTCCTATCCCCTTCAAACACCATGTTCCCACAGTGTTGGCCTCAAATAAGCCAATTGCACCTCTGCCTCAGGACATTTGCACCTGACTTTCCTCTGCCAGGAAAGCTCTTCCAGGAGGCCCACTCCTTCACTGCCTAAAGGCCTGTCTCCACTCCCTGAAGTCCTGTTAGAGAGGAAACAGCAGCCCTCCCCAGGGCATTCCTAAGTCTTCCACCAGCATCAATTTTATCTTCACTCTGTGGTGGCCTGCTGCGTTAAATATTTGTTTAGTGTCTTTCCTGCACTGAAATGATTCAGACAAAACCATAGATACATATCATATATACATGGTATATATTAGGAGCCATAAGCGCCATAAAGAGAACCCTGTAGGGGAGGGGCTGGAACAGGAGAGGGTGCTGTTTTGAGTAGGTGGTTAGGGAGGGTCTCCCTGGGGAAGTGGAATGGGGCAAACCTAGACCACGAGAAAGAGAATGCAGATTCGACACAGACAAGAGGGGCCATGCATGGGTCCCTGGCCACTGGTATCCCTCTGCAAGTACAAACCATTCTCACCTCAGGTCTTCCCTCACTGCACACGGGAAGGACATCAGAGGAGAAGTCCTCAAGCTCTGGGAGCAGCTGTCAGTCAATGACCACAAGGAGTTGGTGAGCAAGGATGGCAGCTCTCTCACCCCATAGGTGGGACAACTCTGGGTCATTTTTAAAACCAGCTCCCAGGTGCCCTGGTGGGACTGAACCCAGGCGCCTGCAGTGTTGATTTGTTCTTGAACACCCTGTACTGGGCACCTTCCTTTCTGTGCCTTCCAGGGCTTCCATGTTCACCTGGACTCACATGCACTGAAATCCCATCTCAGAACGCAGCTTTAGTTAGAAAAGCGCTCAGCTGTGTCCAGGTGGCTTCTCAGCCTTGGGATAGAAAGTGTGGGAAGCAGCACACAGAGGAGGCCTCTGAGCTGGGAGTTGAGTGGCGGATGGGCTGTAGGCACAGGCAGCAGGAAGGTGCTGTGGCTGTCCAGGGGTAGCTGGTAACTCCAGCCTCTTGCAGGGCCCTCCCACAAAATAAGGGGCAATATTGAAATCAGGCTGAAGTCCTGGAGGGAGAGGGTAGCTGGTGGTGAATTTACAGAAGCAGATTAACCCAATCTGCATACTAAAAGCATGCAAATTATGTTATTTCAACCCATACATTTAGACATGTCCACAGGAATAAAAATTTATGACAGCGATAAGATGTATGGTTGGTGTAAATAAGCTAGTCCAAGCAAAATATGCTAAAAGGGCTATGGAAACTTTCCAAATTAACTGAGTGATGCCAGCCCCAGACTTCAGCCTGGTGACAAGGACCCTGAGCCATGGCTCTTGGGGCACTCTGCTACCTGTGATCACTGCAGGCAGAGGGAGACAATGATCAGAGCTCATTTGCAGACCAGGTAGGTGCAGTCCCAGGGGATAGGGCACCACCTGTGGGGGCGGGGAGGTTTCACCTTAGAGATGGAGCAGAAATCACTCCAGGATCCAGAATAAAACCGTTCAATAACATCAAATAATAATAATAGCGACTATTTTTGAGAACTTAGTGTGTACCTAGCTCTTTTCTTCTATGTGCACATTTAATTTTTAATCACCACTCCATGAGGCAGGTACTAGTGTGCATCCCCTTTTAATATGAGAAAACCAAGGCGCAGACGTTAAGCATGCAGCAAGAAACAGAACAGAAGCTCAGGGACAGGGAACAGGGAACTTGGGATTCCTTCCAATGCCTAGAAGACAGCATTCTCTAGTTCTGCTCCACTTCCAGCCCAGGAAAAGGTTCTGTCTCTGCTGAGCCCCAGCTTCATGTTGATTTTTACCTAACAGAATAGAAAAAGAATAAGCAGTATAAATACATAGCTTCTAGATTTCTAAGGATCTGGTAATAATACAGAAAGATGCAGAAAGACACCAACAAATGATACAGTGCTGTGCTGCCCCCAAAACCCTTAGCAATGTCCCTGTGGATAATAATATGCTCTAGCTGCCTGTGTCTACCGACACTAGAAACAGGGCTGGTGTGACTGAGGAACTGAGCTTTAAATTGTATTTAACATTATTTAATTTAAATTTATATAGCCAAATGTGGCTAGTGGCTACTATACTGAATATACTGTAATAAAATAGGAGACAAGTGTGTTAATTAAGGGCCCACAAATTGTCAAGCCTTGTCCTAGACATGTATGTACAACCAGCCTCTGGATCTGCGGGCTCTACATCCACATATTCAACTAACCATGGACCAAAAATATATTTTTTAAAAAATCTTCTGTAATGAACAGGTACAGACTTTATTTATATCATTATTGCCTAACCAAGACAGTATAAAACCTATTTGCTCAGCATTTAGGATATTTGAGTTATTATAAATAATCTAGAGATGGTCTAAAGAATATTGGAGAATATGTGGAGGCTATATGCAAAGACTCTTGCTATTTTTATATACAGTTCTTGAGCATACTTTGAGGTTGGTATCTGCAGTGTATCCTGGAACCAAATTCCTGTAGACACCTAGGGACAGCTGTAGGTACATATATAGCATAACTTCCAAATGTATAATATATATGTAATTTGCATGTATATATAAAAATGGGCAATAGAATTTAAGAGAGGTAACTTGAAGTTAGATCTGAAACTGTCAGCCATCATTATTGGGTGGGCAGTAAGAGGAGAAGAATTTGTCATAAAAGAGTAAGATGAACCAGGCAATTGGGACAGAGGTTTTCTAAGACGCAGAAATTAAAAGAACAGAAATCAAGATATAAGTGTTAGAGAAGGGGAAAAGGAGGTTCAGAAAATAAAGATGATTAAGATTATCAAGGACATCTCCCTCCATTATGTTCCTGGCTTTCAGGGTAGAGGGGAAGGGAAAAGTTGGGGGCAAGAACATAGCAAAAAAGAGCTGGTGGCGGTCATCCCTGGAAAGAAACAGAAAGAAAGCCTTCAGCCTGGTGTCAAGGGTAGGTAAAATGGGGCAGCTGAGGACCATAATTGCTTGGACAAACAGCGGTGGGCCATATGGAAGTTGCAGCAGGCAGGTGCCTATTCCTGTGGCCGGGAGTAAGGAGGAGGATGTGCAGAAGTTTGATATTCCAGAGGAATCTTGAAAATCTGCTAACTTAATGCTTCTCACTGGAATTCCTTTTTTGTGTGTGTTTATGTGAATATTTTTTAAGGGAATAAAAAAGTAATTGGGCATATAGATCCCAAAAGCAAGCAATGTATTCTGGGAGAGAATCAATCAGAGTAGGAGTCACAGCAGGTCAGAATAGGAGTAGGTCATGTGATCTCCAGAGCAATGTTTTGGAGCAGGTGCTATGGGTTTTATGGCTAGGAAACTAGGGCTCAGAAAGGAGAAGAAGATTGCTCATGATCATGCAGACTTCAGTTTTACCCCAAGATCTCACCACTTTGTGTTTAGTATTCAAATTCAGTGGTTTCATCACACATCCGTCACACTCTCATTGAAAGTATAGTAGACAAATGATGGAGAAAGAATAAAATAAAACTAAAATTTCATAAACATTTATATAACCCCTTGAATATCTTAATTTTATATGCTAACTGGTTCCCTCAACATTAAATTTTAAATGTTAGTGGAAGAGGGTAGTTTTGAGCCATCAACCCTGAGTAATAGGCCCAGCACCTTTCATATACCATTCTGTAGGATGACTACTTAGCAAATAATAATGATGATGGTAATCTAAATAATAGCATAAAAACCAGTGGGGAATCCTATACATTAATAAAATAAAGATGTAAGCATGGCCCCAACCTATAAGAATGGAACTGCCATCATTATAACTGGCTTTTACTTTACAGAGGAGGGTGCTGGCAGCCTGGTTGCTCAAGTTGAAGCAACATGGTATTTCTTAAGATGGGATATTCATCTGACAGATGCCATCCACTGCTGCAAGTGTCACCCACACACTTGTCCCTCCAGTGCTCAGTGGTTCCTCAGCACCTCCTGGGTATTTAAAACTCATTAACTCGGCATTTAGGATTTTTCAGTATCCAGCCCCAACTTGCCAGTTGAGGGTTTCCATATTGGTCTCTGAATATATGTCCTGGTGGATTGGGGATTTCTGGTTGATTATATGGCAAATTCTCATTTCTTCATAGACATCCATTCTGAAGTTGTGCATTCAAACATTCCTGAAAGCAAGAGACCACTCTTTCATCAAAGATATACACTCACAAAGTTTTTTTATATAAAAAATACTTATATGAAAAGTACATCCTCTGTGGTAAAGCCTCTGGAAAATCAAATTGGGAAAACTCTATAAAGTCTGTTGAAACTATTATAAGCAACATAATTTCTATAAGCTCTATGAGTAACTAACAGAAGGAACAATTTAGTAATTGCAAGTTTGGCCAATGGATCACTTAGCAAATTAATGATTTTACAAAACTGATTTTTTGACTCATTTAGTTTTAGCCAATTGGATTTTGTGGATTTACCTTGTTTTTCCACATTCTTAACACTCTCTAATATCCTTATTCCTTTAAAATCTCCCTACTCACGAATGGCCCACCTCTTCAGGAGACTTCGTGCAGAAGTGACACCCAAAACCTCAGATAATAACAAAGTATTGGTTTGGCTGAGGTTTCTGTTCCTGTAATTCCTTTGTGGCTTGGAGGTTGTGGGAGGACTGTGGTGGCAGTCAGCAACCAGCATAATTCTCTCTGCTGCACTCTTACTAACCATGGAAGCCTTGGCAAGGTACCCAACTGCTGTGAACCTTGATTTCTTCATCTATAATAGGAGGACAATACTTTTGATATAAGAAGAGTTTTAAGAGAATTAATAGGATAAGATATGTGGATACCTTAATGCAGTACTTGGTATACAGAAATATTTCAGATGGCTTTCTCTCCTTCCTTAGGTAGATTGAAGTGACTCTCCAGTAGGGCAAGGTCTCATGTTCCCAACCTTTCCTACATGTTCTTATCTCTGTTCTCATCAAAGTTCTTCTGACCCAGGTTCAATGTCCTCATAGCTCAGATCCCACAACTGATGAAATAATTCAAGTTCAAGTGAGGTAAAATTCAATAAATTGATATCAGGTGTTATTTTATCAAACACCATAAGACCACAAGACCAAATTCTTCCTCCCACCAATTCCTACCCTGCTTCAGCCTTGAGTTTTTTCAGGTGTCCACACTCTTCCTTATAATCGTGTGCTTACCATGGTTGATCCCATTATTCAAGGTGAAAGCTGATTGTTCTAACCATGGAAAGTCCATTTCTATTCCAGTGCTTGGTTTAGGAGTGGGAATGTTACTCTGTTCCAGCCATGAAACATGAAGCAATGTTTGCTAGGGAGCTTCTGAGGAAGATGCCTCATTGTCACCAAGAGCTCCTACGGGAGACTGTTGTGCCTGGCATAACAATGTGCTTGTGACTGTGAGGAGCAGTATTGAGGATGGCAGAGGAAAAAGATGGAGATACCCTGGACTCTTGGTGATGTCACTGAGTGGCTGCATTAACCAGTCCTGGAGACACTGTACTTTTGGGAAAATCTTGTTATTTCAGATGAAACATCTTCAAATTCATTTGAGTTAGGTTTTCTGTTACTTTGGTTGAAGTCGTCCTGATTGATATACTAACATATTGGGATATATGATAGGAAGAAGGATGTGGCAGAATATTCATTCCCGAGCAGTTTTTTATTTCATAAAGAGTAAAGTAGGAAGAGTGGGAACAATAGTGACCTCAGATCCTGGTCCTGGTTCCAATGTTTGTCATTCAGGAACATGAGGGACTAGGGGGACTGTTAGTTCCCTCCCCTAACAGCCCGGCAGGTCTCAGTACCCGTTGTTCCTTCTACCTTTCCTACCACCATCACTCCAGATTTCAAACAAATCTCAGGGGTCAGTGACTGTGTGGGGAAGTTTAATAGGAAGGGTCAGACAACAGAAGCCTGCTGCATGAGGATTCATCGTGTTGAGAACAGAGAAAACCTGGGCTTTGATGAGCTTCTTGATTCCTCTTCCTTCCACTGTGGCAGTGACTGAAGAAAAGAGCCTCAGAGTTTCAAAATCTGATTCTGCCACCCATGGACAGGGCTGACACTCAGGGACAGGCCTCTCCACGTGGTGGACAGCCTGGACCAGGAAGGCGGTCTGACTATTTGAACTCTGCCTCCTCTTTTTAACGACTGTACTGTCTGGGCCAAATTACTGAACTCTCTGCTCTTCAGTTTCCTCATCTTTGGAATGATTCTAAATAGTCTTAAGTCACGATTATAAAGATTAAATAGATGCAAATGTGTACATAGGATTGCAAGGATGATGAGCACTGAGTCAGTGCTCCATCAGTCTAAGCTATTATGCTAGAAAACTGAAAACCAATAGAACCGGAGGGAGGTGATCATTTTGTAGCATCAAAAGGCTCGCATAAATGAAAACTTCGGCTTTCAAACCTCGAATGTCTTCCTTAATTTTGTTTTCAAATATTTTTTTTTCAAGATATTTTTAGAAAAAAAAAAAGATGTCTATAATCATTGTCTCCACGTCTGTCTATTCAATCAGGTTTGTGTTTCTAGTCTTACAGTTCAAAGTCAGCTCCAAAGCAAGGAAGTAATTCTCCATTCCCATCCTGAGCTGTCAGTCAGTGGCATTTGACAGGAGGTCAGAAATGCTTTCTTCTGTTGGCCTTTTGTTCAAAATTCTCTCTTGGTTCTCTTTTCCCCTCACAGCTGCTCTTTCTCTGCCTCCTTTGCTGTTCCATCTTATTTTCCTGACTTCTAACATTGGAGTGCCCTGGGACTCAACCTTACAAATTTCTTTGTGTCAGCTGATGGGAATTCCATGTTTTAGGCCTATGCCTACACTCGGCCAAAATGGGAGGGACTGACCACTGACTGTCCCACATATGCCCTCAGGAGCAAGTTTTTCTTGTTGTTGTTGTTGTTGTTTGTTTGGGTTACTTACTCAGACCACATTTATCCTGGCTACATTGCTAGAAAAGAGGAAGTTTAGAATTGGGATGATGTTGAGAGGTCAACCAAATCAAGACACAGTGGCATCAGCCTCATGAAGGGGCATGTTTAATTGTCCTTCCCCTTTATTCCTCTCTACTTTTTCTTTTTATGCTCCATATCTGTCTTTCCCTGTTCTGTGTATGGACTTCTTTTAGGTGAACAGTGAGTTCATCTTCAAATCCTTACAATGTCCATACTATTGCCTTGAGCAGAAGAATTGAGCAAATATATGGAGAACTGTCCTTAAGATCCACTCTTACCTTAAGAATCTCAGCCTGAATGTCTTATTTTGGTAAAAATGACACAAAGAGCTGGGGTAAAATGACTGACCCATACCAGTCTTCTTTGAAAGTGAAGAGGAAAGAGCCCACGAGGTGGACATATGGCTTCTCTTTCTGACTCTGTCTCAGCCGACATTGGGGAAAAAAAGAACCCTAAAGTTACCTCTCTTTATTTTTGCTTATCATGAAAAATGAAACTGAGCTTAAAATGGGTCATGATGTCACATACCAAGTAAACAGGGAATTGGAATTAGAATGCTTGGTATTTGGGATGGGGGGAGGGGGAGATCTGGTGCTCGCCTTTTGTCTTTTTAATTTAAAAAAAAATCACAAAGTCACATAAAAATTCTTACTTCTTCTCTTCTTCCCAGTGAAGATCTATGAGATTATCCTAGTGGTTGCTTTCTGGAACTCTGTCGAGAGAAATATAAATTTTACAAACTGATATGATGTCCACAATTCCATAGGAAAACAGATTTAGGGACCACCAAACCAGGATGGGCCCCAGAGCCATAAGGAGCCCTGATGAATGAATAGAGCCACATTATAAAGTTCTCCAGAGAGTGGGGCAAAAGTTACCGATTGTCTTACTGAAATATACCAACAAGAATGCAGGCCTTAATTAACGAAGCTCAAGGTTGATTTTTCTTGCTGGATTTTTCTCTGAAAGACAAATAATAAGAAATGAATGAGGTTGAAAGCAAATGAGAACCATATTGAGAAAGTGAAGCATAGTCAAACTTTTGGCTGAGCTGGTTGCAAAGAACTAAAGTTCTTTAATCATCTCATTGGAGATGTAGTGTGCATTGACTGCAAGAAGCTAATAAGCAGCTGGACTTGGCAATGGGATTGGGAATAGGCTAAAATTACAACATATTTAAAATTCAAATTTTTCTAACAGATGAATTTTTTTTTAGAAAAAGATGCATATGAGTGTAAAGTACACCACTACATTTGAAGGTGGGGAATGGCAACTTCATTGGAATTAACATAGTTTTCATTAGAAATAAGACAGTCTCTTATTAGTTAACAAGTGGATGAAAGAGAGGTTTTTCTTGTGCCTGGACCAGTCAGGTTGACTGAGAAGAAGGCTGAACATGTGGTGTGATTTCAGTACAATTCAGTATGTACTCCATCCCACTCCACCTCACTGCATTTCAGAATATGATTGTTGAAAAATGGCTATTGTTTTCTCTAACAGACAGAAGAAATATCTATCTTGTTTTTAAGGAAGTGGAATGAATGAGATGTCGGTTTTTCTAATGGAGCCTGACTTAGATTGATATTAAATAAAGAATGGTATATTTTAGAATATTTTTACCCAACATATAATCTTTCCTTTTGCTAAAGGGAATAATTTAGTGTCTGGGAATAATTTAGTGTCACTAAACTGGGTTTCTTCCTCCCCTTTACTCACCATTCCCTGGGAGAGGATGGAGTATGTTACTTACTGTCTGATCCATCTGGACACGCTCAGCTCAGATTATTCTTCCTCTTGGGAGTGAGTTGCTCACAAAGGAAAACATTTTATTTTGATCTTCTAGAGGAGGATTTTTCCCCCCACTAGGGTCTAATATCTCAGCTCTACTTGGCTAATAGAAAGCCTCTATCATAAATAAAGGGTATGTTTTAGTCTGCTTTTTTTTTCTGCTGTGACCAAAAGAGCTGACAAGAACAATTTTAAAGGGGTAAAAGTTTATTTGGGGCTCACGGTTTCAGAAGTCTCATTCTACAGATGACCAACTCCATCACTCTGGGCCCAAGGAGAGGGAGAACATCATGGTGGAAAGATGTGAAAAAGTAAAAGAGCTCACAACATAGCACCAGAGGGAGAAAGGGAGGGAAAGAATTATTTCACCAAAGATAAAATATATACCCCAAAGGCATGTCCCCCAGAAACCCACCTCATCCAGTCACACCCCACCTACCTATAGTCACCACCCAGTGGATCTCTATCAGGGGATTAATAGAGTGATTAGGTCAAGGCTCTCATAACTGACTCATTTTACCTCTAAACTTTCTTGGTTGTCTCATACATGAGCTTTTGGGGAGGACACCTAATATCTAAACCATAGTAGGACGTTTTTGTTCTGCATCTACCAGGTTTTTGTTTTACTTATCAGTTTGTACAGAAAAAGAGGGCAACTCATTAGTTATTGGGATTCCTTAGACACCCCTGCAGGACTTAAGTGCCTAGAAAATTGAATGGACAACTAAAAATCTTACTTCTGCTCCTGGATTTGTCTTTCCTTAGGTTTTTGAATTTAGGGAAGATATTGGATAAGCCTTCCACAAAGTCCCGTGTTAAAGTCTTGGTTTCCAGCTTGACACTATGAACAGGTGGTAGAAACTTTACAAGATGGGGCCTAGTGGAAGGTCTGGAGATCACTGAGGGCACACCCTGGTAGGGGGTTGTGGGACCCTGATCTATTCCTCTTCATTCTTTCACTTCCTAGCCGTGTGATGAAAGGTTTTGTTCTGACAATTATTCCTGCCCTGATGTCTTTCATAGGCCCAAGATAATAGGGTCAACTTAATATTGACTAAAATTCCTAAAACTATGAGGCAAAATAAACCTTTTTTCTTTATAAGTTGATGATCTTAGGTGTTCGTTATAGTAAAAGAATGCTGACTAATACACACATTCAGATTTTCCTGTGCTTCAGTTTCCTTGAATGTAACATTAGTTTATGAAATAATCACCCTAGAATTATATGTACAGTAGGGTACTTACATAATACAGCACATATCAAGAGACACTTCAGGTGCTGTAAAGTCACATCTTTGGAAATCCCTGTTAGTCACAGAAGAGTTGGCTAAAGAGATTATTATTTTCTTGGATAAGAATAATTGAACATTCTGATTTTTGAGACCTCACAAACTTGCCTGTTTCTTTGGGAATAGAAGATCTGGAAAAGAGCTATGGAATTTTTGAAAAAGAATCCCAGGGGCCTTTTGAGAAGATAGGTGCTGAGATCTCAGCCCTGTGACCCAAAGGTCAGATGTACAGTGTGATCCACGATCAGGGGTAGGGGAGCTCTAATAAAGTCTGAAAATAAAATCATCATGAGGAAAGGGGAAATCAAAGTTGATGGTCTGAGCTCAACACAGGGTGAACAGTTAATAATGACTACACTAATGCTTTGGAACAAACAGCAAAATATCACTTGCAAAATCCATAAGCACTATTTAGTTCAGGACTCTGCAAGTTGACTAAGAGTTGGCTAATCCATGCTGGGCTCAGTTGCAGCTCACTGGTTTCAAATACGTATGGGTCTGCTAGAGTTCAACTTCTCTCAGGGGTCTTGGCTGGTGAGGCTCAATTCAGTTCTACAAGAAAAAAAAAAAAAAAGCATGAACTGTCTTATGACCCAGTCTTAGAATGGACACACTCTCACTTCCTTCGCTTTCTATTGGCCAAGGCAAGTCATGTGACCAAATCCAAAGTGAAAGGGAAATATACTCTTTCCTTTTAGTGGGGAAACTCCAGAATTAGATGGTAAAGAGCATAGATATAGGGAAGGGGGAGAACTCAGACTGATGATGCAATGTATCCAGATCAGGGAGGGTAGGTTTGAGCACACAAGGTGAGTTTCATGATCACAGGTCCTGAAGACACAAACGCCTAGGCACCAGAGTTTGTGCCCTGTAAAATGATGGCTGTGCAAGGAAATATGAGCTCAAAAGACTTGTGATCTTTACAAGGAACCCTATCGTGAGCTGGAAAAGACAATCATAATATTTGAAGTCAGGTGTTGCTGTCAACTCATACAGGGCCTAACAGGGATTATGGTGGATACTCAATTCTCTCCCTTTAAGTGAAAACCTCCTTGC
Source organism: Spermophilus citellus (assembly GCF_964194105.1). Taxonomy (NCBI): domain Eukaryota; kingdom Metazoa; phylum Chordata; class Mammalia; order Rodentia; family Sciuridae; genus Spermophilus; species Spermophilus citellus. Next base: position 28,073,620 of record NC_138191.1, on the reverse strand, counting down.
AACTGTTATGCTCCTGGAACATGGACAATCTTATTGTTAAGATGCTGTGGAGGAAGATTAAAAAAATATGGTTCTGGATAATACAACATGTAAGAACCAGAGGTTAACTGGAAAATGAGTTGAGATAAATGTACCCTGAACCGGTGACACAGACAACTCCATAGACAAATGTAAACCACTCACAAATGAATCCACCCCTTCTAATGCGGCCACTCTCCTCTTTATTTCCCTCTTTCTTTCTCTTCGTAATTTTTCAGTTTATAGTTATAGATATTGAGGAAAGGGTCCTCGTGGCTATTTTGAACATGGTCAGTGTTTTTAATCGCAGGAATTTGAGGTATCATTCTGTTTCTTCCTCTCCCCTAAGATCAGCTTTAGAATAATCATTTCTCTCCAACTTCCAAGAATCATGTCTGAAATGAAAATCTAACCCTCCCAAATTTCATTTGATCAGGACACAATTTCCTGTTTTCTGTCCCTTGTTCATATAAGGAATTCCTTTGTCCTACATGGTGATAGGCAGTCTGATAAGAAACTAGTGGTGCTGGCTAGCATGTGTTGAGAAGAGAGCCCAGAGACAAGAGCAAAGGATACATCACTACTGTACTGTACCTCCTTCCCCCAGTACATGGGTGGTAGGGGGGATTCCTTTTCTATGTTCCCACCCTTTCAAAAGTCTAGAGAAATATAGGTAATGAGCAAAGGAAGAACCGCAGGTCTTTGGATGTTTTAAGGGGCCTTCATCTTAAAAGGCAAACATACTCTTATTTACCTCCCAGGGCAGGAGCTCATCTCAGCCTGCATTGACTGATCATCCCCATGAAGGGAAAGCACAGCTCTATTGCCCAGCTCAAGTCTAGTTTTAAGGGGTCAGCACTTTATAGACCCCTACAAAGAGGAAATGGGAAAGGATTAAGTGGCTTGTGGATGTCAGCGTGCCTTTGTGTAGGGTGGATATGGAGGTAGACACTGTGTCATAAAAAACATTAGCTTATGTGCATCTATAAATATAATCCTAATTTATTCCAATTTTACATATAACTATAATGTACCAATTAAATAAATAAATAGAAGGAAGACCAATAGAGTAAAGGAAGGGGATATGGGTGAGGGAGCAGGGGAGGAAAAGAGAAACTTTTGGGGATTGCAATGAAGAAAATCATCTTATATGCATTTATGGATATGTCAAAATGAACATCACTATGAGGTATAATGATAATGCACTAGCAAAAAAATTAGCTTTATTTTAATTTTGATGACATTTATTGCTACATAGGTTAAAAAACAGCCACATGGTTTAAAAATCAAAGATGCAAATGGTGTACTAGTTAAATCCTTCTCTCTAATCCCAAGAAGATATGTTTTAGAGTCATACAGATACAGATACAAATCATGTTTTTTTTTTTGATGATTGGCAGGTGATCTTGGGTAAGTAATTTAGTTCCCTTGGTCTTATGGAGGGGATTCAGTAACTTACACATCATAAAGTTATGTTGAAATTAGATGATACAAAGTTCTTGACATAAAATTGGCCGTTGATAAATAATAGCTAATGTAACAACTATTCATTTCACAAAATATAGGTACAGGTGAGCAATAATAGTACCTTTCTTTCTTCTTACTTGGATTGCCTTGGTGCACTGCTGATGAGCTGCTTCAGAGGTACCTTGCCCTCTAAGCAGCCAAGATAGGCTGCTGCAGACCTGCAATCTTTTGAAATTTAACTGTGTCTTCCCATAACTTCAGCAGTCTGGTCCCTGGGCTATATGCTTCTCATCCAGTGTTCCTTTAGGCTGGCCTGAGGGCCCCATGGCCTTACTCTTTCTCAGAAAATTTTTGTGTCTTACTCAAGAAATTTGAATATTTTCACACAGCCATTTGCTCCTCTTCAAGAATACAGAAATGGAATGGGGATATAGCTCAGTTGGTAGAGTGCCTGCTTCACATACACAAGGCCCTTGGTTCGATCGATCCCCAGCACCAAAAAAAAAAAAAAAAAAAAAGAAGAAGAAGAAGAATATAGAAACCCAGGACACCTCTGGCTCCATTATGTCACACCACACTTTCCACTCCACTGTTGATACATAAAAATGAGTCAGCCTTGCATCTCTTTGGATTTCATACAGAAAGCAAGACACAGGTTCTCTCCATTTGCAGATATCCAAATTTAAAAGGGGTGCTTTATATACTCCCAGCAGGCACACCCTCATCTGTGATTCAACTACAGGGGGATTAGAAGAATGCACAAATTTTATTTCTCAGTTGACACTCGTATTTCTTTTCAACCTTCCTTTCTTTCTACTCAGACTAGAGGGCTTCATCTTAGACTTGGAAGTGGGGGAAAATGCAGATGTAGGGGAAAGCAAGAAAATGTTGCCTACTCCTAAATTCTTTCACATGTTTTCTGTCTTATTACTGGAAAATGCCTTCTGAAATTAAGGAGTTTGATGTCTTTGCTCACTTTTTCTGCAGTGCTTGGATTATAGGCAGCTGTTTAGGGCACAATGAATGATGTGTGTGAGGATATATGTGGGGACCGTGTCCATTAATACTACACGTTATCTCTCATCCATTTTTCGATCACTGCAAATGCATTTAATGATTTTTGTTCCAGTAGGTAATGCACTACACTGTCCAACACTCCTTGAGAGGAGGAATTTTATTTGCTCTAAAAAGGCATCAGTGGATTAAAGAGAAGCACACTGTCTGTGATGTGAGGTGATCTGGGTGGAGTCTAGGAAGTGACTCTTCATTTCTAGCTGACCTCGAACACTCAATTGAACCAAGGTTATCATATTTCAAATTAGGAATGAGATATCAACAATTCTCTCAAGGTTGTGACCGAAATTGTCAGATAATGATTCTGAAAGTGATTAAGAATTGAATTACTGTAAAGGACATTAATATCTCAAGCCTAGTTTCCACACAGTCCCCCACACAACTAAATTATCTTGTTATTTGAAATTCATGTAAATACAATGGGAATAATTAATTCTCCTCTCAGACAACCTGCTCAAATTATCCAGGCGATTGTTAATGCTGAAACAAAAGTTGGTAATGATGCTTAAATAAATAAGTAATTTATAAGAAGAATGGCCTTATGAATTTCTGGCACTATCAAATGTAATTCCAATAACAATAGTCAACTTGGATGTAGTCGTCAAAGGCTTGGTGCTATTATGAGCACTTCACATGTATCAACTCTATCCTAAAGCAATACACAATAGAGAAACTTAACTGAGATCTGGTGTTAAAAAATAATTTTATATTGCTCCTATGGATGTAAATATATCCCCCTCCCCCGCAAAAAAAAAAAAAAAAAAAAAACACCATAACCCCAATGTAAAAGTATTTGGAGATGGGGACTTTGAGAAATAATCAGAATTAGATGAGGTCAGGAGGGCCAGACCCTCCAGACTGCAGAGTCAGCTCTTTCTCTTTCTTCCTGCTATGTGAGTACACAGCAAGGAGGTGGCCACTTATAAAACAAGAAAGGAACCCCCACCAGAAAGTGACCATGCTGGCACTTTGATCTTGGACTTCCAGCCTCCAGAACTGCAAGAAAAGTTGGATATAATCCATAAACTGCACTGCACTGTTGATACATAACAATTTCTGCTGTTCAAGCTGCCCAGTGTATGGTATTTTGTTTTGACATCCAAGTTGACTAGTGTATTATTCTTATAAATCCTGTATTTCTTCGGGGTTGGCTCTTTTCCCTCTGCCCTGGGGAAAAAAAATCTGTTTATAGAGTTTTTTGTCTTTTACATTGAGAAGGCCAGCAAATGTATCAACATCCATAACTATAAAAAATTTCATTCTGTCCACCATGGAACTAAAATTTATCCAATGCTAAAGACACCTTTATCCTTTTTTACATCTATTTTCAACCTAAACAGTTATTGCCAGAAAGAAATTATCAACCTTCTGATAGTTTTCACATATGCTCATCAAAGACATATTTTCCTACATTTTTATATTAAAACCTAATCAGTTCTTCTCTCATCCTATTATAAATTCCTTGAACACAGCAATGGTATCATTCTTATTTTTGAAGGATATGCAACTCCTAGTGTAGCTGCCTTGTACCTATTTGATATCTGCTAAATTGTGCTGCATTTTAAGGAAAAGGTATGGGGACTTAAGATCAGCGTTGGTGTAGAAAAAAATTAAGGAATTAGTATTCTCTGTCTGTACCTCATTTCTTGAGAATCCATTCTTCCAGATGACCAAGGAAGTCCTATTTTGGAAGCATAAAGACAAATACCCATAAAATAAAAATATATAAATAGTTAACCCTTGTTCTAGGGAAGCTGGGCCTGGGAGTATCATTTTCAGTGGCTTTTAATGTTTGCTTTTTAAAAATGTGTCATGATATAAACCCTAAGTGTGAAAAAAAATTGGTAATGTGTGTGTGTGTGTGTGTGTGTGTGTGTGTAAGTTGTGGAATTATCAGAATTGTTTACTAAATGTTAAGATAGGTCAACTTTATAATAACATAAATCATTCATACTCATGAGTACATCTGAAGGTTTTCTTAAATGAATTTTACAAAGAACAAGACTATACTTTCATTAGGGACTTAAGCTGATTCTTCTTATTGCAGGTTGAAAAGAAGACCCAACACTTTAGTAGTCAGTATCATTTTCCAACACACAGCACTCAGTGACATATAGCTTCTGATGCAAGACCTGCAATGAATGCTCTAATGTCCCAGCCTCATCCTGAATTCATTTCTTAATCCAAATCTTGTTTGCATTCCACAAGGGATTGGCAACCTATGGTCTATGAACTAAGCATAGTTTTTACATCTTTTAAAGGTGCTTAAAATAAAAATAAAATGTAACAACAACAAAGACAACATGTGACAAATACCAAATGTTAAGCCTAAAATACCTTCTTTTACAGGACCTTTGCTTTGGACTGCAGCCTTCCTCAATGAGGGGAACTGCCCTTGAATGAGTAGAGAACATCCCCTGGCAGCTTCTTCTGGATAGGTCAGCGGGAGCATGGAGCATGGGACACACATCTGCAGGGCTGGTTCATACACAGGCTGGGAGCCAAAATTTCATCTCTATATCCATCTTTATGCTGTTCTTCTAAGGAAAATTCCTTCTCATCTTGGTTCCTTTATAAAGCATCCATAAAGCAGTACCCTGCACATTTCATGGGTTAAATCTTTGCTGACATGAATTGAAAGCCATTGTCCCTGAGGGTTGGGATTAGCCTGCAGCCTCCATGGAAGATCTGCTTCACCTTAAATTACATTCAAAACAGTAAATAACTCTTAAAATGCATTTCACAACAGCAGCACACTCATCTAAGTGTCCTGGCCTTGGTCCAGAGGATTGTGATCTAAATTCTCCATTTCATATGTTCATGTTTCTAATATTGCCCAGAAAGGTCATTCCCAGGTTGCAATGGATTGTAAGGCAGGAAATAAGAGCAGATTTTTGGCCTCACCATCAGATTGTTCTGTGGTTCTGAGTCCCTGAGCAAGATGTCTCCTGACTCGGCTCTCAGTTACTCCATCTGGGAAATGGGAATAACAAACTCCCGCTTGAAAACATGAAGATGGATTAGAAATGATATTTTTAAAGTGATTTCCCAGCTAAGTAAGAGAATGCTGAATAGTTCATAGATGCTTTCAGGGAAGAAATCAGACACATGTAAAATTCATTGTCTTCCTTTGGGAATTGAGAGAAATTATAGAACTTGAATTGGGCAATTCATTGTTCCAGTGTTTGAGAGGGTGTGGTTAGTGTTCTGAAAAAAATTGGCCACGTACAGCTGACATCAAGAGATGCTAACCACTAGTGGAATCAGATGGCTTTGGAAGAAAAGAAAAATCCCCAACAAAAATAGCTCGATAACCCCTATTCTTGGCTCTGGCTCAAATCCCCACATTTAGGTTTTAAAGTCTGGTGAGAAGCTCCTGGTACTGGCACCATCCCCGGGGTCCTTCTGGCCTTGTGAAACTCTTCCACCCGTGCACAGGTCTGCTCCTGCTTACCACTCAGGGAAGATGCCCACTGCATGCTTCTCTGGTGAGCCCAGGTCTCTGCCAGGTTGAAATCACCATGCAACATAGTCTCCCCAAAGCCTAGCTAAAGAGCTTGGTGCATGGTGAGCACTTGGTGATATCTGTCAAAGGAATGATATGCTCGCTCTGTGCAGCTGAAGACTTGGGCAGCTCTGCTCACTCTCCCCTGGGAGAAGACACAGCTCTGTGCACACTAAGAGGACACATCTGGTTGGCACCCAACACTGGAGAGGAGCCCACAGTAACAACACTAACACTCAGTTAGCACTTGCTGTAATTGTCAGGCATGACTGGAAGTACAGTGTGTGTTTGTGTGTGTGTGTGTGTGTGTGTGTGTGTGTGTGTGTGTGTGTTTTCGGTGCTGGGAATTAAACTCACCAGTATGCTCCCCCTGAGCTATAATCTCAGCCATTTTTTTTATGAGACAGGATCTTTTTCTTGCCCAGGCTGGCCTGAAATTTGCAATCCTCCTGACAAGCATTTTTATATATTTTAATTTTTTTAACTTTCACAACAATCTTAGGAGCTATGCAATATAGCTATCATTCCCATTTGACAGAGGAAGTCACTGAGGCCTAATGGAGGTTTGTAATTTGCCTAATGATTAGGATGATGAATGATCTGAATGCAGCTGACTCCAGACCCACTTTAACTACTTAGTTACAGTGTACTTCAAGGACCTATCACTCTTATCAGGGAAGCAGACTCCTGGAGAAGATGCCACTGTGTCACTGTCCCCCTCTGACCAATTAGCAGAATAGAGCACTGCTCAGTTTTCTAATAGCCCAGGGTAAGTTGGGCCAGGTTTCTCTATTCTCTAACCTGGACACTGAGGTGCAGGGCAGTCAGCTGTCTCAATCCCAGTCTCTGGTTTTACTGTGGCAAAGCAGGTGTCAGCAAGCAAGTCTGCTGACACTGCCATGCTTCCTGGGACTCTGCAGTGCAGTCACTTGCACCAGAAATGCTCACCCAGTATACTTCTCTGCCCCACCATCACCAGACTCCTTTGCCTAAGGTTGACAGTTGCCACCATGCCTGGCAATTGATTAATAAATACCTGCTACCTGTGAGGGACCTCATGCATCTAAATAAAAAGCTAGAAATAGAAGACATTTATTAAGGAACTTTTAATCCAACCTTTCTATGTACAAGTGCAGAAAACAAAGCAGCTGGCCTAAGCTGCCAGACTACTTGGTAGCAGCATAGAGAACAGAGGCCAGGTCTCCCAACAAGACATCTGGAGTGCTTTCCCTACTCTGATGGGCAGTACAATGGGAGGTACCAAGAACCTCTCCATAATGCTTGTTGAACCTCTCTCTGCCTCACCCACAGTGAATACAGGCCACTCACTGCACCCTGAGTCCCTCAGTATACAGAAGGCAAGCCATGCCATGTGGGAGAAAATATTCACCCTGCTATAGAGAGTCTTCCCAGGCCTGTGTATAAAAGGGATCCTGAGAGAGCCATGCATCCCACCCATCCCCCTCCCTTTCCTCCCTCAAAACTTAATTAATCATGTTTGCATCTGGATCCAGACAAGACAATAGCAGGGATGTGTTTTTGGTTAGGAACTGAAGCTGCATTCGCAAAGGAATGTTGATTAGTTAGTGGTCGGTATCATTGTTCATGCCTTTTTAAGTTACAAAAAATTTTAATATCAAAGCATTTCTCCCTGCACCACACGTATCTATTTCTCATAAGTGCATTCTGCTGGCATAATTTTCTTTTCCTTCCTGCGGGCTCTGTTTATGAGATGATCCATCAGGTTGTCTCAGAGTCTCCGTCCTACTCTTTAGCAACCAGAGGCCTTCCAGGTGAGCTGTGAGCTACAGCCTACAGCCTCTCCCCATGTGGAGGAGGAAAGAGAAAGGCAGACTTAGGTGGCAGTTTCATCCATCCTTGATCAGGGATGGATGTAAGACAGCAGGCGCTTCCTGTAGCATGCCCCAGGCCCTCATTATAAATGCTGCTGCCCTTTAGGATAAGGGTGGACCCTTAAAGGGAAGAAAACATCTTGAACCTTCTTAGACCCATGAATTTTGAGTTCAACCTGAATGCCTCAATTCAATCTTTCTGTTTTGCTCCAGGAAAATGCTCTCAATCTGGGAAAATCTCCTAATGTAGGAAGCATGTCTTAATGTGTACAACATGCCCATGTGTGTAGAACATGTCAAATCACAGATGGTAAGTCATGGCAGATAAGTAATGTTGGAAATATGTGGCAGAGCCGGAAATCTGTCTTCCTGGCCAGCTATCAAGTTAGACTCCCCTTTCAGATAGAGGTGACGAAGGAGCCATAGAAGACACTGAGGTACCTCTTCCTTCTGTGCAGAGACCATTTCTTCTCAGTTCCAAGCATGGTTCATTACCAGGTGTGCAGCATTGACAGGAATGACCAGAGGACAGCAAGAACAAAATGTTCTAAGATGCTCGGAAGCAAGCAGACCATTCCACGTGAGACAACATCAGCATGCCACAGTCACTGATTCTCCAGGGATACTGGTCCAAAGGGTAGGAGGATTTGTTTAGGAAAGGGTCGCTGGTAGGGGCAGTTGGAGAAACAAGGGATTTCAGGATATATTTAGGCCCGTTTGATTCCAAAGCAGTTTGGGTTAGCTGAGGCATGCTTGATTTGATCAGAACACAGCTCCTTTGACTTTTTGCTAATATTATTCCTTGACTGTGGCAAAGAAAATTATTGTGGGTGAAATATTGAAGCTGATGGTTAACCTGGAGACCCAGAATATTCTAGGACAATTAAACAGTGGAATCACATTCCCAGAAAACAATCAATTAATTATTTACTGATTCAGAAAATAAAATCCACATCATGCTAGACATATACTACACTGATCTCATTTACTTCCAGGCCTTACCATGGGGCTTGGCCTAACTTGGTGTCATTTTTCTCTCCCTCTACTTCTCAGGCCTTTTATTTGGGGTTGGCCACGGACTAGGGTGGATGTTCAGTTGTAGCTAGTTCCAGTCCTAAGGAAATCTCTTAATATCAGAGGCACATTGGAATGAAATGGAGATCAGCAAACCATATACAGCCTTTGGGCAAATCTGATCTCTTGCCTATTTTTGTAAATAAAGTTTTATTGGAACATAACTTCACCGATTCTTTATAGAATCATTTATAGCTGATTGTATCCTACACGAACAGAACTATGTAGTTGAAACAGGGAACAAGTGGCCTACCAATCCTAAAATGTTTATAGTTTGGCCAATTATAGAAAAAATTTCACCTCCTATAAATGATTTCCCCATTTTTCAAGTAGTGAATCAATGATCAAGTAAGATATACAATCAGATTTCCTGATTTCTTCCCTAAGATCCAAACTACAGATTGGCCTTCTTATTAGGAAGTTCTCTTGTTTTGTTTTTTAAACTTTTTGATTCCTGCCTCCTGTGGAATCAAAAATCGAAAAAATCGAAGAAGGAAAAAGTCATGAAAAAATTTTCACAATTATTTAGAAACCTGGGGACGACTTCAGTCTTTTCATCTTTATGGGGCCTGATCTGAGCTCAGAGCTGGGACTGTCCTCTGTTACTTACTTAAGGCCTCAGTCAGAATTGGGGTATGTTTGTGTTGACTCTAAATAGCCATCTGGGGAACACATAAAAATAGGTCATTTACATTCATTTATTATAAAATTAAAAAGGTATTTATGTGCTTATTTATTTTTACCACCGATACATACCCATAAAGCATCTGTAAATGAAACACACCTTTAGGATTAATTACATTAGCAATAATATAAAAATGAAGCAATACATATCCAGTTTACTCACCTGGGTAAAAACATAGGTTCTTTCAGGACTTTGGAGTAGATAAATAGATGAAGTACAAAGCTCAGAGACACTGAGTTCCTTGCATAAGCCTGCATCATCTTTGACCACCTCAAGTCAGCCACACTGGAGAGCTCATAAACATCCGACTCTGTGACCTTGCTCTTGGGAGTAGGGGAAGCTTAATGCCTCTGGAAAGTTGGACTGGTGAGTTGGCCCAAGGATGCTCCTTGTCACCAGGCTCATAAGATGCTCCTAGGCTGGTCTCCCCAGATACCTGTGTTCTCAAACCATACATTAAGATGCTACCCTTACTCTTCTCCAAACCCTAGGCCTTTTTGCCATTCTTATTGGGATGCTGCTAAAAGAGAGTCCATATCCATTATTTTCCAAACTAAGTGTGCCTTAACACTTCTCTTGGATCATGCTCTTGGACTGCCCATGCTGTGGTTCAGAGCGTTGGGCTGAACAAAGATGAGAATCACTGTGTTTACACACTCATGGAAGTCTAAATCTTCTGGGGAAATTTTAAACTGACAGTGAGGCCCGCAAAAAAATGAAGGAATAGTTGTGATCTGCAATGCTCTGGCTCAGCTCAACACAGCACCACAGTGTTTACCAAGGGTCAATCTAGTGACAGCTTGTATGCAGCGTTGAGAACTAGCATGATGCTTGTCACTGCTGGTTGAAGGGTGGTGGAAGCAGTAATGAGGGCTGAGACAGGAAGATCTGAAGCTGTAGATTCCAAGGCTCATATTGGGCATCTTCAGAAAAATTCTGCTGTTGTCACAGCCTGACTCCCTGCTGTCCAATCATCCCCTATTCACTTTAAGGACAAGGATGGACACAGGTATCTCCAGAAACCCTTCCAACTCAGAGAATCAAAATTACTTCCTAATCCTCAATCTTGTAAGAGAGACTGTCATTAGATATGTGAGGGTGTGGGCCTAGATATCTACACTGGTGCTCAGTGGTCATTGCTTCATCCCCCATAAAAGTTCTATGGGAGAAGGAGGCCCATCCCTGTTTTACAAAAAGGGAAAGTAACTCAGCAAGAACCCCCAATCACACAGACTGTAAATGGCAGAGCTGGGGTTTTCATAGCTCTGCATACCAGCTGTTTACAATGAGCCTTTTGGGAGGTCGGGGAGAGGACTGCAGATCCCAGAAGATCAGCATGAGGTCTGGGCCTCCCAGAAGGCTGTGCAGAATAACCTCTGCACAAGGAAGCCCAGCGGAGGGAACCAGAGGGGTCTGAAACTCAGCCTGTGTTCTGTCCTCCAACTCATGATCCCAGACACAAGACTGAGCCTCTAAAGAAGGCCTCTCTTATGATGGAGGAACAGAGGCTGGTGCTGTCCTGCTTATGGTATGCATGTTATGCAGCTGAGTGTGGAAAAGGAGAGCAGATCTACCTCCTCCCTGGGTGGTGCAGAGCTATGAGCTCATCTTACGAATACTTGCTTCATACTGTAGCATAGTCTCAAGTTAGAACTTCAAAAAATTATTGAAAACAAAGTGTAAAGCTCATCCATTTCCAAATATCATGGTGGGATGGAGTTCTAGGAAAGAACAATCAACAAATACTTCTTCAGCATTATGGGCTCAGCACTAAGTCTGTGCTCTAACTGAAGACAAAATCAGTTCTTCATAAAAAGCAGTGGAAGTCATCAGAATCAAACCCCTTTTCACCAGTTTGAGGAACAAATGCAATTTAATCTCTTTTATTTTTCAAAGTCCTCTCCCCTTATCCAATATCCTCTTTTTTACCCTTATCCTCACACTGAATTACTTGAGAACACTGGGACCTGAAAGTTTAAAAGTAGACCCAGGGTCTGATTGAGCGACAATACCCTTTCATTTCCTTATCTCTTGATGATTTTTTTAAGAGAGAGAGAGAATTTTTAATATTTATTTTTTAGTTTTTGGCGGACACAACATCTTTGTTTGTATGTGGTGCTGAGGATCGAACCCCGGGCCGCACGCAAGCCAGTGAGCGTGCTACCGCTTGAGCCCCATCCCCAGCCCTTGATGATGTTTTTGAACATGATTCTGTGCAAGTTTAGAAACTAATACTTGGGTTTGGCTGGGGAAAAACCCTGGAGGGTGATGCTTCATGTGTCTGTCCCAGGTATAAGGATTTTAGGTCAGATTCTCATGTTGAGCATCTTCCCCTCAAACGCAATCACTGTGTCAAAGTAGGTAGTTGTGGAGAATCAAATAGCACCAGGCACACCATGCCTCATTAACACCAAGTACCCTCTCAATTCTTTTGGCCTTTGTACTGAGCTAGGATTATGAGCCCAAGTTGCTCTTCTCCTTAATTTTACTTCTGTGGCCTAATTGTCCCTCTCTGCCCCTGGAGCTTGACTGGGAATGGACCATCTTGGGTTTGTTTTCAAATATTTGGAAACAGAAGTTGGCAGCCTTCCTATCTTCTCTATCAGAAATTTCTGGCCTCCTTTTGCAAACTGATGCAGCTCTTGCTCCGGGATTGGCGTGGCACACTGGAGGCCTTAAGGACTTCCACCTTGCTCTGGTAACAGAAAGTTCTCATCTCTCTCCCATCTCTCCTACCAAGGCCTCATATTTGCAAAATCCAGAAAAACAGTTATTTTATGTTCCCCAGGAAAAAATAAACCTTCTAGATGATCTGGAGTTTCTATTTCTAACATAAGAGAAGGCAAAGCTCATCTTTGTATAGTAGTGTGGCAAAAAAAAAAAAAAAAATAGTGTGGCAAATCCGGCAATGGGGACAATTAGAGAACAGGCCTATACACAGCACATGGTTAGGCAATGATGGTGTGGCCCAGAAATACAGGCACTGACAAGAAAGATTTAGGGAAGTTGGATCAACCATTGCTTTATTCTTGGACAAGCACAACCATCTTCTACACGACATCTTTAAGTGTCTTGCTACTATAGAGCATAAAAAATGAAATGCAGACTATAGGTTCCTAGCATCATCTCCAACTCTCCTCTGCTTATTTTCTGTGGTCCATCACATTGGTCCTTCCTGTTCCTTTTCCAGCTACTTCCTGGTAGCTTCATCCTTCAGAGTAGAGGTAGAACTTTATTTCATAAACTAATCATCATACCACTCCATTCAGTGGCGACTTGGGGACACGGCCTCCATCAGCCCGGGCTAAGGCGTCTGGGACACCCTCAGCCAGCTTGGCTGCCAGTTACAAGAGAGAAGGCGCTGGCGAGAGCCCAGAGAAGATCCCCCCCCCCCCCCCGCAAGAAATATATCGCTTGCTGACACTTTTATGAACACAGGCCGGTGCACAGGGCTGCTCTCCCCTGCCCAGCTTGACATCACATGCTCGCCCCGGGGCTGCCACTTGGAGTCAGGAAAGGCCATATATTTCCCTCCTCAGATAGGCCTAGTGGTTCTCGTCAGGTGCAGAAAGCCAATAAATCACCAAGGAAGTCTCGGCGTATCTATCTGTCAGGAGGCTTGTCATCTTCTCAGCCTTGATCCACATGAAAGCCCAGCCGGAGGGGCGGGGCGCGGCCGGGACGCGGACACCTGCAGGGCGCTGGGGCGCCGGATCTGCACGTGTTCACAACTCGGAGGGGTAGCGGGCAAAATTTACACCTCCTCCCCCTCCTGCACGGGCTTCCTTTCGCTTTGAAGTTTCGTGGCTCCGGACTGGGGTTGTGGGAGGCAAGGGCTCCAGCCTGGGGCTTTTACTATTCACCTCTTTGCAGCTACTTTGGGAGAAATAAAAGCTACCAAGGAAGTTTGGACGACCTCCTTACAACACAAAGGGAGGGGACAGTTTCACACCAGACTGCCCTTTTTGCTGTCTCCATGCCACCAAGAAGTTTAATCAGGAGTGGGGATTTGGGGCCAGTCCCACTAGGCAGGAGAACCCTCTTGGGTAAGTCCTTTCCAAAGTCCCCAGTTTCTTCCAGAGAGCAGGATGGTGGCTGTAGAATCGGATGGACTTGAGTTCAAATCCCACCTCTCCAATTTTCACCTTTCCAGCTTGAGTACATTTACTTTTACTGTCTCACTTTCTTCAGGTATAAATGGGAACATAAACATATTTCTCAGGGTGAGTGGGGGAATTAAACGAGGCAATATGTGTCCATTGCTTACCCTTGTACCTTGTACTGCATGCAGTAAAATCGTGAAAATATGATGGTTCCATTTTTATTTCCTCCCTCTTCTATAAATTGTCAATGATTCCAGCTGAAAGCTGCACATCCTGAGCCAACCCTGCATCCTTGGGCACCATGTCCTGCTGTTGCTGCAGACTCCCACCCAGCCAGGCTGGCCATATCAAACACCCAGGACCCAGTTCTCAGGCTGTCACTGACCTCCATGACCTTAGAGCCCTCATCTCTTTGAATGAGTTTCTACCTTTGAAGACATTCAGGTGGCTCCTCTTGTGTCCTTGTTGTATTTTCATAAGGGATGCCACAGGGTGTTGGATAGAAGATCTGTGTTTCCACTGAGAACCTGAGTTTTCAGGGTGAAGTAAGAAAACTGCTTTTGGTCACATGGCCAGCTATGCATCCAGAACTGGAACTCAGTAGTTTTTCTGCCCCCACGGTCCCACCAACTTATTTGGGGACACATTCACTAGGTAGAGGAAAGAAAGAAGAAAGCTAATTTAATGGACTCCATTTCCATTTTTAAATCTCTGACTCAGCAGTTTTTTGATTGTTTGTTGACTTATTATTTTTTTATCATCTCCAATCTGAAAGCCATAGAGAACCTGTCATCTAATCTCTGGGCCTCGGTTTCTTCACCTGCAAAATGAATGGGCAGGAATACTAGTGTTTTTCAATGGAGGGTTTCTGGGATCTGGGAAGAGGACTGTGTTGCATATTATAGAATGTTTAGCATCTGGCACCTCCAACATTAAATGCCAACAGAGCCCCCAGGCCTGTGACAATCAAAATTGCCCTCACATTTACCAAGTCAAAAACACTGGATGACTCCATTTCCCTTACAGTCCTAATATTGCACCAGTTAAGGAGTCTTGTTTCAAGTACCAACCAATCACCCTTGCTATTACTTAAGTCAAGCTGGTTGATGTTCTTCTAAAAAAAAAAAAGTCTGTATTATGGAAGCAATCAAACTTGCCTCATACTGTGTTATAGAGCAACTGAGAAGATATGATATTTTAAAAAGCGGATGTGAAACCACTTTTTAAAAGGTGATTTCTAAAGGTAAGGTATTATTATTATGTGAAAATAGTAGTAACAACATCTTATTAATAGACTCAAGTCATTGCATGCACATCCTCTTTTAATTATGAAAGGATTCTCTGGGGTAGGTTTTACTATTTTCATTCTTCATGTAACAAATAGATTAAAGGGGTAAGAGATTTGCTCAAGGCCATGCTGCTAGAATTTGAGCCCAGACCATTTGATAACCAAACCCATATACTAAATAATGTCCTCTATTTACTGCTTATGTGGGTCAGGAAGGCTTATTCCCAGATCAGTGCAATCTCTCCATAACCAAGTTACATCTGATTCCACACTAACTATAAGATCATTGCTTTAGAAGATTGAATTGAGGAATTCCATCAAGGGGAGCTATGACTTCAAGAAGCCTATCTTACAAATCACCTGCTCCATTGTCTTCCTTAACATGACTCAGTTTTTGTGTTTTGTGCCTTTCCTGTACGCTTTGCGAGAAAGAAGTTTCCTTACGGTCTTTCAATATTTGTATATTTTATTACTTTGCTACAAATCTCTGTTCTTGCTATCTTACTTACACACAAGTCACACCAGATTTACCAAATAAAAATACAGGATGCCCAGTTAAATTTAAATTTTATATAAACAGCCAATTATTTTGATGTAAGGATATCCCAAATATCGCATAGGACATATTTGTTTTTTAATTATTCATTTTATTCAGAAATGCAAATTTAATTGGGTGTCCTGTGTTTCACTTGATGATTCTAATCAGGGCTTGTCACATTCCAGTGCTCTTCAGCCTTCAAGTCCACCAGGAGACAGCCAGCCAGAGAGGGGCGGGGTTCTGCATGGGTCATGGTCAGAGAGCCCCAGAACACAGAAGTCTTTATCCTAAGAGTGTTCTCAGACTGGCTGAAAATAAAGACTAGTGTCAATTGCTTGACACTGAGTGTCATGCCAGCACACTCCTTGGTCATATTGGACCCCTTTTCCTTCTTTTGTCACTCAGTCCCAGCCCCCTTCAGCCTCTCCCTTTCAGGTTCCCCAGATACCTTTGCTTCCCTCCATCTTCAGTTTTACTTCCTTTTCTCAACAGTCTGCATCTGGGGGACTACAGCAGCCCCTATGCTTCCTGTTTCCATTCCTGTATTGAGTGGCCACCCTCCACTCACACCAGCGTGGTTGTGCTTTCTTTTGAAATAGCATGCTTCCTCTGATGATCCCAGTAACCCCACACGCATTGTAGAAATATTTTAAAAATCCCCACTACAATAAAGGAAAATATTCCAGTCTTCCCTGGTTATTTCTCTGTTCATTTTTTTTTAGTTTTTTTTTTTTTTCATTTTGTACCCAATAAACCATGCTTGAGTAGTTAAGCCTCAAACCATGCTTGAGTATTTAAGGCTCCTATGACCTGACCTTTACCTACTTTTCCCATCTTTGCTTGACACAGCGTATCTCACAACCCAAACTCTGGCTACTTCAGCTATACAGTAATTTTTCAGTTCCCTAAAGAACATCCTTCTTCTTTGTCTAGGCTTTTGCAAAGCCTTTTTCCTCTTGCTAGAGGTCGCTTCTTCCATTACCTGCTAGTACACTCTTATTTATACTTCAGAACCCATTTCCAATGTCACTTCCCTGAATTTCCCTTGCCAACACAGATTTAGGAATAATCCTCTTCTTGATCCTATACTCTTCTGCACTCACACAGTCTTGATTAACATCATTCTTATGGATTTTTAAAGCACAGTATGTTGGAAATTATTTGTTTACACATATATTGCCCATCTAAATTGATGTCCTTGAGGGTAGAGACCATATATTTTGGAGACGAAGACCTCCCACAATTAAGAGCTCAATAAAATACTGGCTAATCACTACATTAATGAAACCATTTCTTTTCTATATGCCTTATGCATGTCACTGAGGGCCTAGTACTAATTATTCTACCCAACTAAATGCTGGTTTAAATGCTGCTCTTATTTAACACTTGACTATACCACTAAATTATAAATATGGGTTGAATGACTGAGTTATCTTCCCATGGACTTAGTAGAGGCTATAGCACACAATAAATGGCAAAGGTCCCAGGTAGGGATTCAGGGACCTTGAATTTTTTTTTAAGATAAACCTTATTCTAGAAAAATTTTTTAAAAAAAAACCTAAGTTGTAGTCTCTACTTTTTCAAACTGTGTAAGTTGCCTTGGTTGCCTGTGGGGAGCCATTCTCACACGTGACTGGGCAACTCCTGGTTTGGGTGTGAGGCGCTCTGGCTAAATTGTGTCGGAGCTTTCCCGGCCCTCTCCTGGTGCGAGAGCCTGTCCGTGTGGGGGTGTGACTGACCACTGACCCCGGGGGCCAATCACTGACCCTGACCTTGGAGTGCGGCCCCCCTCAACCTTCATTGGATGGAATTCTCCCCTGAATTTCTTGTTCCCCAATAAAAGGCCACTCCCTGGTGTGCTCTCTCTCTCCTGCTAGCCCTGAGTAATCCTTGCTGCCCTACCGGATGGTTCGAGGTAGGAACCAGAGGGGGAAGCCGTCTCGGACCTGGTCATAGAAAAAGGTAACTGAGTCTGTGTGTTTATTTCGATCTCACTAGTTAACTTTTATGCCAAGAACCTCATTAATGAAACCAGTGCGCTGGTTGCATGGTGGAAGTTGCCTTACTTATAAAATATGAGGGGAGATCCAATCCACCTCCTAGGTGCTCTACATCTTTAAAGGGCAACTAATTTATAAATACTCTTGCCAATTGTGGCTTCCTAGTAAGTTGTGCCTCTTTTGCTCAAAATGAGTATAAGAAAATGATATTTATTTATTTATAGTACTGAGGATGAACTCAGGCCTTGCACATGTTAGGCAAGCTCTCTTAACACTGAGCTCTTCTTCCAGGCAGGAAAAACATTTGTTAAGTACTTAATATGGGCTGGTCAGCTCCTGTCCTAGGAGCTCTCCAGTTTCACCATTCAAGATATAATGAGAGCATTATATGGCATAGATAACATCTCCAATTCAGTTAATGTTCCTCTGTATGCTCACCCACTCATATGTATTCAATATTGAATGTTGATTAAAATACCTCTCAAATCTACCTGAATTGGTAGACTAAGTAGATTGTCTTCCATAAAGTGTGTGTGTGTGTGTGTGTGTGTGTGTGTGTGTGTGAGAGAGAGAGAGAGAGAGAGAGAGAGAGGTCATCCAACCAGGAGAAGGTTTTTTATTATTCTGAACAGAATAAAAAGATAAACCTTCTTCTAGCAAGGGGGAAGTTCTCCTGTTGATTGCTTGAGTTGGGGCATGGGTCTTTCCTGATCTCTTCAGGCTAGAATTGTATATCGGCTTGCTTACTATTGAATCTTCCCAGCCTCCATAATCTCTCATTCTCTGTCTCTGTTGAGCTTGTCCCCCACTCTCTACACATGCGCTCGCACACACACACACACACCCCACTGGGAATGAACACAATAAGTTATTGTTCTAAATCACATATATTTATATCTTTAGGCCATATCAATAGTGGATGCATATGTGAATTATGAGGTTATGAATTGGTATTAAATGTTGAGTTTATGTATATGATCATGTGTGTGTGTGTGTGTGTGTGTGTGAGATTGATCTTTTTCTATGAAGAACCTGATTAATACAACCTGTCAGACAATGATCAGCCAGATGTCAAGGGCTCCTGCTAAACTTGATAACCTGAAAGGAGAATTCAAAGCCTGCCCTATTCCTACCTTTTTCCATCCATCTATCTCCAAGGATCACCCACCCCTGCAGGGCCAGCTTCCAACATCATTTTGAAGTCTCTTCACCATCTAGTCACCAATGCCATTTTCCTCAGCTGACTGTTTAATGCCTTGTGCCTTCCTCTTAGAAATCTGATGGTGCTACCTCAGGTTTCCTCACTATCACAGATTACAATTATGTAATAATGTTAGTAATGATAGCTAGCATTCATTTGCTAAGTTGCTATAAGTGAATGATCTCATTTGATCTTCCAACAACTCTATTCAATAACTACTGTCAGCCCTATTTTATAGGTGACAAAGTACACGGAAGCTAAATGCCATTCCCGAGATTAATCAGCAAGGGACAGAGCTGGGCATGAACTCAGTAAATCTTGATTCTAAATCCTATATTGCTGCTAGAATGTTTCAGAGGTTACATAAACATGGTAGAGTGGAAAGAGCTTGCTCCCAGGAGCCAGAAAACTTGACAATGAGAGGCAGCTCTACGGCAGGCCATCTGTAGGAACCCAAACTCTGAGTCTCAGCATTCTGTTCTCTAAAATGGTAATAATCATCGTCATGCCTGTTTCTCCTAACCCACAGCACTGTTCTGAGGATCACAAGAATGAGAGTATGTGAGAGTTCTTTGTCAATTGTAAAGAGCCTTACAAATATGAGTTATTATTATTTCCAGCTGGGGTTGTCTGGGACTACTTCAATAAGGGCATTATAAATTATTGATAAGACTTTATGTGGTATTTGTGCTTTAAGGACGAATGAAGTCTTAAGTCAAAGGAGTGAAACTCTGGTATGGAATGTCGGTTGCAGCCCTCCAGACAGAGGGTTTGGGGCATGTGAATTGGGTTTGGGCCCAAATCCAAAATACCAGTCAGCTTAATTTTGATTCCATGGTTATTGAGTTGTTATTAAATGATGATTACTGTTTAGTTTTTCATTGAACATATCAAAAAGTAATAACATTAGCAGACATTTATTTGAATGCTTATCTTGTATCAAGTATTCTATTCTTAGAACAAGAATATACTTGTTCTAAGCATTTTGTATGTTTATATTATTTAATCTTTATAACAATCCAGTTAGATGAAAGTTTCTATGATAAATATGACTATCCTTACTTTCCAAATGAGAAAGATGAGGCTCAGAGAAGTAAAAAAATTTTCTAGGATCACACAGATGATAAATGGTCGAACTTGGACTTGAACCCAGTTGTTTTGACCCCAGAACTAGGAAAGACAGAGGAGGAATGGAAGGGTGGTGGGGAGAAAGAAGATAAGGAGAAGGAAAACTTTCTACTAAGTATTTTCCAGGTAGGTTATTCTGAAACCTGGGGAAAGGAACTGGACAGAGAAGGAGAACCAAATAATCTCCAAATGAAACACGTCCTGGGAGAGTTAGAGCAAGGTCACTGGGCCTCTCTTTATCAGGTAGAGAACACACACCTTCCCATCTATGTATTATCCTAGAACCACTACCATAGTGATGGAAATACAAACCTGGAGCTGTGAAGGTGAGGTCTGGGGCAGATCTCTGGCAAAGATGAGGTTCCAGTGAATCCTAGAGAATCAATATGGTCCAGCCAGGCAAAGTAGGAAGGAGGCACAAAACTGCATAACAAGTGTTGGGGGAGCTACAAGTAGCATTACAGGTACTATACAATGCAAAAGGCAGCGTGGGGGAGGTTAGGCTTAGGCTGGAAGGGCAAGTAGGTCTAGGTCATCTGTATATGGAGGACTCTGTGACAGGCCACCACATCTGATATATATATATATATATATTCATAGTAGGGATTGAACCCCAGGGGTGCTTATCCACTGAGCCACATCCATAGCCCATTTTTGTTTTGTTTTTTGAGACAGGTTCTTGCTAAGTTGGTCAGGGCCTCACTAAGTTGCTGAGGCTAGATTTGAACCTGCAATCCTCCTGCCTCAGCTTCCCAAGCTGCTGGGATTACAGGCATGTACCACTGTGCCTGACTTGATATGGTCATATTTTAAGTTAGACGATCTCCTCTGACCAGAGTGGGGAGAGTACCTTTGTTGGGTGGAGACCAGGGTAAAAGATAAGAATGATCCAGATTCAACTCCACTTTCCAAGCAAATCACTGTACAGCTGATGGGGAATATCAGGAGGGGATACTTGGGTGGTGTTTCTAGAAGCACTTGACAATTGTCTGGATTGGGGTAGAGAGGGCAGCCCTGGAAGATGTCTGGGTGGGTTCCTGCAGAGTAGGTGGTACAACTAGAAAAGGTCTGGAATACCAGAAGGGAAGCAGCTCTGAGAAATGGATTGGTCCAGCAACAGATGGGAATAATAAATCCATAAAACTCTGGGAAGCAATCAGGGATAGAAATATTGGTTTGATTTTTTAAAAATAATTCATTAGGCGAGGTGCTGGACTTGGAAGGATTAGACAAGTCAAATAAGTTACAATATCAGACCATCCTCAAAGATCAATGGCTGAAGACACAAATATATGTATTTCTCCTGTCAGATATATATTGTTTGAGGGGCTCTGCTTCACATCATCACTTAGGGTTCCAAAATAACAAGGCTGCATCCCTCTTGTAACTTCAGCATCTAGAACAGTGGTTCTCCTTGGCCTCTTCCTTGGCAAAAGAATAGAGGGACCATAGAATTTCATGGAGGTTTTTTGCTCCCTCAGCCTGGGAGTGACACATCATGTCTAAGTGTGTACACACACACACACACACACACACACACACACACACTTATGGTGAACATTGCTGAGACTGCTGCATGTCATCAGCATATGGGAAGTGATTAAATTCAGGACAGTAAGGATGGGATCAATCAAGGTCAAGTCCATGGAGTGAAAAGAGAAAGGTCAAGGATAAAACCCAGGGAAACACCTTCCATAGCCAAGGGTGAAGGAGAAGAGTCCAAAGATGAGACTGAGGTATGAAATTGAAAGAAATAAGAATTAGGAGGCAATAGGGTCTCTCAAACCAAGTGGATATGTCTATAAGGAGGCGTAGAGTGGCAAATGCAGCCTAGAAGTTAGTAGCATAAAGACTGAAGTCTATTGTATTTGTCAATCAAGAGCAATTGGAGACCCATGGCAGTGGCGCTCTCCTGTAATCCCAGCGGCTCAGGGGGCTGAGGCAGGAGGATAGCGAGTTCAAAGCTAGCTTCAGCAAATGAAGGTGCTTAGCAACTCAGTGGGACCCTGTCTCTAAATAAAATACTGGGGATGTGGCTCAGTGGTCTAGTGCCCCTCAATTTAATCCCTGGTACCCCCTCCCCCCTGCCAAAAAAAGAGGGGTTGGAGAAGATTTTAATAAAAGTGTTTCTTTGGAGTATTTTTTTTTCTTTTTTCTTTGCAATACAGAGGATTAAACCCAGAGACAATCTGTCACTGAGCTACATCCTCAGAGCTTTTTTTATTTATTTTTTTTTAATTTTGAGACAGGTCTTCCCAAATTGCCCAGGCTAACTTCTAACTTGCAATCCTCCTATCTCGGTCTCCAGAGTAGTTGGCTTTACAGGCATGTGCCCTGTGCCTGACATGGAGTGAATATTTAACCAAACTTTTGTTTCAGAAAAATCTGGTCACTCTATAACTGGGTGGGAGAATTCCTAAGGTCATAGCCCCTAGAAGTACTTCTGAAAGTAATGCTGACAATTCAATTATGTGGTCCATCTTTATCTCTTAACACCATTGAAAAAGTTTAATACATTTGTAATTGAAGATTAGTTAATTGGGTGGGCTAAGAGTTGTAAATGTATGATAACTGAAATGGACCTTATTGAAACATTCAGTAATATTCTGATAGAGTAGCAATATTATATCTTGGGAAGGTTATCCAAAGTGAAGTTATTGCCAACTAATAATATTCCTTTAATTGAATTGGTAGCTTACATTTATGGTTTCTTCATCCTGCAAAGGAAGATGTGTTATTTTCTTGTTTTGTTTTTTCACTTGAGGAAATTGATCTAATAATAAATAAAATGACTATAAGTTGATATTTGGAGCACATTTTTTGAGCACTTCTGGGGAAGAGGAACCTGAAAGAGACATTTGTTGACTACCTATTACGTGCTAGGCAATTTCCATACATAATTTTTCATAATCTTCACAACCACCCAGTGAAATAAATCTCCTTTTATCCTCATTTTGTAAATGTGACAGAATTGAATAGAAGGTGTGAGTTTACAAACTGCAGGGGCTCTATTGCATTTGCTGTTACCCAAGGAGTCATTAAACATGGGCCTGCATTTCTGATTCTCACAGGCCAGCTGGGGATTTCCCTAGTTACCCTCAGTCCAGAGCTGGGAGCCCATAGATGAAAGGCTTCTGGGATCTGTGAACCCAGAACCGCTCTACCTTCAGAGAACCTGCCTGCCAGCTTTCAGCCACATGCATGAAAGGGGCCATTTCCATCTGTCGACCTGTCAGGCTGCCTCTTTCTTGGGCTTCTTTCCTCCCTCCTTGGAGTTTCTTCAATAAAACATTTCACTCCCTTGAAAAGCATCTCCCTGAGTGGCCTGGGGAGGGCCCAATCTGGTTCCATTTAGCTCTCTGGGGATGAGAAGGAGGCATCCTCGCCTTTCACATAACTTTCCCAGCAAGTGGTATCTCGGTTTCTTTTCCCAGAAAAAAAAAAAAAAACTATGAAAAAAATAAATTCCGGTCACTCTCCCATCTCACAAGTCCTATTCCTTGCAGTTTCTCCAGGGTGCTGACCTTTCCATTGCCCTGCCTTTACCCAGTGCCACCGCCATTACTCCTGACTCCCAGGAAGACTGATCGGAGAGACTGAGTGTGGAGCCACCTTCTGGCCATGATTGGCAACTTCGCCTCTGTTAGTAGCTCTGCTTCAGGGAATAGCGTGGCTCTGGTGTCTCCAGCAAGTTTCTGTCACCCCTGCACAAGACCACTGGGAGAAGCAGAACCAATTCTGCCTAAGGCCACCTGGAGGGAGAAAATACAATTGGCAAGCCCACGTGTGTGGAAGGGCCTAACAGAATTTTCAAATCGTAAAGAAAATCATCTTCTAGCCAGGCTCTCCTTCCAGCATCTTCTCTCCTGTCTCCAATGCCTGAAGCTAGGACCTCTTCCTGTACCTATTTTGCTCCCCCTTGACTGATCATTCACCACTACAGTACCAAACCGAGTCACCTGCAAGGCTTCAGAAAACAGATCCTTGGGCCCCATCCAGAGTTTAGGAGAGGATTTGCTTTTCATTGTACTACCATTGGTTTGCAACCCTGCATTGCAAATTCGAATCCCTGTTTAAAAATATTAAGTGTGTACGCCCTAGTACAATTAGCACAATGCTGATGTTTAAAAAACCACCCGAGATGATTCTAAAGTGTAATCAGCCTGAGAACCTCTGTATATCTAGGCCAGGTCTTCACCTCCCAGAAGTATTTAGACCTACATAGAGAATTTGAGAAACTTTCTTAAAGACCCCAAATAACACATTTAAAAGGTTATACTTTCAGGACATGGGCAGATTAAGGGAAAGGATGAATATTTTACCCAAAGTGGTCATCTTTTCTGGTGTCTCTCATGATACATGGCCTGCTTAAACTGCCAGGATGATGGAGTGGTGACCCACATGAAACCCTGGAGACAGATTGAGGACCTAACTCCATGCCTTAGTGCTTTGTGACCTGAAGCAGCTGTGTAACCTCATTAAACCTCAGGTTCCACCTCTGTGAAATAGGGACAATAAGCGCACCTGTTGTATAAGGTTTATCTGAGGAATAAAATAAACAATCCAGGCACTCCCGAGTAGTTAGAATTCTATAAATGACAGCTATTGTGTTACTGTGGCCATTGTAATCACCATTGTTCTTTTTTATAACTCTGATAGCCTCGGGAGAGCAAGAGAATTATTCTGATTCCAAGCTTGAGGGTTCCTCCTCTGTAAGTTGTAGAGAAATAGACCTTATTCCTGAGATCCACTGCATGATTTGTTATTGGTCTGTGATTCACCCCAACCACTATCCTTGCCAGAATGTTCAGCATCATTATCAAACTCTACCTGTCCAATCCTAGCACAGGATATTGCTCCCTAATCTGTCCTCACATCATGTTGGAACCCTCTGCAGGATGGCATCTCTACCTACCATCTACCTAATTGCACAAACTAAATATAGGGAAATTATGCTAGATTCCTGCCTGTCCCACCACTACTAGAAAACAAATCAAACAAAAAATACATACAATCATTTATAGAACCTGATGATTCTTCTAATTGTGTGTGTGTCGGGGGCGGGGGATACTGGGAATTGAACCCAGGATCCCTTTACCATATCCCCAGCCCTGTTTATTTATTTTTAATTTTGAGATAGGATCTCGCTAAATTACTGAGTCTGCCCTTGAACTTGGGATCTTCCTGCCTCGGGCTCCTGAATTAGAGGTGTGCACCAATGTGCCTGGAAATTCTTCAAATTTCTAAGTTTCCTGTACTGCTGCCCTCCTTCAGGTTCTCATCTCTGAATTATTTTAATAGACTCTTACTTGTCTCTATTTCTAATTCTTCATTCTTCTGTCTTAGGTACCACATTATTAGCAGTGAGACACAAATATAATCATGATCTTTGCTCAAAACTCTTCGATGGTTTTCTGTCACCTATTATGTTGAACTGGACTTGCAAACCCAGATACCTGTAGGTACAGACAGGAAACCCAAACTCCTGGCACAGACATTGGTATGTTCTATCTAGATATATTGATTTGCAAAAACTCAGTGCAAACCAAGGAAAACTTCTCTTAGTCATGAAGACCTTGGGTCATAAGTTTACATTGCCATGGCCTACCATATAAATTGAGAGTTTTTGTATGGCCTGCAAGGTCTTTCTTAATGTGAACCTTGGTACCTGTCTTCCCCCATTCTAATTCCTCTCTGCTTATATTTTATGTTTGAATAATCCTAAAGTATTTAAAGTTCCTGAACTCATACATGTTCTCTTGTACCCTCATGTTTTTGTTTGGGTGCACTCTCTCTGTAGAATTTACTTCTTTTTGATACCCTGGCCAAATCTAGTTTATATTTAACAGTTTGGAACTATGGTTTCTTTAGATTAATAGAATTCTCACTCTCTTCTAATCCTGTAACCTAACAGTGACCAGATTATATTTATTTGTTTATTTTCATATCCATTTTCTTTTCCAGGCTCATTGAAGTGGCAACTTCTTCCTAAGATGTTTCTTTTTATCACTGTTAATAGCTGCAAACTTTTAGTTTCTGTTTCTGCTCAGCATCTATGGCAGGAACCAGAGCTGCCTAGAGAAAGGGCTACTTTCAGGAGAAAGTCTTGAAACCAGGAAGTCTGTACTGTGTAAAAGATTCTGAGAACAAAGGCCTGTGCTCAGCCTTTGGAGAAAGCTCTGCTGAGCCTATACCGGCACTGAATAAACCTTGCTCTTTTGCTTCTCCAAGTGCAGTTTGTCCCTTTCCATTGCCATAGGTTTGTGTATTTTTCTGTATTTTTCCATATTTTCCATTAACATCATAAATTCCTGAAGTCAAAGGCTGTCTTTTCATTTTAATATTCCCAGCTCTTACCACAATGTCTGGTATAGTCTCATGAGTGTAAGAATGGAAAAGCAGTATTAGGTAACATTTCCACAATTCTAGGCACTAACCCAAGCACTTTTGCATGCATCATTGTTTTAATTCCTAAATCAAGTACCAAAAATGAGAGGAAGGAGACAAGTCTGGACTGAGTCCCTATGTAACATACATGTGGGCTGTCCCTAAGAGTTCTGTCGAAAGTGATCAAAAATGTCTGCAAGGGTAGTTTAAACATCTGGGATCCTCCATACTGATCTATGATTACCTGTATTCTACTATATTAAATTAATTATTTTATTCCTTATACAATAACAAAGCACTTGAAGACAAGGACTTCAAGGAGTTTATATCCTGCCTGGCACATAGTGGAATCTGTGTAAATCTTAGATAAATGAGTGAATGAATGAATGCTTTTGCAGATTTTTTTACTACTCAAGTTTGAAAAGCTCTAAAATTCTGGTTCTAGCCTTCTCAGTAATTTCTCTGATTTTTTTTTCCTTCAGAAACATGTTGGTTACATGGGATATATTTTATAAACGATAACCATATGCTATATCTGAGATAAAGGGAGAAAGAGAAAGAAAACTAGAGGTAAATAATGTATAAGGAGGCAAAGAAAGGGATAAACAGAAGACAAGGAAATCAAAAACCAATTGCAGCCATTTCTATGGATGGTTTGAGGGTTTATCGTCAATACATTTCACTTGCAACTCTGTAAAAGTGTTCCTGCAATTAAGCTATATGGTCACCATATGTCAGTAAAATAATAACATGGCTCAGCAAGATTCACCAAGGTCTGGAGTTCCAGAATACAACTTTAGACCTACAGAGACATAATCACAAAATTCCATCATTACATTGATATAAAATAAACTTTATTAAAACAGATAAAGAAATAAAGAATCAAGATGTAAAACTGTTCAAGGAAAATATAAAAGTCTCAAATTTCACAAGTATCTAAATGTGTCTCTTTTAAAAAATGTATTTATTTTTTAGTGTTTCTTGACTATTGTATAATAGCTAAAATTCATGTCTCAAATTTCTACTATTATAGTCCTCTTCACAATCTCTGTCTAAAATTAAAGATAATTGAATTTGGTCAATTTACCTATGTATACTATTATCAATTCCTTTCTTCCCACTTATCCCTGCCCCCATCTCACTGCCTCTACACACACACACACACACACACACACACACACACACACACACACACACACCTGTCCCTCAGAGTTTACTTTAAGACCTTGCATTAGTCTGCTTTCCATTATTGGAACTAATATCTGAGATAAATCAACATATAAATAGGAGAGGTTTACTTAGGCTCAGAATTTGGGAGGTTCAGTAGCACATCATAGCAGAGGCATGTGGTAGAGAAAACTGCTCATCTCATAGCATCCAGGAAGCAAAGACTGGAAGGACCTAGTGATCTAACTTCCTTCTTTTGAGCTCCTTCACAAATATTCTACCACCTTCCAAAATCACCATAGGTTAGTCATCAAGCCTCCATCATATGGACTTTTGAAAGGTATGCAAGAACCAAATTATAGCAGATCTCATACACAGGACATAATTAAAGCTTATTTCCATAGTTGGTTTTCATAAGTAAATCATCGAGTAAATCTTTTTTTAAGTATATCTAATGCTTACCTTTCTTACACAAGGAAAATAAATTAATTGATGTAAAGTTTGGCAACTTCATGCTCCAGCTCTCTGATCAATCTTACCAGGCTCCCTCTCTATTCTCCTCTCACCTAACCATTATGTTATGTCAACATCTTCATGTTTTAATTTTTTGAGGCTATATAATTTTGAATTTTACTCATCAGACCTCCTTTAAGAATAGACTTTTGTGATCCATTTGCAACTGATAGTATGGTAGTGGCTGAAATTTGCCCTCTGAACCAGACAAAACTAAATTTAATTTTTTCATTCTACCTCTTTTTTTTCCTTTTGGAAAAGTATGCATATCATTCAGAACAGGAAAGCTTATGCTGCAGAAAAATCAGCCCCCCCCCCCAGATCCCAGCGGGTTAAGACAAAGTGTATTTTTCATTTGCATTACATGTCCAAATCAGATTGGCATAAAGCTCTACTCTTTGTATTAGGGATGCAGATTGATGGGGGTTCCTACCTCATGTAGACTAGTATCTTTCAAAGTAATCCACAGCCCTCATAGTGGTAACAAGAAGAGTCAAAAGTGTCTTCAGTTGTCACTTATGTGCTCTGTCCATGTCACTCTCCCACAACCCATTGGCCAAAGCAGGTCATATCACTATGTCTAACTTCAAGTGTGTGGGGAAGTGAAGTTCTCTAAGTTCTCCAAAGGAGGGGAGAATTGAGTATTGGTGAATAGAAATATCTGCTGTAGTCTGTCTTTAGTCTCTGAATATTTTAATGTTGTTTTCTGAATACATGCAGAACATACTTATTCCCTATTCAAGGAGATGACCTAAATATCCCACCAAGTGAGGGCATTAAATTAAAAATCTCAGGTCTTTGAGTGAAGCATGGTAGTTTCTTCAGCATGGTTCTTACACTGTAATTTTACATCATATTTGATCATATTTGATCTCAAGAGCCATAAACTAATAAAATCACAGGTGATCTCCTCCCCCTTTACCCCTGCCCAATGCACAGTTGATTGAATCAGAATGGGAAAATCACAATAACACTCCTATTCAGAAGAGGAAAGAATGGGACAGGTGCAGTAGATACTGGCTTATAGAAGTTGAGTCCTGGCTGGCTAATTTCTACTTGGACTTGAAATTTACTTTGATAGCTCTCTTATTCTTCAGGCTGAAGGATCTCCTCATTTGTTTTCCTCAATCACTGATGTATCTACCTCAAGGGAGTTTCTTCGTTTTCCTTTATCTTTCTTGATCACATCTAAAACAGGTGTTGGGGAATATGATTTCTTAGGGGACTGAGCATTTGCCCCAGTGCACTTCTTGTCCCAAATAACTAACAATCAATGTCTCAACAGTCACAAGGTCTCAAGGACAATGGTTCCTTTGGTCATATAACTCTCTCAAAAACTCAGTAGACTGAGGACTGCCCCCGTATATTGTACTTTAGTCTGCTCTGTATGACACTAACCATACTCAGTGCTTTCTCTAAGGAGGTCCCATATTTGCTATTTCTTTGCTTTCTCACCATCATCTGTCTAGGCATTCAATTGATTCAACTGTATGCCACATCTTTATTTTATTTCCTTAAGGGCTTCTGTTCAGTTAAAAGATTTTACTGGTCACACTGCCCTTCACTGAATCTTCACTTTAAGACACCTACCCCATGCAGAAGTTTTTACAGCTGTGTGTGGTGACTTTATCCTTAATTGAATCCTCCCTGAAAAATTGACTTTTAATTAGCCTTTCCTGTTCAGAGCTTTTATCACTTTTATATATCTTAGAATTGAGCATATATATCTTTGTGACTCCATAGCTTCTGAATTTTTGGATTCTCTTTATTCTTTTTCATTTTTGCTTGTAAATAAGCCAATTCTTTTCTGAATGCATCTCTTTCTTATGGGACCCTAACAAATATAGCCAATGGGCATACTGCAATACTCTGTTTCCCAACTTCTTCTAATAGATACATAAATTATTTAGACACATGATATGTCTCCAAAATGATTGAAGTTGACAGCTTCATCAAATGCTTTGCCATTAAATAGCATGAATTGCCAACTTTCCAGCTTTAGTTTTCTTACCACCTTCCACCTGCTCCATAAGCCAATGTCACATATTTTAGGGTTGCCTTTTTTCTCTTTTTTTTTGGGGGGGGGTCACACTGGATTTTTTTGTTTTATTTTATTATAGTAGCAAACTTCTTCATGCTCCAGTATCTGTATCAGCTGAATTGTCCAGATTATACTTTTGTAAAACAACCACCCTAAAATTTTAGTGGTTTGAAATAAATTTGTGATTTCAACAAGATTGTTCAGAAAACTGTTAATTTCTGCTCATTGTAGTCATGCAAGAACCCAGGTTGATGGCAGCTTGCCACCACACTCCCAACATGAAAGGCAATTAAATGCTCCAACCTGGAAGTAACTCACACCACTGCTCCCCACAACTCACTGGACACAACTAGTCACATGGGCATGCTGCCTTCAAAGGTCACATTCTCAACCAATTGAGTGGTTTTGCTTTTTACTTTCTTACCTCTATATTGATGAAGCAGGGCACTGATAGAAATGTCTGCCACACAATGTGGCTTTCCTGTACACTTATTTATTTGTGGGGGGAAAACCAAAATAATATGGTTTTAGAGAAATAGTCTTTTATTTCAGCAAAGAGAAGAGATTGTTGGCATAACAGTGATGGAGGCAGAAGGATTAAGATAAGGGACCAACCAGGAAACTCCTTCAGTAGTCCAGATCAGAGGTGATAATGGGTATGAGTTGAGGTTTATGAAGCTCAGTCAAGACTGAGATAATGAGTTTGTTTCTGTGTCCTCCATTCTATACCATTGGTCGACCAGTCTATTTTGGTGCCAGTACCATGCTGTTTTTGTTATTATTGCTCTGTAGTACAGTTTAAGGTCTCGTATAGTGATGCCACCTGCTTCATTCTTCTTGCTAAGGATTGCTTTAGCTATTCTGCGTCTCTTATTTTTCCAGATGGATTTCATGACTGCTTTTTCTATTTCCACGGGGAATGTCATTGGGATTTTGATTGGAATTGCATTAAATCTGTGTAGCAAAATCTTTTGGTAGTATGGTCGTTTTGACAATATTAATTCTGCCTATCTAAGAACAGGGAGATCTTTGCATCTTCTACAGTCTTCTTTAATTTCTTTCGTTAGTGTTTTGTAATTTTTATTGTAGAGGTCTTTCACTTCTTTCATTAAGTCAATTCCCAATTTTTTTTGAGGCTCCTTAATAAGACTCCTATAGTGCAAGAAATAAAATCAAGAATCAATAAATGGATGGATTCAAACTAAAAAGCTTTTCCTCAGCAAAAGAAACAATCAGTGATTTGAATAGAGAGCCTACAGAATGGGAACAAATCTTTTTTACCTCATGCACATCAGATGGAGCACTAATCTCTAGGATATATAAAGAACTCAAAAATCTTTATACCGGGGCTGGAGATGTGGCTCAAGCGATAGCGCGCTCGCCTGGCATGCGTGCAGCCCGGGTTCGATCCTCAGCACCACATACCAACAAAGATGTTGTGTCCACCAAGAACTGAAAAATAAATATTAAAAAAAATTCTCTCTCTCTCTCTCTCTCTCTCCTCTCTCACTCTCTCTTTAAAAAAAAAAAATCTTTATACCAAAACCAAATAACCCAATCAATAAATGAGCCACAGAACTGAACAGACACTTTTCAGAAGGTGATATACAATCAATCAACAAATATATGAAAAAATGTTCAACATCTCTAGCAATTAGAGAAATGCAAATCAAAACTACTCTAAGATTTCATCTCACTACAGTCAGAATGGCAGCTATCAAGAACACAAACAACAAGCATTGACAAGAATGTGGGGAGAAAGGCACACTCATACATTGCTGGTGGGACTGTAAATTGGTGCAACCAATCTGGAAAGCAGTATGGAGATTCCTTGGAACACTTGGAATAGAACCATCATTTCATAGCTATTCCACTCCTTGGTTTATACCCAAAGGACTTAAAAATAGCAAACTATAGTAATGCAGCCATATCAATGTTTATAGCAGCACAATTCACAATCGCTAAATGGTGGGACCAACCTATATGCCCTTCAATAGATAAATGGATAAAAAAAATGTGGTATATATACAGAATGGAATATGACTTAGCATTAAAAGAGGATAAAATCTTTAGCATTTGCAGGTAAATTGATGGAGTTGGAAAATATTATGCTAAGTGAAGAAAACCAATCCCTAAAAACCAAATTCAGAATGTTTTCTCTGATAAGTGGCTGCTGGTCCATAATGGGGATGGAGGAGGGGCACAGGAGGAATGGAGGTAATTTAGATAGGGCAAAGCGGGGAGAGAGGGGAAGGAGAGAGGGATCAGGGGTGTAGGAAAGACAGTGGAATGAGATGGACATCATTACCCCAAGTACATATATGAAGACATGAATGTGACTTATTTTGTATGTGTACAACTAGAGATATGAAAAATTGTGCTCTACATGTGTACTATGAATTGAAATGCACTCTGCTGTCATGTATAACAAATTAGAATAAATAAATTCTTTAAAAAAACTTGATTACAGCTACTTTTCAATCATACAAACAGAAAAAGGAAATTAGCCTTGGAGAATTTGTTTTCTAGAAATTTATAGTGAATCTCTTGAGATTCCATTCTTCTAATGCTTATTTAGTCTTGTAAATTTGCTTTTTAAATAATGGCATACATAAAAACTATGTGACTTAGGCCTGAATAAAAATGTTGAATATTTAAAAGATCATTGATATGTTTTAAAAAATAAAATAAAAGAGTGAGATACTGAATAGGACAGGAGAAGATCTAATTCAAAAAACAAATCCAACCGTGGGTTGACACAGGAAGATTACATTTTTTAGCAATGATCTCATTCCGAGTGACACTTAAGTTAAACTGAAACACCACAAAAACGTGAATCCTGAAACACCTCTGAGACTAAAGAGAGACTATTCCTAGGAGATGAAGGAGAACAGTCAACAACTAAATTCCCTTGTCAGCTCTATTTGGCCTTACTAATTGAATTCTTGTCTAAACAGGGCTAGTAACCTCAGGCCTCCAAAGCTTACAGCTACTCATGGCTGATTTTTACTCTAAATTTAGAGAAAGAAGCATTTTTCTACCTCTGTATCTTAACACTGTAATTCTTTCATCTTCCTCTCAAGTTCTCCTTTTGAGATTGATGAAAAGCTGTTGTGTGGGAAAGGAAGACTTTTCAGTTTTCCTACCCAATTTCTTCCTTAAATTCCCATGAAGGAGTTATGGGTGCAGAATCTTCAGACTTCATTATTAGACTTGGTTTCGGTTAATGTCTGTTAATGAGGTGAAGAGAGGTGATAAGTGCATATTAATGAGATTTGCAAAGGAGCCAAATTAAAAGCTGTTGCCAACTCCAGCGGTGACAGCAATAAACGAGAACTCTGTGGAGGACTGACTAACAACCAGGGAACAACAAAATGCGGTGAAACCTACACATGTGATACTGACTTTGGAGGAAAGAAGCAGGAGGCTTGGGGATTTGATTAAAAAAGGAAGAGCAATGCAGAAAACACAATCAATAGGAGAGACTTAAGGATAAAAAAAAAAAATAGCTGAAGTTCCCAAAAACTGTCACCACAAGAGGAAGTGGAGAAGGATGTGATAATTCAATTGACCTCAACCTCCACCCTCTACCTCACATTTTTCCTCCTGGAATGATGGTCACATGACCCCAGTCTCGAAAGTGTGTCCCCATATCTTGAACCAGAGGTGGGTTCTGGTACAGACGTGTAACCTGAGGAGTCCAATGAGACTCATGTCTGAGATATTTTTTTGAAAGCTAGAAAAAATGTAAAAATAAAAAGCTTTCTTCCTACAAGGATTGCCAAATTATACAGGTAATATAAACCTGGAGCTGTCAGAGAACACCTAATGGAGAAACCCTACCTGAAGCAGAGTTGACAGAAGAGAGACAGAAACCGAGACAAAGAATATGAGAATGAAAGGGACGGAGGTCTCCGGAATCACGCCTGAAGCCATAACTCTTGGAGTTTCAGTTATTTGTGTTAATAAATTCCTTTTTGGTACACGAGCCAGTTTCAGTTGGACTTCTTTATTTGAAAGTAAGGGGACACTAATCCAAGATATGCTTTCAAATATATTTCCCTCCTTTTTTTTCCATACCCTTTACTTTTCAACCATATGAGATGACTGCAATTTTCAGAGTATTTTGTAAAAATTATTCTTCTGACGCCTTGCTCAAGTGGCCTTCTTCGTCTGCTAGTGGAACAACACTTGTCTTCATAAGCTTATTTGTAGAAACTTTCCCATCTTCAGGGTTCCACTCAGACCATTTCTTTTTGGATATCCCTCCTGAACACTCAGTGGAATGTGATTTTTATTCTCTTTGTTATTCTAGATGAAGAGGCTTAGAATAGACTAAGAAATCTTGAAGAAGAACAAAGTTGGAGGGTTAAAACTATTTGGTCTGAAGGTTTATCACCAGGCTCTGGTGCTTGAATTAGTCAGAGTTCCCTGGGGAAATAGAACCAAGAGGAGGCCACACACACACACACACACACACACACACACACACACATGCTTACACACACACACACACACACACACACACACACGTGAGTTGACTCACATGATGGTGGAGGCTGGTATGTATGGAATTTGTAGTAAAGGATGATGCTGGAAACTCAGGCATGAGTTCTTATTACAGTCATGAGGCAGAATTTCCTCTCCAGGAATCCCTCAGGAACACTTTTTGCTTTTAACAATTTTCAGAAGATTGGATAAGACCCATAATTGAGGGTAATCTCTTTTACTTAAAATCAACTGTTTTTCGATGTCAAGAACATCTGAAAAATGCCTTCACAAAAATTCTTCGAAATATCTTAATACTTAGCACAATTGTGTACCACAGCCTAACCAAATCGGCACATAAAATTAACCATCATGGAAATTAAGACAATGTGGTATTGGAATAAAGACAGACAGACTGATGGAAGAGAGAGTCCAAAAACAGAAGTACACACATATGAACAACTATTTAAGCAAAACTTCAATGGCAGATGGTGAAAATAATGTTTTTTTGCATAGTAGATCAGTTGGATAGCCACACACACAAAAAAAGAACTTTGATCCATACTTCTCACCATATCCAAAAATTAATGCAAAATGGATCACAGACATAAATGCAAATCCTAAAGCTATAAAATTTCTAGAAGACCTAATCAGGAAACTTTGGTTATATTGTGTTAGATACAATATCAAAAGTATGGCTCATAAGAAAACCCATTGAGTGAACTTATTAAAAAATTTAAGAGACAGTATTAAAAGAAAAAACAGACCACATATATTTGAAAATCATATATATGATAAATAATTTGTATTCAGAATTTAGATTGAATTCTAAAATCTCAACAAAAAGAAAAAGTGACATAATTTAAAAATAGCAAAAGATGTTAGCAGACACTTTGCCAAAGAAAATATGTAGATGGTTTTTAAAAAAGCACATGAAAAGTTGCTAAACATTATTACATTATTAGTCTTCAAAGAAATGCAATTTAAAGAAACATACATTAAGGAAATGCATAATGAGATATTACTACACATCTATGAGTTTGGCTAAAATAAAAAGCTGATCATATCTAGTGTTGACCATGATGGCAAGGAACTAGAACCAAAAGGGAGGGAATGCAATTTGGTACAGCCTCTTTGGAATATATCGTGGGAGTTTTATAAAATGTTAAACATATACTTAATGTAATGCAACATTCCATGCCTTTGTGTAAACCCAGGAGAAATGAAGACCTTTGTCCATTCAAAGTCTTGTGTGTGAATGTTCATAGGAGTTTTATTTGTAATAACCCCAAACTGAAAACGAGCTAAATAGTAGTCAACAAGTCTATGGATAAACTGTAATATGCCCATAGGATGGAGTATTGTTACACTAGAAAAAGGAATAAACTCATACTGATCCAGGCTTCAACATTATTGAATTGCATACTGAAAGAAGCTGATTTTTTTAAAAATGCATACTGTATGATTCCATTTATATAAAGTTCTATGAAATTCAAATTAATGTATCATGACAGAGCAGATCAGTGGTTGTGTGGGAATGAAAAGGGGGAGCCTGAAGGAGGGATTACAAGAAGACTGAAGGAAACTTTTGAGGGTGATAAATGTGTTCATTATTTTAATTATAGTGCTGATTTCATGGGTATAATATATGTCAAAACTTATCAAGTCGTGTTCTTTAAATATGTTCAGTTTATAGCATGTCAATTGTACTTCAATAAAGACCTTAAATAAAAAGTAAATGTAGGCTAATGACAGAAATTTCAAACAAAGTAACCAAAGAACTCCAAGAGCTAAAGCTTCACATTTTTCAGCCTGGGAGTTCTTAAGGGGAATTTAGAATCTCAAGTTCTGCTTCTACCACTTCTAACATCTTTAAGTTTTATATTAATCATGTGTAAAATGGGAACAATAATCATTTTTATTCTGCTACCTATCTCAAGGGGATTGCTGTGAAGACCAAAAAGCGATAATGCACGTGAAAGTGCTTTGCAAACTATGGCACCCTCCACAAAAGCTAGCTATTGGCTAGTTGTTGTACACCATCTGCACACTATTCTTCCCCAATATATATGCTTCATGCCAGCTCAAACCCTAATAGCCGGTATATAAAATGTAATTAATTGTACAAGTTACTGGAAAAGCATTGAAACCCAGTATTTGGGGCATGACACATCCTAAATACATAACAGATTTTGGAATAAATCAGTTTCAGCCCCAACCAGAATGCAGGAAAAAGACAGATGCCTTCACACATATGCCAAGTGAGTGAGACCCACCCAAACAGGAATGGAGTCCAGGGCAAGAGAATGAAGCTGGTACACAGGCTTTTTGTTTCTTGTTACAGGGGGCAGTGACCCCATAGCATGTCCAGCCCTGGTGTGCTGAGAGGCTCTCTACATTTAGAGCCAAGCTTACGTGGAAATTGAATGTTTTTTTCCTTTTCCTCTCATAGCCAGAGTAATGGAGCCACAAATCACATTCAGCTAACTAAAATTAGAAATGACAAAAGGAAAAAATAGGTAAATATGCTCACTGTCACCCTTTTTCCATTCTGGCCTTTAGAATCATTAGTTATCTAATCCTAAATCACAGCTGGTATGTACCCCTTAATTTGGATTCATTTAAAGTTACTTAATCTTTTTCCAAGATTCTCCAGGGCCCCTGAGCATACAGGACCCTTGATTTGACTTTTCCCTACAGACCTAGGAAGGGAGAAGCCTGGGGAGTTGGGATATGCTTGGGCAGAGCTACAAATGATGCTGTAGAAGAGCAAGGCTAGCATTTCCTGGATGGACTGTCTGAACAGAGCATTTGGGAAACAAAGTTGGAAGTTAAAGAAATGGCTCAGATGGGAGGGAGGAAAGTATGGTGTGGGTATAGGCATGTGGGGAAGGGAGAAGGACCGAATTAAACAAAAAAGTGGGAAGAGTCAGAGAACAAAGTGACCTCTATAGCTCACCATCTGATATTAAGTGAAGGGATGGAGCCATAAGAGGTGGCATTAAATGAATGTTTCCCATGAGGCTGGATCCTCTGTTGTGGAACTTCAGGCAGCTCATTGGCTGGGGCTGGCTTCCTAAGAGACCTTGTGCACTGCTCACCAAGGACCCCAGGGGCCATGTGGTAGAGGTTTTCTGGCTGGGAATCTCCTCATCCAATATTCAGACTGGGAGGAAGGCAGACAGCTTGTTAAGGTTCATGAGTGTCTTTCAAAGCTCTAGGCAGGGATGCTGTTGTAATTATTGCATCTTTAAGGAGTAGAGTTTTACCCAATGAATTTTCTTTGGGCTTGGATAGTACATTTTTCTTTCTCTCAAATTACTAATCCTGGCTCAACTGAGTGACAATGACCATTTAGATTGCCACAAGCAGATTTTACTCTCAGGCACCCCTAAAGTACAGTTGAAGGGTTCCTAGTGGGACCTGCCTTTTCTATAAGGGGAAAAAATGATTTGAGAGGTGTTAGGAGACTTCACTGCAAAGCAAAATAACAAAACAAAATTCCCCCACAGACACTTTAAAATTTCTCATTAGAGATTTGTTAGTGTTGTTTGCCTTCTTTCTTTTCGTTTTAAATTAAATTTTTATTGCTTATACTTGAGGCATAAAACATAGTGTTAAGAAATAAAAAGGTGAATGGGTGGAGTAAATTAGCATATCCATCATCTCACAAATTTATCCATTTTTAAATTACTTTTGTGGTAACAGAAGCTGAAATCTACTAATTTATCAAGAATCCCATACAGTATGCTTTTATGACCTATTGTTATATACAAAATCTCTAGACTCACTCATCCTACATATCTGATAGTTTAATCCTCTAACTTGTATCTCCCCACTTTTCCCAAACTCAGGTCCTGGTAACTACTTTTTTTTCTCTATTTCTATACATTTAATTTATAGAAATTATAAATTTATATAATTCCACATATAAGTAAGATCATAAAATATTTTTGTTTCTGTGTCTAATTTCATTATCATAATCCTCCAGGCTCATCCATGTGGCGACAAATAGCAAGATCTTGTTCTTTTTTTATGAATGAATAATGTTCTATTGTATATAGTACCATAATACCACTTCATAAAAATATCTGCACTCCCATGTTCATTGCAGCATTATTTAATACTCAAGATATGGAATTAACCTCAGAATGAATAATGTGAGCCATCTTTCTGAAGTCTTCTTCTGGGATATTTCCAGTCAAGTCCCAAGCTACCAAGTCCCAGGCATCTCAGTAAACCTTCCTTGATCAGTTTCTCACCTATAATATTTAGAGGACTGACTGTAAGTCTGAGTCATCAGAGCCCTGGGTCCTGGAAGAGAGGGATCTCCTTTGGGGGACAAAGGACAGAGAGTTAAAAAGGGGCAGGGAACTAGGCAGAAAAGGCCACCATAGGTTATCTCACATTTTTTTTTTTTTTTTACCTTTCTGCTCAATGTCAGTCTAGGGTCTGTCTACATCAGTTTTCCAGTTTGGTAAATGTACCAGAAAACTTAAGATAAAGGAGCATAAACAACAATACTCACAGCCACCTGGTAGACACATATTGTGATTCTTATTAAAATGTCAGATTCTAGGCTTTGGCAGTGAGGAGCACTTCCCTGGATACTAAAGGAACATTTACAGGGCTTAGAAAGGGCAAGCCCAAGCTCAGCCAGGCCCGGGCACACTTCCACTGGTAACAATGCCATTCCTCATGTTTCCACAGCACCTTGAGCAAAGCCAGCCTGGCAGTGCAGGACATATTGGTTTTGCCAAATGTCTGTACACAGTTAGGGGACAGGCTGAAGAAGCACAGCCGTGCAGAGGTGCAATTTGAAATATAAAAAGCATGAACCCCTTCCAATATCAGAGATTCCTTTTTGTCTCATGCTTCTAAGAGTCCTCCTCTTGACGGAGTGAAAGTGTGCTCCCACACCTGGGGTGCATAAATCCAGGGGACACATGACAGATGGCAGGGTGGCACAGGGCCACTGGATAATTATTTTTACTATTCCTCTTACAGTCAATTTTATTCAATATGAAAAGAGATGAGAACATTGTCCTGGGAGGAAAATAATCAAAACTGCATATGAGATTTCAAAAAAGGAAGTTCATGTTTTCTCTTTTCTGTTTCTGGTGGCACCTCTCAGAATCCCAGTGGGTGGCTTTAGAGTCACTCCTGGCTGAGGGACAGCCTAACTGTGATTTTAGGTAGTTTTCTCAGAAGTCCATATAATTCTTTCTCTCCAGTTCTGAAATTAACTCTACTGCTAGAATACAATTCTTTAAGGTTAAAGAGTTGAATCCTAATATTATAAAGGTGCACCCCCATCTCAAGATACCTTTGGAAAATTATTAGTTGTGTCTATTTCACTATAGACAGAACCCATCAGGTTCTTCAATAAAAGGAAAATTGAGTAAAAAGGAAAGAAAAACACTATGTATGTGGTTTTAAGTGTATTTCCTTGAGTTCATGACTTTGCCAAAGACCAGTCTCAGAGTGGTGTGATGCAGTAACTCTGTCTGCAACACCTAACCAGGTATTTGCCCACAGCCTTACCCAGAGATGAAGCCTAACTTTATTATATTTGGCTTAAAGAGATTCTCCCAACAGAATTTCATGAAGTAGGAATAAAGGTTCTTATTTAGCAAAAGGACCAACAATATTGTGGCTGATTTGACACTGAACATTTCAGTCTCCTTATGGGACAGATCCAAGTTTTGTAACACATGAAACTTATATAATTTGGGCGAGTCTATTTAAAGAAACAATTTAAAAACTGTTTACTATTGCAAATTTACAAAAACATAAGGAACACATTGCTAGGCTCTCTGAAGGCCTTAGAAAAGGCCCGAACAACTGAGGGGTCTGAAGTCTAAGCCTCTTTGGTCTCATAGTAGTCAACCTCTGCTTCTGTACTTGAATATATTATATATTTGGTGAAGGGGGCTCGTAGGGGTTGCTAATGATATATTATTTTCTTTTGCAGATGTAGCATTCTGTATTTTTCCAAGCTGCATCTCATTTTATAGCTTCCTGCCCAAATTTTCCAGGCTCTTTTGCGTCCGTATCTATTTCTTCTTTCTGGCTGGGCTTTAGAGCAGCTCCTTAGGAGATATTCAGGGGCATTCAAACAATGAACTTGGCCCAGG
Organism: Spermophilus citellus; assembly: GCF_964194105.1. Lineage (NCBI taxonomy): Eukaryota > Metazoa > Chordata > Mammalia > Rodentia > Sciuridae > Spermophilus > Spermophilus citellus. The sequence continues at coordinate 28,032,953 of NC_138191.1, read as the reverse complement.
AGTGTGGAATTTCCTGAAAGACAGCGGGTGTCTCTGGTGGGTTGTTGGGATAGACTGATCAACGGTTCTTAATACTGGAGATGGAGCTCTACCAGCCCATGCCAAGAGCCTTTCAGAAGCAGCTCATATGGAAACCATCAGTCCCAGTCCCACTCATTAGCTAACTTGAAGGCGGCCAAGTCTTGGGACCAGAGCTGCCATGGCCGAGAAAAAAAAAAGGTACAACATGCCCCAAACCAGGCAATAGTGCTGATGGGGAGTCTCACATCCCCTCAAAGATTCTTCAGCCTCTCATCCTTCTACCTCAAAAATGGGCCTACAGGAAATTCCCTGTATTGGTTAATAGTCACACATATTCACACCACAGCCAAGATGAAACTGATCATGCATCGGTTTACCTGACTTTCAGTCTCATAGTCCTCCAAAAGCCTCCTACTGCCTTCATGATAATTTCCCTCTTCTCATCTAACTCTCCCTTTATACTTTAAGTGTCCTGTTTCTTTCTTGACTTCACACATGGCCTTGTGTGGGATACTCCAGGGTCATTTGTAATGCATAACTCCTCCACTAAGCTTCCCACTGGAAGACATATGCCATACTCCCTTAGTACCCTGGACTCTCATCCCATTTTTACCATGATTTCTTATTTAATGCCTATCTTTTCATTGAGCTAGTGGCTTCAGTTATCTACTCCAGTGTAACCAACTACCCTGAAATTAGTGACTCCAAACAATACTGGCTTTACATCTCTCAAGATTCTGCAAGATGACCTGGATCTGTTGGATGAGTCTTCTGCTCTAAATCATGTTGTTTCGAAGATTTAGTCATCTGGGAACTAAAATAGGCTGGTATGTCTAAGACAGATTATCCACACAGCTGATCATTGGTACAGTTTGCTGACTGGAAGCCCAGCTAGAGTTGTTGACTGGGGTGCCTCATTTTTCCTCTATATGGGGCCACGTGGCTTGGACTTTGGACAGCATGGTCACTGGGTTACAAGAGGAAGGAAGTAGAAATCGCAAGCTTCTTAAAGCTCAAAAACCCTGGTATTTTATGTCTGCTGTCTCCTACTGGTCTAAGTGGTCATAAATTTAAGGGTAGGAGAAGCAAACTGTGCTCATGGCTAAGAAAGTGATATGTATAAATAGGGAGGTGTGGTCTGAGAGTAGTGACTAGATCTGTCTTTCCCCCCAGCACCTGACACAGCCTAACTGCTAAGAGTTGGCATTTTGTTCACTTGACCAAATCCTCCCTCTCTGCCAATTTTTCTTAAATTTTAAGTTTTTGATGTGTTCCTTACTTTCCAGCCCACAAGGGCTGGCTTTTTCTTGTAAGAGTATGCCAAAAGTAAGAGGAACAACTGCAATAAGCTATTACTTCAATAAGATATTTATGACTTATAACCCAAAGTAACTGGATACAAGAGGAGCACTGTATGGGTTAGCTGGAGATCTGGTTCCATTTGCTGTTCAGCAGATTACTGGGGCTTCCTGGAACAGTATCCTCCCACCACCATGTCTGTCACTGTTAAATCTGACCCCAAGAGTATAGCCGAGAATGAAGAGATAGAGGCTGGGATTCTGTTGTCAGGAGACATCCACTTGGAATCTGGCCATTCCAACTGTTTTTTCTGGGAAACTTTATGGTTTCTCCAGAACTTGAGGAATGTGATTAGAAATGTTTCCTGGTCACTCTTTTATTGGTTAGAAAGGCAAAGGCTGCCATTGCTCCTACAGGCATCAGGAAGGAGGAGAGAGGGATGAGCTCAATTATCTGGTGGAGGTGTAGGCAGGACATTAATTATGGGATTGGCTGTCACTGTCACAACCCAGTTGTGCCATGAGCTGGCCCAGGAAGAATAGAAAATTAATATTCTGTATATCATTCTGAGGACAGAGTGTCTGGGGGAAGAACACTTCTCTCTTCCTCCACCTTCAGCTGAAATATATCCACCAAGATTTATACCTTTCATGTTTTCTCTCACCCAACCTCAAAATATAGAAATAAGATGATCATGCTCCTCAATTCCCAGCAAGCAACCTTGTCAGGTCATGGCAGACTATAAAATTTTAGGTTCCAAGTTCCTTGCTTCCTTACACATTTTGAAGATATTCATTACCCCTCTGTCCATCAGATTCTTGGTTTTTTTGTTTTTTTTTTTTTTTGTAGTTGGTCTTCTTTTCTCTCTGGAAGCTGTTTTCAGTACATTCTATTTTCATTATAATACATCCTGAATAGTTTTTTTCAACCTTATTAATCCTATTTGGTATTTGAGGTTGAGAATAATTTGAGGCATTTAACAATTTATGAAACCCCATTAACCAGTACTTTTTAATAGGTGGACATGAATATTGTGAATTCAAATTGTTTAATGTGAAACTTTTCTAAGTCTATGAGTAAGAATTTAAAATAAGCTTTAAATGGAGGTAGCTGTTACTAGCTGTGTTCCCCCAGACACATAGTAAATGGGAAGTACCTGTTGTTGGCACAAGAGCTACATAGGGAAAACAAAAGACTTGACTCTCAATGCTCCAATATATTGGCACAGGCACTCAACAAGACCCCTAAAGCTCAAGAAATAAAACCAAGAATCAGTAAGTGGGATGTCATCAAAATAAAAAGCTCTATACAGCAAAGGAAATAATTAAGAGTGTGAAGAAAGAGCCTACAGAATGGGAGAAAAATTTTGCCAGCTACTCCTCTGACAAGGGATTAATATCCAGAATAGATAAAGAACTCAAAAAGTTTAACACCAAAAAAACCCCTAAAATCTGGATCAATAAATGGGCAAAAGAACTAAACAGATAATTCTCAAAAGAAGAAATATGAATGGCCAAAAAATATGTGAAAAAAAAATGTTCAACAGCTCTGTCAATCAGGTAAATGCAAATCAAAACTAAAAGACTGATCTTACTTCAGTCAGAATGGCGTTAATCAAGAACATGGATAATGATAAATACTGGTGAGGATGTAGGGGTAGGTTCACTCATACATTGTCAGTGGTACTGTAAATTGGTAAAACCACTTTGGAAAGCAATATGGAGATTCCTCAAAAGAGTAGGAATGGAACCACCATATGATCCATTTATCCCTCTCCTCTGTATTTTTCCAAAGAACTGAAATCAGTATACCATAGTAATACAGGCACATCAATATTTATAGTAGTACAATCCACAGTAGCAAAGTTATGGAACAAGGCCATATCCCCATCAACAGATGAATATGGCATTTGCCAGTAAATGGATGAAAGCAGGGAATACTGTGGTAAGTGAAATAAGCCAGACTCAAAATCAAGGGTTGATTGTTTTCTCTCATCTACAAAAGCTAGAGCAAAGTAAGGGAGAAAAGAGGGGTTTGAATTTCAATAAGATTAGAGGGAAAATCGGTGCATTAGAAGGAGGAGATTTGGGAGGGAGGAGAGACTGAAAAGGGGAAGGAATGCGAAATGAATTTGATAAAATTATGCTATGTACATGTATAAATATAGCACAGTAAATTCCATCTTTATGTATATCTATAAAGCACCAACTGAAAAATAATAAATAGGTAAACAGAAGGAAGACTAGTGGAATAGAAGAATGGGAATAAGGGAAGGAAAGAGAAAGCACTGGGAATGAAAGGCAGCAAATTAAATTCTATGCATATATGATTATGTCAAAATGAACCCACACACTATGGATAACTGTAATGCACTAATTAAAGCATTTTAAAAAGACTTCACTTCTGCCTTAAAGAGCCTCGTGTCTAGTTAAAACTTTTATGTAAACCTGCCATAATTATCTGAGACTTCCCAGAGAAAACAGAGCTGATTTTTGAGGAGAGGAGAGAATAGCAGAAAAGTGGGGAAGGACACTCCAGCCACAGTGGAAATGTGGGGCACCCAAACCTTTAGCTTGTTGTGGTGATTAGATGAGAGACAGGAAGAAAAGAGGAAGAGGATATAGAGAGATTATCTCCAGAAGGCAAAATGCCTCGATTCACTCCATTGTCCCAGAGTGCTCTGAGTGAGGTTTGGATGGAGGACACTGGGCTGAGAGTGATTAAGAGAGTCACAAAGACCAGGGGGTAAGTGAGAGGCTTAAGCCCAGGTCATCAGGCCTCAGCTAAGAGATCACAGCAAGGACAGCAGTAAGTTCCCCGTACTAAAGCCAGGAGATGATTTATTATTTTTAGCGGCAATGATAAAGCCAGGCATCTGTCCTGCGCTCTCCTGAAACACAAACAAGACTTCAGAGGACCTAAGAGCTGGGAGCAACTTAGTGAGTAAGGCAAATGGCTCAGCTCGGAGACACACCGAGACAAGAAGGGAGACTTGGGCCACTCCTGTTTGGGACTAAATGAAGACTTGCTGAATTCCTATGTCCTGAAAAGAGGATAATCTTCTCAAGTAATAGAAAATAAAAAGAATTACAAAAACATGATGATAAAAGTCCAACAGAGTGCTTATTCCTTTTTTTTCCTGGGATGACAACTGATTTTTTTTTTAATGTGCTAAAGGTGTATTTGAGAAATCTGGCATTCACTCCATTTTGCAGATGAGATAGGGTAAGTTGCAGTGGTGATGAATGGTTGCCTGACTTTGCAGTCTGGCCTGGGAATTGAGCACCCCTAACTCAAATGGAAGTCTTTATGTTTACACTAAAATTACTTTCCTGTAGCAAACTGTGAATGCAGCCCAGGGTCAAGATATGCTATGAAAAATGTAACTTTGGGACATAAGTGCAACAGGTACTGCTTAAAACACTTGTTTAGTATACAGGAGAAAATTTTATGGTTAAAAATTTCCTTTGGAGAGAGATTAATTGGAATTTGTGCTCAGCTTCTTCCAATACTGCCGCAAATCTGGTGCCATTACTTGTTCATCTTGCTTGGCTATAGGGTAACCCAGCACTTGCAATCAGCTGGGGCTGCAGACATTGTTTTAGAGAAAGCAGAGGTGCTCTTGGCTGAAAATGATGTGTCTCAAAACAAAACTTGCACCTTTTTATACCTGATTGAAGCTCCAAAATTTGACATGAAGAAGGCATATGAATTCACTAAATAGAATCAGTACTGTTTAGCAGAAGAGCAAGGTCAAAGAGAAGCCCTATAGTGCAAAGCAACAGAGAACAAGAAAAGATATTAGCACTCCAATTTCTTTACCCCATATTACTTCCTAACGAGTCCGAGGGGAGCTGGGAACCTCTGATATTTCAGGCAAAATGAACGTGTTTCTAGGCAGGTTAAAACAGAGGAGCAGCCCTGACCTCCAGGAAGCTCAGTATCAGGTCTAATGAAATGCATCATGTACCTGACATCAGAGCTCCTCTGGACCACACATCAAAGGGAGAGAAGTGGACGCTTTGATCCTCTCGGTCATTGCTCAGTACAGAAAGTTTTCACAAGAGAAAGAGGGAGCTGTGTGGGGGTAGGTCTCAGGAACTTTGTGTTTTCTTTATTTTAATTCTATTCTTTAAGATTTGGAGTCTTGGACAGGAAGAGTGGGTCTAGGGAATGTGGAAGTCAAACTTTGAGCAATCATCCTGGTGTGATTTCCATGGCTGAGGTCTCCATCAATCTTCCCTCAAATCCCTCCCCTGCTTCTACTACATTTCCTGAATGCTAATATTAGAGTTTCATTTATTTAGTCTTAACTCATATCAGATATAAAATCCCTCCTAGGGAAGGCAATAATCTATTATTCCACTCTTCAGCAGAAGTGCCATTTTTAAAAGCTTCAGAAATTTTTGTTTGGCTTGAGGCACTAGGGACAGAACCCAGAGGTTTGCACGTGCTAGGTAAGCGTTGTATTACTGAGCTACATTCCCAGTCCCAAAGAACCATTTTTAGAATGCATTTCAGATCTTGTCAGTATCTTAGCTAGGAGTATTTTGCTCCTCGTGAGCACAGGGTGGAGGTTAGATGTTTCATTGTGAGGTGCGCATTTCCTCTGTGACCTGGGCGCCTGAATAGACCCTGGTCCATGTGCCTGCCCCTCCCTGCATGGCCTGTGATCTCCAGCAGTCATCCCAAACTGCCTTGTGGCTTTGCATCCATATCTGGCCCATTGCTTATCCCTGACTTGGGAGGGATAAGTCATTGTTCCCTGGGGAGGAATGCTAGCCCAAGCCTGCCTTCCCCGCCCCTTGGATCCAACAGAGGAAGCTGTGAAAATGTTTATTGTACAATGAATGAATTTTTTAAAAGCACATCATGGTGTATGTGGTTTCTTTCTGTTCTGTGGGTTTTCAGAGATTATGAGGCCCTGGGAAGGCTGAGGATGAAGAAGAAGAAAAGGGTTGCAGGATTGGTGGGGGGAGTCCCACTGCCATTGAAGACTGGGGGAGAAACGTTGTCATTTTGTTTCATGCTTCGGTTGGCATTGGCCTAACTTGGGGTGGTGCTACCTGAGGCAAGAGGAAAATGACTCGGTGCTGCTCATGCTCTGAGGTTTCTGAGGGACAGGGATGGGACTGGCACATTTTGTCAGGGTGGGGAGAGAAGGAAGTGGCAGGAGCCAGAGGAGGAGGTGGAGGGAAGCTTTGGAACTACTGACTGGAGACGCGGAAGGGAATGGGAAGGTGACAGCCCCTGTTGCAATGGGATCAAAAGGAAAAAAAAAAGTTTCCAGTGAACTTTTTAGAGTCTCAAACGCAGAGTATGTTTCCTCTCAGATGTTAAAATGTGAGGAAGTAAGTAATTGCGAAAAAACCAGATGGAACATGAGAAGGTGGTAGTTAAATTTTGGTTGAAGGTGCGTGTGATGGCACTGAAGCTAGATACAGGGGCGCAAAGAGAAAGAGCTAGTGCCCAAGGAATCTAGACTTCCCCGCCTCTCCTCCTGGAATTTCCAGGATCCATTAAAAGAAGGAAACATCCCTAGTGTTTCTCCTTCCCACCAGCTTGTGTGGAGGCCGAGTGTGGATGTTGGCAGGGTGTTTGAACCGGATGGGAACACTGAGAAGAGGGACCTGGGGCAGGGCGGGAGTCGTCCCCTACGACTTCTTTTTCTGCTGCATGTGCCATTGCCACCACTCTTCTCACCCTGGGGTACCTATGTTCTTTACCCAGCAATCCAAAGTGATAGCCACCTGTCACCCTGGCAGAAAGACTCAGGCAGTACTGGGGTTCAGAGCGGTGGCAGAGGGTAAGCATTTGTGGTCAGGCAAACTCGGCTTTGCTTATTGAATATGCCTTATGACTGTGGACGTGACCTAGGCCATCAAGAGCACTGATTTCTCATCTGAAAAATGGAAGTAACAATAACACTTACCTTTTGGATTTGTGTAAATGTAATTAAATTAAGATACAAAAAAGCACATAGAACAGCGCTTGGCACAAGTGTGTGCTTAATATATCACATATGGTGAAGCTGTAACATCTCCCAAAGTCTACTTCCAAGGTACCATAAATTAAAGACATTCCATATATCTTCCTTCTCTGTCCTTTCTTAGTTCAGCACTACAGCATTAGAATAAAAGGATCAGAACTTTGACTTTATCCCACTGAAGCCCTAATCGGGTCTACTGAAATTTCTGTATCCAAAAATCTCTCAGAGATAATATCCTTCCTTCTCAGACAGGGTTGTGTTAACGTCACTTAAAAGGCACATGTCTACCCCTTTGAAATCAGATCTCTAGGAAGAAAAACAAGTCAACAGAAGAGTTAGGTAAGAGAGTGAAAGAGAGAAAAGAGGGGAAGAAGGAAAGAGAGAAGGGAGGGCTTCCTAATATCAGGGCTTACAGCAAGATTTGGATACTGATGGATAACTGAGTGGATCCATCCCAGTGCAACAAGTGAGGGGTGAGGCAGGAAAGCTGGCGAGCTAATTCAAAGCATTGCATTACTGAACAAGTCACCCTCTGATGAAGAGCCTTCGATGGTGAATATTGCCATACAGTCAACCATGCCATAGAACAGACCATCAAAGAGGGAAATGGAGAGGGAATCTACTCACTGGCTTCCCTCCCACCCTCTGTATCCCATTTGTTCAAGTTCTGCTGGTGGGAAGTGATTCCCCAGCCCTTCTGGGCTGTGTGACCTGACATTTTGGGTATCCCCTGAGGAACCCAGATCTATGCCTCATGGTGTAGTGGTGCTTCACCCAAATCTGGAATTGGTGGCAGGATCTGGGGACTCTGGCAAGGGCAAAGCTCGCTACCCTCATAACAGAGCAGGACCTGGCGGACTCAGATGGGTCTGATTCAGAGCGTCAACTTATTAAGATGGATACTAGCTCATTCTAAGCAATTATTTCATTAGCACTAACTATATTTTTCTTACTTCTGGAAATTTTGAAAAAACCTCTGAGTCCACTATAAACAACCATACTTGAGTAAGTTCTTGCTGTGCTTATCAGCTTCTTAATGTTTTATGTGGGGTAATGCATAAAATAAAAACTGTAAATGAAACCCTGGCATTAAAATCACTAGTCGTTTTCTTTTTTGCAGTACTGGTGATTAAACTCAGGGTTAGCCAGGCATGGTGGTGCAGGCCTATAATCCCAGCAGCTCAGGAGACGGAGGCAGGAGGATTGCCTGTGGAGCAAGGCCAGCCTCAGCAACTGAGCAAGGCCCTAAGCAACTTAGTAAAAGCCTGTCTCAAGATAAAATAAAATAATAAAAAATAAAAAGGGCTGGGCATGTGGATCAGTGGTTAAGCACCCCTGGGTTTAATTCCTGGTACCAAAAATAAATAAACACACAAACAAAGCGAGGGCATTCTACCACTGAGCTACACCTTGTAGCTTTTAAAATATTTTGTTTTAAGACAGGGTCTCACTAAGTTGCCCACGCTGACCTCAAACTTGTGATCCTCCTGCCTTAGTGTCCTGAGTCACTGGGATTATAGGTGTGCACCATGGTGCCCAGCAGCGGTTTTCTTTTAAACTTGATGTTTTCAAGCGTTATCTTACATATTTTTAATTTTGTATTCATTGTTGCTATACTTCTAAATGGGGAGGGGGGCTCTGTGGGGTTGATTTTAATAGCGGATACTTTAATAGGGAGCTGAGTCCTAATCCTGTTCATTGTAATATCACTTTGGCTTTCCTTGTGGACTAGAAGAAAGGTTCTTGATTGTCACTCTGTTATTATTTTCAGGGCTGACAATTTAACCCAGGGACATGCTAGGCAAGTGCTCCACCAAGCAGCCACATCCCCTGCTAAGTTACATCAGTTGGTTGCTACTCACAGTGAAAATGATATAGTCTATTTCATGGAACAAGCAATAAATAAGGAAGAGATTTTAGTTTAAAAAAACCAAAGACACTTAGGAAAGTGGTAGCTAATTTCTAATACTTGAAGGACTATCATAAAGATAATTAGACTCATTCCTTATAACCTTAGAGACCAGAACCAGAAACAAAAAGCAAAAGATATAGGGATGGGAATTTTAGCTCCATATAAAGGAAGAATTTTATGATAAACATATGCAGTAGGAAAGGAAATGGGCTGCCTCAAGTGCTTATGTGCTTCCTATTACTAGAGGTGTCGGAACCAAGGTCAGAGGTCATCTTGAGATGCTTGGATTTGATAACCTTTAAGTCTGTTTGCACCCTCAGACACTCTTCCTGTGGGGTAATGTTCCCAGGAAACAGGCATCTGAACACTTTAAGTGCAGAGGTGGGAGTTGAGACCAATTGGTAATTTCACTATTGAAGACTTTTACTTCTAAATTCCATGACAGGCTTAAGCAGAAGTGAGAAGTGGTCTTTGGGTAAGCAGAAACCAACACAGACACGACTTCCTAGAATGCCCTCTTTTTTCTTTTTAAGCTACCAAAGAACCCAGTTCTGCAAATAGACCTTGTGCTTAGAAGACCTCAGAACTCTTCCTTTGCTAAGATCCTGGCTCCACCTAGTGGTGTGATGTGGTGTTTTGCATATAATGGGTACAAGGAGGGGATCTGTTGCTGTAATAGATTTCCATGCTCCTTGACTTGACTCCTCTCCTTGGTCTTGCTCTGTTGACGGAAGGCTAAACTGACTTGAGTTGGTGACAGTTTTATTTCACTTTATACCTTTATATGTCTTGTTTCCTGGTATTGGCAAGGAAGGGAAGAGGTCACTCCTACTCCTTACCCCTTCTCAAGCTATGTATCCTCAAACTCCTCAACATCGTCTTAATACTACTTTTCCTCTTTATGTACTGAGTTTCCACCTAAGATTTTGTATGAAGAAAAGGTTATGCTGTTAGTGATGTGAAAGACTCTAATCTCCATTTCTTCTCATTTCAGAGTAAATCAAGACTGAAAGTTGACTGATTTGCTCAGGCTTAAGAGGGCCTCTGCTAAAACTGTAATCCACACCTCCTTACTATCACAATGGGCTTCCATCTGTCATCCCAAAGGAGTGTAGTCCTCACCCCCAGGCACCTGAGTGGTCAGTCCAAAAGTGTACAGTCCTACCTCCATTTCAGATGTGCAAGAATATGATTGCAGTGATTCTGGAAGTTATATTTTGTATTGTTGCTTTACTCTTGAAAGGGAGTCTGTTTTTTTACATTTATTTATGTATGTATTTACTTAATCTTATTTTTAATATACATTTCTTTTGGAGTTTGTTTTATAAACAGGACCATTGAATCCTGTAGGGAAAAATAGTCGTAGTTGAAGGTGCTATAGCATATACAATATACTGATGGCTTAAACAACATACATGCTTCCCACGGTTCTTTAGGTGGGGAAGTCCTAGCAAAGTTGGTGAGGACCCTCTTCCTGGTTTGTAGATAGCTCTCTTCTTGACATATTTTTATAGGGTGAAGAGAGAGACCATCTCTCTTATATCTGTCTTTATAAGGGAACTAATCCTATTCCACATTCTTGACCAGATTAACTCTTAGAGGGATCACCTTCAAATACTATCACATTGTGGATTAGGACATCACCATATGATTGGGGGTGAGCACAAGCATTCAGTCCATAGCAGCAAGTAATTTGCTAAAAATATATAATTCATACATCTATCTATATGTTGCCAATAAAAGAATATCAAGACCTCTGTTTTTTCCACCCTATGTGCTAAATTTAGGGTACTGTTTTTATAACTATATTAGAGGAATATGTGAAGACATTGGAGGGAAATAAACATTTGACCACTGTTTGGTGCCTCAAGCTCAAAAATGTCTTTTAAGAATTCTGACTCAAATGAAATAAAAGCAAAGACAGCTAGTAATTTAATGGTTTCATTTGAACAATTATGTTCTTCATTTAATTGCATGTCTTTCTACTAGAATGTGTCTTGAAGGCAGGGACTACATCTCTCTAACTTTATTACTGTATTCCAATATCTAGGTCATTGTTGGCACAAAGTTCACACTTTTTACATGAATAGGAATGTCTCCCTGCCAGCAGCCTTCCACCTAAAACTTGCTCCTAATTGTCTAAGTTAATCATTTGTAATCAACTTTACCTTTAGCAGACTGCTAGCTTAGGTTTTAAAAGCTTAATAATGAACTTTAGAGGATAATAATGGTGATGATATCAAAGATAATAAATATCTCTTTAGATAATTTCTCCCCCACTGTTGAATAAATTGAACTAAATTCCCATCTGATAAAAGTTTATTAGAGTAAATAGTTTAGGAAATTTTAAGGCAGTCATATTGGATATGCTGCATGTGGTTTTATTTCTCAACTATAGTGGACATACTTAGAATAATAACTATATAAGATATAAATGGACAACAGGAAAAAGAAGTAGGCATTCTAACTTGGTATTCTCTTATGTGTATATTTATGCATACACACACACACAATGGAATACAGAATTTTTTCAGCCATAAAAAAATAAAGAAATCCTGGCATTAGCAGCACCATAGAGAAGCCTGGTGGATATTATATTAAGTGGGGAAAAAAGACAAAGAAAGACAAATACCACACGTTCTCACTTAGATACAGAATATAGAAGTTAAAAAGTTGATCTTATAGAAGTAGATAGTATAATAGTGATTATCAGAGACTGGTAAGAGTGAGGATGGAGAGTTGATGTTTAATGCATACAGGGGTGCAGTTGAAGAGAAGAAATAACTTCTCATGTTCTTTCGCACAGTAGGATATTAACGGTTGACAACAATTTGTTGTATTTTTCCAAACAGCTAGTTCAGAAAGTTTTTTGAAAGTTCCCAATACAAAGATATTATAAATGTTGGAAATTATGAACATGTCAATTACCTTTATCTGATCATTACACGTTGTATACATGCATAGAAATGTCAATTTCTACCCCATAAATATGCAGAATTTTTATGTATCAATTAAAATTTAAAAATCACTGGTTTGTGGCTCAGTTTGACCCGTGTAAATTTCAAGCCTACTTGAAAACTTAAGACCTGAGTAAAATTTCCAGTTATGTTTTTGTTTGCTTCTTTGTTTTGTGTGGTGCTGTGGATCAAACCCAGTACCTCATGCATGCCAAGCAAGCACTCTACTGCTGAGCTATATTCCCATCCCAAAGTTAAGTATTTTATAACATGCATTTTATTAGGATTATTATATCTTGACAACTGCATTCACTTGTTTTTTTTTTTAATTTGGCCCAGTGTTGAATAGAACTGATACCACAGAAAACCTGTACTTATCAGCTGTAAATGTACCACCTATCAAAGACCAGGGCAAAAAAATTGTATTGTCTCTTCATGGATCAATTTCACTTCAAATTTAGTTATGAGAGAGAGAGAGAGAGAGAGAGAGAGAGAGAGAGAGAGAGAGAGAGAGAGAATATTTTCCAGTGCTTATAGCAATTCTTAGAGTGATATGTTTCAAAGTAATAACCATGACAATGTTATCTACTTCTCAGCAACTTGCCTTATGTTCTCTCTCCAGGTCACTATGTACTATGAAGTCTGGACCTTCTTAAATCCTATCTTATTCTAAAGTACACATAGAAGAAGAGCCATGAGTGAATTAATTCTGGAATATATCAGTAAATGGCAAACTGTAGCTAGAGATGAGCTTTTTGGCTAATTTCATACTGGTCATCCTACCTGATTCTTCTTTGGAAACCAGAAGACAAATTGATCCCTTTGCTCACATCATACTTGTATCCTTCTGACTAAAAATTTCAAAGGAGCATATGTCTGTTGGATATGGGTTATGAGTTTGAGCAGCTTTGACTACCCTCCCAAGAGAGCGCTGAATGCTGTGATTTGGTCTGGGCTAGACTCTGCCTCTGCATTGGTACTGAGAAGTCTGTAGCAGTACCTGTTTTATAGAAAAAGAGAAAGAAAAAGGAGCGATAATGGTTAAGTGGAAATGAGATAGAGATAGAGAAAGAAAAAAATTCCAAAAATAAGAGTAAAATATGGGGAAGAGAGAATGAAGGACTAGATTTCTGTAAGAAATTCTGCTGTTTAAAAACCTGGCATAGCCTAACAATTTGGAATTTTCACTGATTGTTAGTCCCCTTGGGGACTAACTAGCAGTGAAATTTTCATCTTTAATATCATCATTCATAATAACCAAATCTCAGTGTTCTGATTGGTAAAGGAGGAATCATGGTGTCTTTCTTTCAGTAACATTAGGTAGACTAACCTGTATAAAGTATGTGAAAAATGAAAGGCTCTAGGAGCACTGTGTGATTAAAAACATGTCTTCAGAAATATTCTGTTTTGTGAATATTTTGAATATGGATTTCAAATAAGTATATATATATATATATATATATATATATATATATATATACATACATATATGTCAGACACAATACCTTTATTTTATTTATTTATTTTTATGTGCACCTCACACGTGCTAAGCTAGCGCTCTACTGCTGAGCCACAGCCCTGGCCCCATAAGTTTCAATTTCAATGTTAACTTTAGTAGTTGGGAGCAGCTATCTGAGCACCATGCTAAAAAGTCTTTGGGCAATAAATCTTAGGACCGTATGAGCAAGCTCTGTGACCACAATGTATGGAGCATTCAAAAAGGATTGATGAATGACTATTGGTAACACTTGTCATGAACATGAGAGATGGCAATAGGATTGTCATATATTTCTTATTCACAACTTAAATAGGTAATTAAATGACTAAGGTAAATATTCAATCCCCTCTAGAACTTAAATTTTACTTTATAGTAAACAGGTAAATATGATCACAATATGCATATAATTTCCAAATTCATTTTTAACAAGTTAAAAATCTTAAGGATTATAACTATTTTAGGTCTTTCTGTGGGGATCCTGAAATTAACATGAACTGCATATAAAATTTTCTACCAGACGGTTCTAAAACCTTCCCTTTGGTGGTGTTTTACTAATGCTAGTCACCATGATTTGATCATAGTTCAGCATGTATTTGATGGTGATCCAACACATAGTCTACTTTAGGTGTCAATAGGTCCAGGAAAGCACCCCATCCTTAGATGAGATTCTACTTCTCTGTGTTGCAGCTCGTGAAGACAGAATGATTTATCAGCTTTGCATCTTGCATCTGCACATTTGATGTTTTGGCTTTTCTGCCTTTGCTATTTCATTATCATTGTTATCAATACCTTTGATATTCCTCCTCCCATCATCAACATGAGTATTTATTGTACATCTATTTCTATTCTGTTAGGCTTACCACAAAGTGGACTGGAGTCCCTGGTTTTCCACAGGATCAGGACATACAACACACAGCAACAACACCATCAAATAACTATTAGAAATTAACGCAGTTTGGCTGGGCACAGTGGTGCAGGCCTGTAATCACAGTGGCTCTAGAGGTGGAGGCAGGAGGATCATGAGTTCAAAGCCATCTTCAGCTAAAGGGAAGCACCAAGCAACTCAGTGAGATCCTGTCTGTAAATAAAATACAAAATAGGGCTGGGGATGTGGCTTGGTGATCAAGTGCCCCTGAGTTAATCACTGCTAAACTAAAAAAAAAAAAAAAAAAAAGATAGTTAACCCAGTTAGATCACTGGTAGGTCGGAAGAGATAAAAAATTGAGGATTAAATTTAAGGATTAATTCTATAATTCATGGATGAGACATGTTTCATGTTACTTAAAAAAAAAAAAAGTGAGTCCCAAGCCCCAATTCTACACATCTTAGAATGCTCTACTCAATTGTGTCCTCCTCTGAGATGTTTGCCCTTAGAATTAACTTCACCTGAAACACATTATTTTCTGCCTCTTAAACACTCTACCTACCATTCATGCATATTTTATTTCCTGCTTATTTCTTAATCTATTACCTCATTAAGGAATGTGTCACACAATATCTAGCACAATGCATGGAGTATTCACTTAGTTTTGATAAGTGAAAAAGCAAATGAACAACATGTGTCAATACAAATGCGTTGAATGCCTATGCACTATGCAAGGCACTGAGGATATAATAATGAAAAAGACAGCTAATGTCCCTGCCCTCAGCAAGCTCACAGTCCAATAAGGAAGGAAGCTCAGGGCTCAGTAACAGGCAAGTGCTCTAATATGGTGTTATAATTTGATGTGATTAAATGACTATGACAAAGAAGAACAGTCATGCAGAAAGTCCTTCAGAGTCTCTTAGGATTCAATATAAAAATTCTCTTTCTTCATTTAGAGCAACAGTGGCAAATTCTAATGTTTGCAAAGGCCTCACAAGTAGTATAAAGTGAGACTATTGTGCCCTGTGAGATGGGGGACTGTATTGACCTGGAATGTCCACTCAGCTTTAGAAAATAGTATCATGCAGGCTGAATGAGTGATAATCTAGTGCTGCCAGATATAATGTTTTCCCAGGAAGCAAGCAATTTAGATTTCTAGGTCAAATCTTCCATTTTTTAAATGTTGGCAGCTAATTTTTCTATTTTGGTAGTTCAGATCTGGCCTGAGAGCTACCAATTTGTCACCTCTGATTCAGGGCTTCCATTGAAGGGGTGCACCTTCTGAGAAGCCTGGGTGTCATGCTCCCCTGACTGAATACCAGAGCCCAGCCTCTCATCTCTCCATCTCTTACCCCCCCTCATCTTCCCACCTCCCTTCTAGACCCTTCCCAGTGTCATGTACACTCAGTCAGAATTAGTTGGCAAATAATTGGCTCCTACGGATTGTGGGAAAATGGGTTAACTTGTGAGAAAAGTCAGAGGTGCAGGGCCTCTGGGAGGTGGAGACGTGAGTGGGGTAGAAGAGCTCCGTAAGTGTGACTCCCTTGAGTTTTGCAGGATGGGCAATGCTGTCTTTAAAAAGCATTAACCAAGGTCAGATTAACAAGTCAACACTGAAACTGTATCCACACAGGGCTCCCTCATAGTGGGGAGAAAGCAGAAAAGGGGTCCAGAGGAAAAAGTCTAGAGGACAAGGTTGACTCCAAAGTCTTCCCTCCTCCACCCATTGGCAGGCTTGGGGCCTATTTGATAAGGTGAAGGGAAATTGCAAAATTAGAACTGGCAACTTATACAGAGAGGCCCAGTGCAAGGCAGGCTGAGAAAGTTGAGGAATTGTGGGGGAAAGAGGATTTGGCAGCCTGACTTCCTGTGGCTATATCCAAGGCTAATTAGTTTGCAGTGTTCTGTGTGTGCCTGAATGGAAATGATCCCAGCACTGAGAGGCACGGGGGTGAGGAAATCAAAAACACATGAGAAAAGAAAGAAGGGGAAGGGATTGGTGGGAGAGGAAGGCAAGCGGGGGGTTGGGGGAACCTGTCCTTTGGCTCCATTTTCTTTTTTTCAGGAGAAGGCTCTCATCGTTTTGTTTCATGACCAGTAAATCACCACCACAGCCCTGTCCATCACATCTCACATCTGCTGCAGAACTCATTAAACATCAAAAGACGGGCCTATCAGTTCTGCTTAGTTAGAAGTCTGACTTACTAGAGGTCTAACCAGGGAGGAGTTTGCATGTTTTTAATAATAGCTTAAGGAACTTCTTAGCACCCCATAAATTACTTAATGCAACAAACTCTTCCTGTAGTCCAGCCGGCATTTGAAAATTGCTGAACCAACCCAGACCTGCCCCTGTGGCAATGGCTTTTTTTTTTTTTTTTTTTTTTGGCGGTCACATTCCAGGAGACCACAGGGTGTTAGTTAATGCTTTAATTCATAATTCTGAGACCGTTATTAAAAAATGAGTTACCTTGCTGCGTATGTCCTTCTTGGAATGCACAACTCCGAATTTCTTCGTCTTTGTATTTCTGATTCACTCTGTAAAGAAGTAACATAGCTGGGCTGTATGCATGCCATGGAGTCACTAGCCAGGTCCTTCAGAGCTGTAAGAAACAGTCTGGTTGAGAGATGGGTTAATAACCAGGGTCTATAAAAGCAAAACCCTGTCCCAATTGTAAGGGTACACACTAAGAATATATATAAATCAATAAGCATTTATTGAGTGCCTACTCTGTGCTAGATGGGGACATACAAAAAAGAATTCTGACACTTTTACTCCCCTTAAAGAGCTTACCAGATTATGGGCACTCATGAATATTTTGAGATTTAAAAAAAGCAGCAGAAACCGAGGATGAAATTTTCTCTGCCAGTGCCCATTAGAAGTTTCTTGGGTGTGGGTTCACTTTTCCGTCACTGAAACCACCTAATCTATTGTGTTCAGTCTCTGTAAGGGACTCAGTCTGAGGATAACCCACAATAGGGAAACTGCGAAGAGCCACATCCCTAGGAATTATGACTTCTCTATGAAAATACAGGGTTAAAAATTCAAACTCACATCTCCTAGCTCCTTTTCACCTTCCATCTACTTGATAAGGAAGAAGAAATTCTAAGCACCTAAGTATTCTTTCCTCTCCACAATAGTCTATCTGTTATGTGGCTGAAAGTAAGACAAACGTCAAGAAAGAGAAATATCGTGTTATTAATTTATTATTTATGGCATCTTTGCATTGTGCCAAGAACTAAGATATGCTGATAAAGATTATCAGAACACAATCCTTTCCCTCTCAGAACTGGCCTTCATGTGGAGAGATAAAGTCCATCAGAAATGACTAATGTATGCAGAGGATTCTATAGTAACAGGAGGAGGCACTTGGCTCTGTCATGAGGATGTGCAAGGAAGGTTTTCTTAGTAAAGTTGATGTATATGCTACATGTTAAAGAGGCAACCAGCCAGAGATAGGGGATGGGAACATTCTGGGCATTCTAGCACCAGTGGTGTGGCTGTTTGCAATTATCTGCCTCCCAAAGCCTCAGATGATCTCATTATCGTTGTCTTCACGAGACAACTAATGAGCAATTACTATGTGCAGAAAACTGTGTGAAGTTTCATAAATTCAAATATAATCTTTATCCCTATGTGACACAATGTAGGAGTAAATGGATGCATGGATGGACAGACAAAAAGACAGATCCAGACATGTGACGGCAATACATAATATGTACTTTGCTTTCATGTGGCAAGAGTCATTTTTAAGGGGCTTCTCACAGTGACTCACTTAATTTAAAATTTAAAAAATACAAAAAAAGAACGTGGAAGTAAAAAAAAAATACTACTGTAAATCTAGGCCCCATCTAAGACTTTTCAATTTCAAGTAGCAATTTGTATGACATAATTCTAGTTGAAAGTGCCAATGGTGTCAATCATTTATTAGTCTTCCTTTAACTTGCATGGTTTCAAGAAAGCAATGGTTCAATGATACACAGACAGATAATTATTAGAGTCCTTATGGGCAAGGAGAATCTCTCTAATACAAATCTTCTACTATAATTTGCCTAGGCTTTTCCTTTTGATAAGATACACAATTTTTCCAGCATTTTTCTTCTACTACAACATTTAGTCTCATTTCAGACCTATACCATAGATGCCTCTAAAACATAGATACCTTCACTTTAGATCCACATTGGTTTACTGATAAACACAAGATGTCTGTATTCTAAGAAATATGGGAAGTATTGCCCTTTATCATGATGTCAAGTCAAAGTCAACCCATTTTTGTTAAAAAGTTTTTGAGGAATAAACTTCCTTTTCATGTGAGTGAAAAATCAAATTCCAAAACAGATAAAGTCTGATGAAATATGGAACATAGCAATGTAACCTCCAATTACTCTTTAAGTACATGCACTTTTACTTCTCCATTTTGTACAACAGGTATACATGTTATCTATTTCAATATCAAAACTCTATTATCAGAATCCAACAGTTAATTCCTTTAAAGGCTATGGAACAAAGAAAAAAAAGGTATTAAAATCAGAAGTTCAATTAGAAAATTTAACATGAAAAAATCATAATTTTGAGAATAAGAGATTTAGATTTAATTCTCTAAGATTTAATTAGAATTAATTCTGTACATGTTATTTAATTAAAACAATAGCATATGTCAATTACAAAAAAGAATATGTAGTCAATGTTCATAATAATCAGAAAATTAGTAGACTTAGTAATTTTGAAAACTTTATTGTTAACCTTATTTTTTATTCCTTTAATAAGAGACCTCTATGTTGCCTGAGGACTGCTAATATTTTTAAAGATTGTTCTCTGAGGTTGGAAAAAGGCTTAAATTTTGTTTACTCAAATTCAATTAAACTTTTATTTCTAAGTACTGTAGCACTTACAGACTTAGTTGTAAAGTCTTAAAAACTCAAATTTAACTCCTGTATTTATTAGGCACATCATCTTCTACAGTATCTATTGATTTAAAGAAATCTTTACAGTGAAAATGAAATGTTGACAAACACACTCTCTGATACTGATGATCACTGTTGAACATCAGCTAATTGATACTCTTAGCAACAAATACATAGGAGGATTCTTAAAATATCACAGCTACCAAAATAATGAGTGCATTTGACCTTTTTTTAAGTTTGCATATATTTTATTTTCATTTCATTCTCACAAAAGTCTTATAAAATAAGTAGAACAGGTAGTTGAAAGTTGAGTTTACCAAATAAACAATCAAGATCCAGATAATTTAAATCCCTCTTGTCACAGCTAGTAAAGTGAGGAGTCCTATATTCAAACCTAGAGTTTCTAATAATGGGACCAGTCGGTCTCAGAGTATGGCACTCAACTAACAGAATCTGGGACTTTTTTTTTTCCCAGTATGAGTGCATTTGATCTTTAAGAACCATTTTAAATGACATTTCTAAATTAAGTATTAAAGTAGAAGAAGTCTTAAAGGCAAGTAAATTGGATATGCCTGAAAATTTACCCACTATGCACTTAAAGCATGTACTCCCAAATCAAAAACAAACAACTTAACATAAAAATATTTTGAATAAAACTGATAATTATTACTTATATGGTTATTAAACCTTTACTTCAAAATAGACCACTTAACATTAAATTTGTCTTTACAATGGAGGCCAATTTAATAAACAAAATAGTAACAAAATATTAAGCTTTTACATAAAAAGTAAGAGTAATACACAATTAGAAACAAAGAATATACCACAGCCTTGTATTGTTTTTAGTGTCTGGAGCTTCCAAAGCATATCATCAGTCATTATAACTTAGAAATGCAAAAATAAAAAGTTACTCGGATTTTTTTTGTTCAAAGCATGCTTTGTTAAAGCTGCAGATTACCTTTTCAATACGTTGGTGTTACAATAGTATATGTGAATGATTAATTAAAAGTTCAATACCTGAATACAAAGAAAGAAAAACACAGCTTTAAAAAAATTGAATAAAAGACACTATGGGGTTAGAAATGATGGTAGAGGGGCTGGGGTTGTGGCACAGTGGTAGAGCACTCGCCTCACATGTGCGAAGCCCTGGGTTCCATGCTCAGCACCACACATAAATAAATAAATTAAATAAAGATATTGTGTCCAACTATAACCAAAAAAATAAATATTTACAAAAAAAGAAAAAGAAACAATGGTAGAATGATTTGGCCATTACTAATGCATGGGCCCACATGATTACATGAGTTTTGTAAATCTGCTTCATGGACAACCAGATGAAGGAGAAATTACACTTCACTGATTTGGGATGTGTCAAAGCGCATTCCACTGTCATGTGTAACTGATCAGAACAAATGAAGAATATATTTGAACAAATTAAAAAGCAGAAAGCAAGCTTACCAAAGTTCTGGGGCTGGTGTAAGTAGCAGATGCTCCTCTGCTGTCTGCATGTGTGGAAATTCTGGCTGGTGCGTGGGTCCTGGTCACAGGTGCTTGTGTCTTGATGCCAACAGCAATCCTTGTGAGCACGCAGGCATGTGTGTGAACACAGACAGCAGCTTCCACTTCGAGGGTCCTGAGGGCCATAAGGCACCTTGCTGGGAGATGTACATCAACGAGTGTCATTCAGAGCCCTACCAGATATATGTTCCCCATGATAAACAAAAACTAAATAATTTACAACTAGAATGCCCACACCACACAACATTCTCAACAAAATATTTCATGAGGATGAATTAAAAACAAAACAGGAAAGGGAGGATCTACACTAAATACATAGTCAACCAAACTAGAAACTAAGTCACATTAATAAGCAGATATAAGTCAAAATGAGTGGGAACCCAGATCATATCTCAATAATAAACTTGAATATTAACAGCCTGAACTCATCAATCAGAACATGCAGATTGGCAGATTCATTTCATGGAGAAAGACATCCACAGGCTGAGGGTGAAAGGATGGGAAAAAACATCACATTAATTGTGTAAACAAGCTGGGGTTTCCATGCTCATCTCAGATAAAGTAGACTTCAAGCCAAATTTAATTGGAAGAGACAAGGATATTTCATACTTCTTAAGGGAAGTATGTATGAGGAGGACATAACAATTATAAACATTTGTGTCCCAAACAATGGACGTCTGCATGTATCAAACAAATCCTTCTCAATTTCAATAGTAAAATAGACCATAACACAATAATACTGGGTGACTTTAACACACCTCTCTCACTACTAGACAGTCATTCTAAAGAAAAACTAAATGAAAAAACTATAGAGGGGCTTGGGTTGTGGCTCCATGGTAGAGCACTTGCCTAGCATGTATGAGGCACTGGGATCAATTCTCAGCACAGCATATAAAATAAAATAAATAAAATAAAGTTCTAAGAAGTAAAAATAAATATTTTTTAAAAAGAAACCATACAATTATACAATCAATAATTTATACTTAATAGAAATATATAGAATATTTCATCCATTAACGAGTAAATATACTTTTTTTTTCAGCAGCACTTGTCTTCTTCTCTAAAATAGGCCATATCTTACACTGAAAAGCAATTCTTAGTAAATACAAAAAAAGCAAAGAAATTACCCAGCATTATATCATATTAAAATGGAAGAAATTAGGAATCAGCACTCAAGTAAAAAACAGAAGCCACTCTACCAAAGGGAGACTACATTATACATTATTTAATGAGGAATGGATAGTCAAATAAATAAAGGATGAAATAAAAAAATTGTTAGAGGTAAATGAGAACACTGATATGACATATCAAAATCTCTGGGACACTAGGAAGGCAGTACTAAGAGGAAAGTTTACTGCACTGTGCATGAATAAAGGACCTAACACTACATCTCAAAGCCTGAGAAAAAGAAGAACAAATCAATACCAAAAGCAACAGAAGACAGAAACTAATGAAAATCAGGAAAGGCAGCAGAATACAACAGACACTAGTATGGAAGTATGTATAAACGTGGATGTATAACCAATGTGATCCTGCAATCTGTACAAGTGGTAAAAATAAGAATTCATAACCCACTTGAATCAAATGTATGAAATATGATATGTCAAGATCATTGTAGTGTTTTGAGCAACCAATA
This sequence comes from Spermophilus citellus, assembly GCF_964194105.1. Classification (NCBI taxonomy): domain Eukaryota; kingdom Metazoa; phylum Chordata; class Mammalia; order Rodentia; family Sciuridae; genus Spermophilus; species Spermophilus citellus. Next base: position 28,010,356 of record NC_138191.1, on the reverse strand, counting down.
AAAAAATAAAATAAAATCAGAGCTGAAATCAATGAACTCTAAAGGAAAAAAAATTGAAAAAGCACAAAGTTGGTTCTTTGAAACAATAAACAAAATACATAAATCCTTAGCCATGCTAATGAAGAGAAAAAGAAAACTAAGATTACTAAAAAAGAAGATGAAGCAAGTAATATCACAAGGGACATGTCTAAAATGCAGAAAGAAATTAGAAACTACTTTGACAATTTGTACTCCAAAAAAATAGAAAATATAGAATACATAAACAAATTCCTAGAGTCATAAGACCTACTCAAACTGAATGAGGAGGTCATACACAATTTAAATAGATTAATTGCAAGTAATGAAATAGAAAACACCATCTAAAGCCTACCAACCAGTCTGGGGTTGTGTGGTAGAGTGCTTGCCTGGCATGTGTGAGGCACTGGGTTTGATTATCAGCATCACATAAAAAATAAACTAAAGGCATTGTGCCTATCTAAAACTAATAAAAATATATTTAAAAAAGCCTACCAACCAAGAAAAGTCCAGGACCAGACAGATTCTCTGCTAAATTCAATGAGACTTTCAAAGAAGAATTAATACCATACTTTTCATAGTATTCCATGAAACAGGAAAAGAGGGAAGCCTTCTAAACTCATTCTATGAGACTAACATCACCCTGATACCAAAACCAGACAAAGACTCTTTAAGAAAAGAAAACTTCAGACCAATATCCCTGATGAACATACATGTAAAAATTCTCAATAAAATTCTGACAAATTGCACACAAAAAATATTAAAAACATAGTTCACCATGATCAAGTGGGGTTCATCCCAAGGACCCAAGGTTGGTTTAACATGCAGAAATCAATAAATGTAAATCATCATATGAATAGACTTGAAAACAAGAATCATATGATCTCAATAGATGCAAAAAACAGCATTTGACAAAATACGGCACACTCTCATGTTCAAAACACGAGAAAAATTAGGAATAGTAGGAACATATCTCAACATTGTAAAAGCTATCTATGCTAAACCCAAGGCCAGCATCATTCTAAATAGAGAAATATTGAAAGCATCCCCTCTAAACACTAGAACAAGACAAGGATGTCCTCTTTCACCACTCCTATTCAACATCATCCTTGAAACTCTAGCCAGAGCAATTACAAGAAGTTAAAGGAATACAAGTAGGTATAGAAGAACCCAAACTGTCCCTATTTGCTGATGACATGATTCCATACCTAAAAGATCCAAAAAATTCTACCAGAAAACTTCTGAAACTACCAGATGAATTCAGCAATGTCGGAGGATGTAAAATCACCACCCATAAATCAAATGCATTCTGATACACCGGTGATGAATCCACTGAATGAGAAATTAGGAAAACTATCCTGTTCACAACAGCCTCAAAATAAAACAAAATAAAATTCCTGGGAATCAATCAAACAAAAGAGATGAAATGCCTCTATAATGAAAAGTAGAGAACATTAAAGAAAGTCAAGAAAACTCAGAAGATGGAAAGATCTCCCATGATCCTGGATAGGCAGAATTATTATTGTCAAATGTGCTCTACTACCAAAAGCATTATATAGATTTAATGCAATTTCTATTAAAATCACAATGACATTCTTCATAGAAATATAAAAAGCAATCATGAAATTTATTTGGAAAAATAAGAGACACAGAATAGGCAAAGCAATCTTTAGCATGAAAAGTAAAGCAGGAGGTATCACCATACCAGACGTAAAACCACACCACAGAGCTATAGTAACAAAAACAACATGGTATCGGCACCAAAACAGACTTGTAGACCAATGGTACAGAATAGAGGATGTTGGGGTTTTTAACTTCTTCTATTCACTCTGTCTCACAGAGAGGCTTAGGAGAGCACACCCCAAACCGGACGGATCAAGAAACGTGAGGGTCAGCAGGTCACCCACCCAGTCCTCCCCACTGGAAGACAATCAGAAGCACCAGGGAGACCAGTCAAAGCAGGATCTCCTTTATTGAGGAAGTACACACAGCTAATATAATGTGCAGGAGCCAATCAGGATAAAGGTCAGAGGGGTAGAGCAAGTTCACATGTCATGCCCTACAAGAGGACACAGAGACAAACCCACATAAATACATTATCTCACACTAGACAAAGGCGCCAAAAACTTTCATTGGAGGAAAAAATAGCCTATTCAACCAATAGTGCTGGCAAAACTGGGAATTCACATGCAGGAAAATGAAATTAAACCTCTCTCTCTCTCACACCATGCCCCCAAATCAACCCAAAGTGCATCTAAGACTTAGCCACTAGAACAGAGACCCTGTACCTAACAGAAGAAAAAGTAGAAACAAATCTTAACCATGTCAGCCTAGGATCAGACTTCCGTAACAAGACCCCTGAAGTGCAAGAAGTAAAATTAAGAATCAATAGATGGGATGGATTAAAATAAAAAAGATTCTTATCAGCAAAGGAAACAATCAACAATGTGAGAAGAGAGCCTAGAGACTGGGAGAAAATCCTTATCACATGTACCTCTCACAAAGCATTGATCTCTAGGATACAGAAAGAACTAAAAAAAACCTTAACACCAAGAACACATATAACCCAATCAATAAAGGAACTAAGAAAATGAATACACACTTCACAGAAGAAGAAATGCAATTGATCAACAAATGTAAGAAAAAGTGTTCAACATCTCTAGCAATTAAAGAAATGCAAATCAAAACTACACTAAGATTCCATTTGGGGGAAAAGTACACTCATACATTGCTGTTGGGACTGCAAACTGTATGACCACTATGGAAAGCAGTATGTAAAGTATTCTGAAAACATGGAATGGAACCACCATTTGACCCAGCTATCCCACTCCACCCTTTATACCCAAAGGACATAAAATCAGCATACTGCAGTCATGCAGCCACATCAACGTTTACAGAAGCTCAATTCACAATAGCTAGATGTCCTTCAATAGATGAATGAATAAAGAAAATCTGAGATAGATATTCAATGGAATATTACTCAGCTTTAAAGAAGAATGAAATTATGGTATTTGCCAGTTAAAGGATGGAGTTGGAGAATATCATAATAAGAAAAGGAAGACAATCCCCCAAAACCAAAGGCAAAATAGTTTCTGGAATATGTGCATTTTAATTCATAATAAGGGGCAGGCAGGGAACCAGAGAAGAATAGAGTTACCTTGTATTTGGCAGAGGGAAGTGAAGGGAGAGGAGGAAACATGAGGATAGGAAGGATAACCGAAGAAAACAGACATTACTACTTTATGTATATATATGACTGCAAGACCAATGTGATTCTACAACATGCATACTCAGAAAACTGAGAAATTATATCCCATCTATAAATGATAACCAAAGGGCATGAATGCATTCCACTGTCATGTATAACTAATTAAAACAAATTAAAAATTTAAGAAAAAAGAGACTCTGTGGAAAAGCAAACTCTCCTGCTGCCCCAGAGTTTTGCAAAATCTGTCACATTCCATTAATGGAAATGGATCTAACTTGCAGCACGTGCTCTGTGGTACTCTGGACCTCTTCTGTGGAGACAGTCACCATTTGACCCAGCTAACTCACTCCTCGGTTTATACCCAAAGGACATAAAATCAGCATACTGCAGTAACACAGCCACATCAACGTTTATAGAAGCTCAATTCACAATAGCTAGATGTCCTTCAATAGATGAATGGATAAAGAAAATCTGAGAATCTTGAATGCTGAGAGGCCCAGCTAACACTGCTGAAGTGAATGCTGAGGTGGCTGCTCTGGCTGATGAAGGATGCCAGCTTCTGTAGATGTGGATGGTGCCCTGATTTTGACCTATACCCTCAATGTAGGACCAGCTCTCGCTCAGCTAGCATTTAGGAACACAGAGTGGGGACCCTTTGGGTCTGTCACTGTCTGCAAAGTATGCATTGACTAAGGAGCAAGGTACAGTCTTTTTCCAGGTGAGGTGCACAGAATGAAAATGGCATGATATTGGCAGCAAAACACATACAGAGACCAACGGTACACAAGAGAGGACACAGAGACAATCTGACAAAAATACAGTTATCTCACACTAGAAAAAGGCACCCAAAATATACACTGGAGAAAAGACAGCCTCATAAACACATGGTGCTAGGAAAACTGGAAATCCATACCCACCAAAAAGAAATAAAAAGCCTCTCTCTCATCATGCATAAAAATCAACTCAAAGAGGATCAAAGGTGGAGGCACTAGGTCAGAGATCCTGGGCCTGATCCTAGTACATGTAGGCCCATATTTCCACCATGTCAGCTTAGGAACGCACTTTGTTATCAGGATTCCTAAAGTACAAGAAGTGAAACCAAGAATGGATAAATGGGATGGATTCAAACTACGAAGCTTCTTCACAGCAAAGGACACAATCAAGAACGTGAAGAGAGAGCCTACACAATGGGAAAAAATCTTTACCACATGTACCTCAGATCAAGCATTATTCTCCAGAACACATTAAGAACTCAAGAAACCTAACATTCCTCCATATATCTGGTTTGGTGCCAGTACTGTTTCTGATTCATTCACTATGCTCTTACCCCTTGCCTTCCCATTCCCTTCACTCACTCGTGTTTTTTTAGGACTCTCCATAAAGCTTTCTATAGTGCTTACACAAATGTGCAGTCCCACCAGCATTGTATGTGAGTACCTTTTCCCCCACATCCTCACCACCATTTACTGTTGCTTATATCCTTGATAACTGCCATTCTGACTGGACTGAGATGGAATCTCAGTGTCATTTTGATTTGCACTTCTATAATGGATACAGATACTGTACATTTTTAGATTCATATGTTGATCTATTGGGTTTCTTCTTCTGTGAAGTGTCTTTTCATTCCTTTCCAATTTGTTGATTTTTTTGTTTTGGGTGTAGCTGACTTTCAAATGTAGAATTTTCTGTTACTAAAAACAAATTAACAGCTTTCTCACCACACATCCAAAACTAGTTATGATAAAGATATAGGGATTTGCTAAGGGGATCCATTCTAGATCTGAATAAGGTTATTGTCATAGAATTATTTCTCAAAGGCATATTAAAAACAATTTAACTTTAAAAATGAGTACCTAAAATAATAAGAAAACCCAGTTGCAGGTGCCCTCTGCTCTTTTTTGTAATACAAAGAACTTTGAACTTCTCAATGCAAGAAATTTGAAACAAATAACAGTATCAGAGTTTATATTTTCTTCACGGACTGGAATTGTCAGAGAAATACCTGGATTTTTAATAGAAAAAATAAAGTTAAAGATTGGGCAGGGGAGTGGGTGTTCTTGGAACGAGTTTTTAGCAGGTAATTCTACCTCACTTACCCTTAAGACATATCAGAAGGAACCACTCTACATTTTCTAATCCCTATGTGCTTTCTAATGTATATGATTTTGTTTCTCATCCTTCCTTCCTCTCCAGATTATTTCTATCTTCTGAAAAACAGCAAAACGAATGAAATGAAAATGTTCTCCGTGGTTTACATAGATAGCAGAAAAGGAAAAAGGGTCATATCTATGTGGCATTTTGCAGCCAACAGAGGGAAAGTCAAACCCCATAAAAGGTGGGGTGAGGGGCTGCTAAGAAGTCAACAGGCAGAATTCTATCAGATTTAGTCACTAACAAGCTCTGATATTACCTCACACGAGATAAAATATTGCATGCACCCCAGTGCAGGGAGGGATTCAAGTACTAAGGGACAAAAAGACTGACCTGATACCTCTAGAGCTCTCCAATCTCATCAGTCCTTTCAAAGCAAACAGGTTTTCCAAGACTTCATCCAGGCAGCCATTGACAAAACAGAGCCAACAGGCTCCACCCAATCACAGAGATTCTTTTCTTGTTCATGGTCTTCAAGGATCTTCACCTGGCTAGGGCAATGTCACTTTTCCTAAGAAAGAACAAGAGACAGAAAGCACAAATCTGTCAACAGTTCTTAAGAATGACAGCTGCCATGACACTCAAATAAATGCTGTAACAAGAGCTGACTGGGGAAGCCAGATTCGACTGCCCTCTTTAGAAGAAATCCTCTACACAGGATGGGGAAGCCCTGTGTCTGCAAGACCCAGAGCTGAGGAGCACCCTGGTGTCATCTTCCTCTCTTTCCAGAAGCACCCATCTGATCCTTCAGCTGCAATATGGAAGTTACTCTGACTTTCTGCTGTAATAAAAGATAGATAAACTACAAAATATAAACAAAGACCCAGGCTTTGTGAGCTTAGGGTATGAGATGGCTTGGGGTTCTCATCAACACAGTGGAAGTGGACGGTCACAGAGAGTTCCTAGGGTTTCAATGTAGGCTGAATCATGAGGAACATTTTGGGTTCGTGTAATTTCATTATTGAGATAACCTACTCCCTATGTGAAAATCTGTCAGAAATGTTAAATTCCAGCACTTGTAAACTCAAAAGCTCCAGGAACTAGCAAGGTGGATTATATAAAAGTTTTCAGGCAGGACAGAGAACAAAAGATAAAACTGCTGTGACTAATTTGCAAAAGTATTCAATTACAAAGTAAAATAAAATAAAATAAAAAACCTGGGCACAATGGCACATGCTTGTTATCACAGCTACTAAAGAAGCTAATGCAGGAAGATCACGAATTTAAGCCCAGCTTTGGCAAATTAAACACATTAACCCCTACTCAATAAAAGAGAATAAAATAATATATAAAGGGATGGGGATGTAGCTCAGTAAGAGAGTGCTTGCCTAATATGTGCAAGATCTTGAGTTCAATCCCAGTAAGTATCACAAATGAACAAAAATGGAAAACAAGAACTGCTCTGTCAAACAAGACACACAGGCAAATTTCAGTGCAGAGCCATCTACGATCTCTGACCTGTGTCCTCAAAGATTTATTTGAAAATATTTTATTTTGTGACCTTACTTTTAGTATTGAAAGGAAATGACAATTCTCAGAGGTGACTGGGCAAGAGTGCTGTAAAACACTCTTGCTATACTTGAATGTACACTCTCCTTGGTATATCTTCTCAGGCTCTTGGGTTCTCTGGGTTTTACATTTATTATGTAAATTTAATGCCTCAGAAATATAATTACATCATAGTCAAATGTAGTTTTTCGTTCTTGGAAAGTAAAAACTCAAATTGCTTTCAACTCAGTGGAGGGCACTGACTTAATCCTAACCTTAGCCCAAAGGTTTAAGTTTATGTATGCAAGTAGAGTTCTCTACGCATTTTCCCTTGTGGTCACATCTTTTACTCAAGCTTCATATCTGACTCAGTAGATGCTGCCAGCTAGTATTCTATCGTAACCCAGTAAACCAAATATATAGTGGATACCACACATAATCTGTTCACTAACCTGTCCTTCAATCATGCTTGTTTGGGTTGGGGTTGAAGATGCTAAGAACTATCAAAGGCATGATTTGATTACTGTTAATGTTACTGGGTTGCTGTTGTTAGAGGACTTACCCTTTTGTAGAGGAATAAAACAGAATTAATGAAAGCATCATGATTGCATAACCTAAGCAAGGAATGAAAAACAAGTTGAGCTAGACTTCATTCTGGAAGTTAATGCTGACTCACTAGAAAATATTGAACTAGTTTCCTAAATGTTCTGTGTCTTAGTTTGCTCATTGTTAAATATCCTCTCTTTTCCCCAAGGTTTTAACAATCACAGGTCCTAGATTTTCAAAATGCTCCAAAAGGCCCTCAAACATTTAACAATACTTTTTTGTTTGTTTGTTTGTTTTGGTACTGAGGATGGAATCCAGGGGAGCTCAATCACTGACTCACATCCCCAGTGTTTTTGGTTTGTTTGTTTTTTGGTTTTTTGGTTTTTTTTTTTTTTTTTTTTGAGGAGACTCATAGTATTTCCATAACTGCTCTACTAATTTACATAGGCATAAGCATATTAATCATTTAAGGAATATTTGTCTACATCTGATAATTTACTTCCTTCAAGGCTGAAGACATTAAGGTCAGAAAAACTAAGATATTTTCTACAGACCGAATTCTTTTACTATGTCCTGTTCCAGGAACCTGGAGTGGTGCCCAGAAGTCTTCAGTCTTTACCCTACTTTTAGTACAGTTAGTCTTGGAGGCAGATCAACCCTGAAGAGATTGCCTTCTCTCAGCAGAAGCAATATAGGCCCATGGGAAATGAATGGGACATCCCAGAATCACAGATCTAATAGATAAGTATCCTATGAAGCAAATGGAAATTGCCCCTTGAATAGCTGGCAATTTCTTCAACACCAATAACATGTGGTATGATAAGAATTCAAGAAAATCATAAAACACACCAGTTTGACCAAGACTGCTTATTACACATACTTCTTGTTTCCCACCCCAGTTCTTTCTCTGAAGGTAAAACTCACATCAGTTTCCTGAAAGACAGAATTGAGACACTTGACATCACTTGTCTTCCGAATATAGGTACAAAGATTATTAAAGTTTATTTCCTCCTTTCCCCATTGTATTCTCCATTTGTTTTTTGGGGCAAGTGGTCAATTCTGATTTTGGGGGACCCACAGAGTTAGGCCTCTAGCCTAGGACTTAGGTAACAGGAAAGGTGATGGGCAAAATCAATGAAGCTATATGATGTGACACTGTTCTACTGTCTTAGCATTGATCTTAGCATTGCACTGCCTTAGCAGTGATCACTACCTGATTTTTATCTATTGCCTATCTTTTCCTTTTAAAGTATAAGCTCCATGAGATTAGAAGCCTCTATCTGCAGTAGCATAAGGAGTGGTTGGAACATAAAGTAGGTGGCTCAATCAGTATTCATGAAGACTCAAGACACAATATTAGCTTCATAAAAACATGTTTTGTTGGAGTTTCTATGAAAAAACAACCCAAACTCAACTTTTTTGTAGTTCAGAATGAATTTACTGAAGGGGGGTGCCGCAGTCTTGGCTGGGCACTGAATCACGAGCCACCACACACCTTGTAGATTCAAACAGCAATTCTTTATTCCCGAACTCACACCGGCCTCTACACACATGTTCTGGGGAAATCCCATTTCTGCCACTGCTCAATTCACCTACTCCACGAGGCTTTCTTTTCCAATTCTTTCTGAATCTCAGGAGAACTCAACGGGAACTCAAGGATCCGGCGTGCCTGAGGCAGCAGAATATGGCCCTATTCCCCTGCAGGGCACACCTTAAACCTGGAACTTCCCTAAACCCAAGGACGGGATACTCCCTAAAACCTGATCAGCTCTAAACCCGGATCCGCCCTGGTCCTTGAGCAAGGTCACCTTACTAAAGCATACATGCAGTGTCCCAGGGAATGTCCTCTAAGCAACATGGGGTACGCTGGCAAGGAAATTTCAATGTGTCATTCCTACTTGGCAATGGCCCTCAGCAGGGGGGCACACTTCTAAAATGGAAGCACCAGGATTAACTTACATGGAAATAATATTCTGATGATGTTACTTAGAAACCAACCAATAGTTCATTCAAATTTTTAATTCATCAAATGGATCAATCCAGTTGTTGTAATCCAACTGTTTCATCTCTGAATATGGTTGCCTTATTTAACACTCGAGTTCTTTAGGGGACATTTCTAGGTCCTTACTATAACAATTGACTTGCCCATGGTTAATATTCAGTATATTTTTTCTATTATTATCACTACTGCTACACATAGAGCAACTACCACAAGATGTGAAGGAAGAAAGAATCCATTAGTAATAGCAACAGCAAACCAAATACCTAGACAAAAACCATTAGAAAGCTGTGCAAGTTCTATTGGAAGGATAATTTAAAATACTGTAATGCACAAAAAAGAGACTTGAATTGATTTTTCTTAGACTCAAAATCCTTCATTTTCACTTCTGCCTACAAGATTCATAAGGGACTATAATTTCAACAGAAATAACATGATTTCTTCAATTTTAGAACAAGACAAGCTGATTTTAAAAAATCAGATTGACAAAGATTTGAAGAAAAAGCAAATTTACTTACTAATGAAAATATAAGACAAATTCATATTCAAAAGAATTGATACACAAAAGTGAATGAGAATGACAAACACACAATCAAAACCTTTGGTGGACTACCAATTTATAGGATGAAACCTAAAATAAGATTTCATCAAGGACAATTGTGTTTTTCCCCTTTTTAAAACAGCTTTTTAGTAGTAGATGGACACAATACCTTTATTTTACTTATTTATTTTTATGTGTTCCTGAGGATCAAACCAGGGCCTCACACATGTCAGGCAAGCTCTCCACCACAGACTCACAACCCCAGCCCCAAAGGATAATTACTTTTAGTTTAGTCAGTATAGAGTGATATTCTTGATAGTGACTGTAGTGACTGTCACAATTGGTTTATTTAGAACACTGTATATATATATATATATGTGTGTGTGTGTGTGTGTGTATAAAATTTTCTAAGTAGATTACACTATTCTTTGCCTAAAGAAAATAGCAGTCACTGATATTGTCAAGAGTAGAGCAAAGGGAAGTATCCTAAAGATGCACTGTTTAGAATAGAACCTGATATTACAGAATACATAGGGGTAGCTTTTTCATTTTTACACATCTCTTTGATTTGGTTTTACTTTCACCTTGGGTGTCTTTTTTACTTTTAGCATGGGGTGTCTTTTTTGGTTTTCTGATCTTTACATATTGAAGATATCTTTCTATCCTTACCCTGAAAATACAAGGATTGCAGATAACAGCAAGAGAAAGAAACCAATAAAAGAATGAAGGGCACTGCTCTTTCTTGGACAGGTCCTCTCATCTCTCCTGCAGGCCCACTTGGACACTTCCTAAAATGCCTGCTCTCCAGAGAAAGGAGGACCCAGTCAATAGAACAGTGACAGTTTTTTCTTATTGCAAATGCCTTGGCAGTTGCCCTTCTCAGGCTGACTGTTAATTTATAGCTCTAACTTCAACTCACACCCAACACATATCAAGTCTACTACAAGAAGCACCACTCCCCACCTGCCCAAATCTGGAAATCTACAGGCTGTCAAGGACTCATGATACTCTGCCCCAGCACAGAACAGTTTTCTGCTTTCCAGTAACATGACCAGGCATGTCAGGATTGACCTAGACATTGACACACTACATACTTCCATATAAAGTATTTTCAGTTTTCTCATAGGAATGCAATAGGCATGATTTCAATGAACATTCAGGTAGTGGAACATGGGGAGGTTCCTGGAGAGTGGCATTCCTGGAGAGGGCAGGAAGCTCTGCACCTCTTCTCCCTTACCTGTGCTCTCTTTCATCTGGCTTCCCATCAATCTCCTCTGTAATATCTTTTGTTGATAGGCCAATAAATTTACAAACACAAGTATATCCCTGAGCTGCTCTAGAAAATTAAAGAAACCTAAGGAGGGGATTAGAAACCCCAATTTATAGCCTACCAGCTATATGTGTGTGTGTATAATAAAATATTGATTTATATTATATATATTTCTTTTATAAAATGTTTATTTATTTTATAAATAAACATTTTATAAAATAAAATGTAAATATACACAAATACACACACACATACACACACACACACACACACCACATACATAGAAGCACAGGTCCTCTTTGGTGAACTACAAATTTATAGGATTACCCCCTAAAATAAGGTTTTATGCTTGCATTTGGCATCCAGAGTGGACTGCAGCCTCATAAGATTCACCTTCAAACTGTGGAATCTTACCCTATTCTCTAGGAAGTGTCAGGATACCCCCAGAGGTATCTACTAGAGAACTGACTTGACTGTTAGAGGATCAAATATCCACACACATTTTGGTAAACAAATGTAGTTCTGTGTTTACTATAAGAAAAAGAGAAAATACACTTTTTTCTATATTTTAGAGATGTTGGTCTGTATACATAGAGACTCTGCCTCTGCCAACTCAGATCTTAGGGACCAGCCATGAAAATAGTAACATAAATAAACATCAACAGTGAAATGTGCAGTTGGTGATTTCTCAATTTGACACATGGGGAAAAGAACAGTTGGAGCCTTGGCCAGTTCATATTTCCCTTTTACATGGGTTTGAAATGCTTTCTGGGGTAGTAAAAATTGCCTTGGGTAACATAGTTTTCCTACACAATAATTTGTTACCATTTTCTACAATATCTTGCAATTTTGTCAGCATCATGTGAAACTTTTTTAAGAGATTAGAAATAACATACTTTAACTCATGCTTCTATTTTATGCACCTCTTTTAAAAAATTGCTGTCAAATCCACAGTTATTAGTAATTTTATAACATAATAAGATCTTACTTTGTATTTTTCATTATGTACTACTATTGTGAATTCCTCTGTAATTTTGTGCAGAATCTGCACTTTCTGTTTTTACTCTGGTTATGGAACACTTTAAACACTTTAAATTTCCATTGGGGTATGCCTTAGTGTGTGTGTGTTTGTGTGTGTGTGTGTGTGTGTACATGTATGTGTGGTTTAAACTTTTCTTTAATGTTTTGTATGTCTTTGGATCTGAAGACGAGCCAGGACATTTTTCTTATGTTTATGTTATTTTTTCATATCTGTGCTCCTCCAATGTGTTCTTTGTTTTTTTGTTTGTTTGTTTGTTTTCTAGAAATCGGATTGGAACTCATTTATCTTAGTGTCTCTTTTATACATCTTTATCTTCTTGTTATAGATGCTGTTACCCCCTTGTTCTCTATTTAGAGAAAGACTTCAGCCTGGTCTCTCAGTGTGCTAATTCATTGTTTCTGCATAAAAATAAAAGCTGCTCTAACCTTGGAGAAGAAAACTAAGATGAAAAACTTTCTGGCCTTGAATTTTTATGTTGGCAATAATTTCTTATATTTGAGACAAAGAGGACAAACTATTAATGTAAAAAAGAGATAAATTAAATATTCTTGGAATCTTAAATTTCTGCTGTTTGAAAGATTCCATCAAGAAAAAGAAAATGAAAAGATAAGTCACATATAATATTTACAATAGTAATAATAATAATAATATATTTTATAGATTAACAGTATTCAGGTATCTGACAAGATTTATGGTTATTGGAAATCTTCAAACTTGGAAATAGTCAGACAAACAACTTAAAGAAGGATCAAATATTTCACAAGATACTACACAAAGAAGAGAATGTAAACATAAATGAACAACTGAAAATTTGCTCAGGAGCATGAGCCATTACGAAAACAAGAATGAAGACCAACTCACATCCATCATAATGTCTAAAATTCAAATGACAATGCCAAGTATTGGCAAGGATTTAGAACAACTGCAGCTCCATCCTGTGTTGTTGAGAGGGGTTCATGTTACAATCACTTTGAAAAACAGTTTGGTGGCTGCTTATGAAGATGAGCATACACTTATCATATGACCTGTCAATGCTGTCACCAGACATAAAAGCACAAAACTAGAAAAGTATATGTTCCCATGAACTTCAGAACTGCTGTGCTCAGAGTAGTGCCCAAATGGAAGCAATCAAAATGTCCAGGAACAAGTGCCTGGATAAAACAAGTTATCATAATCCTTGAAATGGAATACTACTCAGCAATAAAAACATAAACTACTGATACGAGTAATCGCATGAAGTATTATGCTGAGCAAAAGGAGTCAGATAGCAAAGAATGTATGACAAACTATTCCATTTATATTTGGCTGCACAGGCACTTTCCTTCCTCTAAGGTGTTCTTGCTAGGTATTTTGGTCACAGTGACACAAAGCTGACTAAAACAATTCTATTCCTTTAATTTGAAAAATATGATGATATTGGCATATAAACAAATAAGCTAATGATATATCAAGTCAGTGGAGAAAATGGTAACTTTAAAAAAAATAATCTCTTCTGGCCCAATTAGGTGTCCACCTGGAAAGAAATCATGCTGGAGCACTGACTCATCAGACAAAAAAAAAAAAAAAAAATTCTAAATGAATGTAAGCCCAAAATGTAAAAAAAAATAACTTAAACACTAATTTCATGATAATTTTAAGAAGTATTTGTAAAACATTGGCCTTGGAGAGAAGTTTTCAACTAACATTGGAAACTTAGCAGAGGTAAAGAGAAGAATAACTTATTTGGTAACATTAAAGTCTTCCAATTCTTCTCTGTGCAGGGTCTCTTCCTTTGTCAACACTTTTGCGTGTTTGTTCATTAACTTTTAATCCTATGACCCTGTCAATATCACAAAATAATAATAACAATTTGAAGAAGATTTTTTAGGATTTTTTTTCAAATGAAAGCAGTTTCTTATTTTCATTTCCACACTTATTGCTCTCCGCTTCTCCTTATTTTTCCTTATTTTGTGGACTAAGATGTCCAGCATTAGAGTAAGTGAACATGGAGAGAAATCCTCACCTTGTTCCTGAAGTTAGGTTGGAAACATTTAGCATTTCACTACTAAATGTATCAGTTGTTTATTTTTCATAGACACATTGTGTCAGGTCAGAAAAATTTATTCTCACTCCTAGTTTACCAAAAAAAAAAAAAAAGTTAGGAATGAGTTTCGATTTTGTCAAATACTTTTTAAAATTTTATTTAAATTATTGTATATACTTTTTGTTCTGTTAATGAACTAAATTACATTCATTAATTTTCAAATGTTGAGCAAACTACATTCCCAAACTACACTTGGGATGTATTATTCCTGTTACATATATCTGGATTTGGCTTGCTTTTGTAGAGGCTTTTTTTTTGTACATGTTTATTAGAAATAGTTGTGCATATATTTTGTTGTTGTTATCAGATCTTTTGCTATCAGATATGTTCCATTTGGTTTTGGTATCAGGGTATCAGGGTTATGTCTACCTAAGAAATGAGTTGGGAGATTTTTTTCCTCCTTTTATTTTCTAACTTGTGAATATTTGTATCACTTTTTCCTTAAATAAATGAAAGAATTCAATCTGTGAAATCTCTGAGAGTTAGAATTTTATTTGTGTCAAATTTTCAAATTATGGGTGGGGGTTGTGGCTCAGTGGTAGAGTACTCACCTATCACGTGTGAGGTGCTAGGGACAATCCTCAGCACCACATAAAATAAATAAATAAAATAAAGGTATAACTAAAAAAAAACAAAGTATTTAATTTTCTTTTCAAATTATAAATGCATTTTTTCATAGAGGGATAATCTTGCTGTCTTCAGAAATCTATTTTTCAAGAGATTTGTCTACTTCACCTAAGTTATTATATTTCTGGACATAATGTTGTTCATAATGTTGTTCATATAGTCCATGATTATCTTACTTTTAATATTTATAGAATCTATGGATATCACCTAAAGATAATCTGTATTTTCTGTCATTTTTCTCAATTACTCTTGCTTGGTATTTATCAGTTTATTAATCTTTTCAAAATCTTGATTTTTTTCCTGTAGTTTAACTGTTTTCTAATGGATTGTTTTCTGCTCTTTATGATTTCTTTGTCCTATTTACTTTGGATTTTATTTGCTTGTCTTTTTCTAGATTCTTCAGATAGAAACTAAGATCATTGATTTTAAACTGTCTTCTCTGATATTGACATGAAATTTTATATTTTCCTGTCAGTACCACTTTGGGTGCAACTTTTAGCATACATTCCTTTCATTGTCATTAAGTTTGAAGAATCTCCACTTTCTTTTGTGATTTTTTCTTTGATTTGTATTATTTAAGAAGATATTATTTGTCTTTCTCGTATATGGGAATTTAATAGATATGTTATTAATTATAATTTTGTGGTCAGTAATCACAATTAGTGTTTTAAAAATTTGTTGAGTTTATTAGGGGAAGGAAATGGTAACAGCCCTGATTTTGATCATTACACATTTTATAAACTATCATTTTGTGCCCCATGAATAACCATAAAATATTATCTGTTTAACTTAAACATGCAAATTTGGTGAATCTTCCCTGCTTGTTTGGTTGGATTCTTAAACTTTCTCCCTGATTATACACCAAGGGGAGGAAATCTAGTTCAAGTGTTATAACAATCTGAAACTTGCAAGACAAATGCTATAGAACAGTGCATGACAGTTGTACCATATTCCATGAACAAAATGTGCATGTGCATATGCAGATTCAGGGCTATTTCTCAAAGGACCAGATGTGGGTTTTCTGGGCATATCCTTCCTTGTCCATCCTGGTAGTATTTCAGGGCCATTTGTTTCTTTTCCTCACAGCACAGATTATAAGAAATGAAAATTCATGAAAAAAAGATGCTGGCTAACATAAGGAATAGGAAGATGAGGATTTTGCTATTTGAATCAAAGAAAAAGTTGTTCATATTAAAATTTTAAATAGTTATTTGACCAGCATTGATTCACAAATTAATAGTTCAGTTGGCAGGAGATCAAGGCTCAATGGGTGGCAGGGAAATAAATTTTAAGGTGCTAATGAAATAAGACAAAATATTTGATTGGTTCAATTGCAAAGCTTTTAGTTGCAAGTTAATTGTTGGTGTCTAGTGAGTAATCTTAAGAGTTTCCTTTTTCTGTTTCCATTGAGTTGTGGTTTGTTTTACTTCAATAGGAAGCCACAGTACTGGAGGGGTTTCAGTCTAATAACCTCCAAATTAATTTTTTAAAACAGTTTGAAGCATGAGTTTTTTTCCCTAAGTTCAGAACTAGATTGTTGGTGAAGGAGCCAGCGATAGAGAAAAATGCAGAATTGTAATTTCAGGGCAGAGAGCACGGATGGTTGGACTTAGTTCTGGAAGGGCTGCCATTGTATTGAGGGGGAAGATGACTATATTTATTAGAATCATGGAGGCATTTGGAAGACAATGGAGCCCCTGGAATATTTCCAAGAACACAGCACACCATCCTTTCTTCATTCTTTATCTTTTTCCTCTCCTCTCTTTCTCTTTTCTCTCTCCTTCTCCTCCTCCTTCTCCATGTTCTTCTACTTCACTATTAGAAATAGAGTATTATTTCATAACCCTAACCCTAACCCAAACCCTATGATGAATTCTCTGTAACTTCTGAAGGTCTTAGGTCAGCAGGTCAAGAGATACTATTATGCATGTTAAGTGCTATAATAGGTATCTGTCCTCTTTTTTATTCTGTCACACTTTATGGACTTTCACTCTATTTTCCTCACAGGATTCTCCATGGATTTTATTTGAATTAGAAAAAATTGGAAGAAAGTGGTAGTCATATATGACTGAGGTTTTCCCCTTTCCTTTCCTTTTCCTTTTTCTCTTTTAATTTCCTGGTGCTGGGGATTGAACCCTGGGCCTTGTGTTTGCAAGGTAAGCACTCTATGAACTGAACTATATGCACCAGCCCCCCCCCCCCTTTTAAATTTCTTACAGAATAAGAAACAGCTCTGTTTCTGGCACACACAGGGAAATAATATACTTATATAAAAAATTACATACTGGAGAATTTGCCTCAAGGATATTTTGCTGTCACTTTTTATTTAATTATTTCAGTTGTATATGGACTCAATGCCTTTGTTTTTATGTGGTGCAAGGATCAATCCCAGTGCCTCACACTTGCAAGGCAAATACTCTATTACTGAGCTACAACTCCAGCTTTTGCTGTCACCTTTTAAAAAATTAATTCAAACAGCTATTTGGAATTATTTCTATAATCATAAAAGGGGAATATAATAGCTTTCAAAAGTTTTCTCCAAAAATAGCTGGGGAATATATCCATCAGTCTCAGAATACAAGAAGTAATATGTTGTTGTTCTCATCGTCAAGTTGCTTCCTAGTAAGCTGACTTACTAAGTAGAAATATTTGAGTTGTCCTGTGACCATTGATTATTTTATTAAGGCTACCAGCCCTGGAAGATCAGAAGTAAAGGAAGGAAATTTGCAGGTGGCTGCAATGAACTCAGGGCCAGAAAAGAAGACATGTACCTATTGTAGCACTTAAAATACATAATAGTATCTCTTGACCAGCAAAATATGTCCTTTCCTGTGAAATTGTATAGGTACATCCATATCATTGGCTGCTGTATCTTTAGATTCAGTAATGGGTCTGTGGAGTTTCCAACCATTCAGCTAAATCTGCCAGCAGATTTCTCTGTATTTCAAAGCCAAAATCACTCATGCAAATGCTTAAAACACTCAAGTGTAAAGCACAGGTTGATTTAATCTCTCTCCAAAGGAGTGGCCATGTCTCTACACAGGGAGGTCTATTGAAGGTATTTTGTTGTTGCTGCTGGTAATGGTGGTAGTTTTGTTGATAATGATTACAGTTTTTGTTTGTGTTCATTTTAACTATTTCTAGGAAATAACTGTAGACTAATAGCTTCATTTTAATTCTGCAAGGAGAAAGGACACAAGAATTTCTGAAGGATTGTTTTAAAACTTTTTTATAAATTTATGAAATGATCATTATCAATTAAGGTTCTTAAATAAATTCATTGTGACTCAATGACATGCACAATGTGTGTTAAACTGTAGTCTGCAGCCCACCCATATCAGAATCATCAGTTTGTTAAACTGTGTCTGCATCAGTATCACCTGGGATACTTACATATAGAGGCAGATGTTCGATTAGAGTCCCACACCCACTAGAGCACTTGATATTAAGCACAGGGAGTCACTCCCACAATCCCTACAGCTGACTGTGAAACAGATCCCCTTTGAAAGGAAAATCTTCAAATTTGTTTTAGTTTTGATCTTTAAACTGATGATGGAGGTTGGTGGACTGCCTGGCCCTCTTGGGCACTGCAAAGGGGAACATATACTTTGAGACAGGTTCCTGATTAACACAGTCTAGCTAAATACACACTTGGGTATTTCCTGCCTTTCGCCCACACTGTGACCTGTTTTTATAAAAGCTTTCTATGCCTCACAGTCATCAAAGATGAAGACAGGTCAAAGAAAATGTTCTTCTCTATCTTGCTCAAACCCAGGATGGCAAGAAACCAATTCTCCATTGCCATCCTGACTCCTGAGTTTTAATGCTGCAGAACAAACAGCAAAAAATGTCCTTCCCTGTGAATTTGTAAAGGCACATCAGGTTTAAGAAACACTTGTCTTATCTTAGAAATTCTTGAAAAATGGCAAGGAGGAAAAATTGTCACTTTTTAAAACTTAGACCTCAGAATGAGCCAATAAATTTCTTCACGACAGTTTTATTTTCTATTCTTTTAAAGATTTTTATCATTTTTTAATATTAATTTTTAAATTTATTCTAATTCATAATATATGATAGTACTGTACACAAATGGAGCACTTCCTCTGGCTGAACATGGTGCAGAGTCAACACCAGTAGTGTAGTCACAAATGTATATAGGGTATTAAAGTCCCTCTCATTCCACAATCCTCCACACCTCCACACCCCTCCCTTTACCTCCCTCCCCTCTGTTCAATCCAAGGTTCCTTCATTCCCCACCACCCTGCTTTATAGATCAGCATCTGCTTACCAGAGAAAACATTCAGTCTTTGTTTTTTGGGGTATGGCTTATTTTATTTTCTATTCTTAACACTTGTTCTAGGGACTAATATAGAAATGGGAAACAAAGACACACACACAAAAAAAGAAACTATTTATACAAACTTTGCTTTAAAAGAAAAAAAAAAAAGCCACTGAAAGACCGTTACAGTTTCACCCTGCCTGCCATCAGTGATGTTGGCCTTCAACGTATGGCTACAGCAACATAAATAAACCTCTATCTTACATTTACGCATACCAGGAGCACTCTGAAGACACAAAGGAGGCTTCAGTACAATTGGGGCCTGGCCCACACCACTAAGAAACAAGTAGAGGCTGCCATATGCAAGACTTTGCATAGGCTTGGTGTGGACATCAGTCTCATATTCCCCTGAGGGAAGTTAGATTAGCAAAATGGCACAGCATATTTAATGTGGAGGAGTGGGGGCAGTAAAATTTGGAGAATGAGTGAATAAAGGAAGCAGATTGTGCTAGGCTATAAATGAGAGGGCCTCTTAGCAAGTCATCAATTTCCTTCCTCACATGGACTCAAAGAGGTGAGACCTGATGGTGCAGTGCAAAGTCCAGCCTGGCTTGGCCTAGAGGAGCTACATGGTCAGGTGTGGATCTGTGAAAGGTGCTAGCTGAGTCTCACTGACACTGTCCAGCAGGGCCCTGCTGCTCACTAGGGTGCTTCTAGAACTGCCAAGGAGCTCTACATTGGAACCACAAGACCCTTGTGTAGGAGGCAACAATTTCCCCAGAGCTGATTTTCTGAGGAGAGCTGCTGAGGTGAGAACTGTGTTGTGGCAGGTGCTGTGTCACTGAGGCTGTTCAGAAGCAGTGTCTCGAGGTTTAGCATGCACTCTTAGGTGCACTTTGTCTAGTGAGAGGCCTGGTGGTATTTGACTACTGGTATTCCATCACTGCCAGGAAGTCATTCTGCCTTTCTGACTACCCTAGTAGGAGACATTTCTGATCACCTCTTCAGACCTGCACCAGATTTGAAGGAATAGGGCCCAGGTGCTCCTTAGCAGATAGACAGTTGTTCAGATGTGGTGAGGGGGTTAGGCCTAGGCTTCCTTGTGTTTAAGGGACCTGTGGTGGCTTTGCTTCTTTTGTGGCTCCTGGAAGGCAAGAGTCTCAATGCTGGAGCACACAGAAGGACCCTTAAGGATTTCACCTGCAAGTAAACAAAAGAATCCTGTTCAGATGGAACTGTTAGACCCCACTTATGATGCCCAGACACTGGAATTAGGGCAAAGCATGCAGGAAGGTATAAACATGGTGGGAGGTGGTAAAAAGAATGAGTCAAGGGGATGCACTGGGTCTGGAGGAGATTCCAGGTTCCATCTTAGAGGATAAGTTTCCCTGTGCACCCAAATCCCTGGTGCCCCAGCCATAGCCCTACTGCATATCATATGGTCAGATCCTACTACTGTCCTTTTATTACCCAGTTCATACTACATGTTATATGGTCTGAAGAAAAATAAAGGCCTTTGTCATATTCTAGGAAAATAAGGATGGAGCATGAAACACACACATGTAGAAACAGCCTGTACTGAAGAGGACATATTGAGGCAAGTTCCCCTGTTAAGTGTGTGTCTCATTTTTCTTAAGGAGAAGTCAAATTGGCAGGGACCTCAGAGATTATCTAAGTCTAGGTCCACCTTTAACAGATGAAGGGTAGTAGCTCACAGAGGCAAAGGGGCCAGCCAAAGGCATACAACCAGTTAACATTAAGCCTGGAGTTAGAGACCAGAAATCATGAACAAGGAGAGGGTGGGCTGCACACTGGAGGGAGCCAGCAGGAACTGGAGGCTGTGGGTTAACTTGGCAGCGATAGGAGGAGGCTGTACAGAGCCAATCCTCTAAGTGTTGTGATAAGAGACTCAGGAAAGAAAGCAATCCTCAGAGAAGATCCAAATGGAATTAGAAAGCAAGAGCTAGTTGATATACATCCCATGCTTAATCACACTATGTGTGTCAAGGCTCTCAGGGTACAACTTAGGAACATTCCTAGAAGGCTCAACTGCTCTGATGTTTACCATATAAGTTTAAAGGTTTAATGTCTCATATTTAAAACAATCAGTTACACATCAAGTTTCTCTTAATAGGATTTCTAGGGAATTATTAGCACAGCATTTAAATAAATGTAGAGAATATCTGATATATATATATAGATAGATAGATACATAGATACTATCTATCTATCTATCTATCTATTACAAATTTCCCTTAAAGTGTCGTTTTTTCATTATCAGTTTTTTCTTTTATATCCAGGAGACCAAGTGGATCTTCCTTCATGTTTTTTAAAGAAAATGAGGTGTTAAAATAAAATGCTGTTCTTAACCTAATTTTGTGCACTAAAGTCAATTTATAAGGTTATGCCTTATTTGGTGTTTCATAAAGTAGTTCAGGAAAGTCCAGAATGCACATATGGCCTCAAGATCTCTTGGTAGACAACTGATTCACAGGGAGACTTTGAAAGTTTCTTCCCTCAAGGACCAACTGAACTGCATTTCTCTGACTCTTTGCTTGACTGACATCAGGAGAGAAAATTGGGCTAAAGGGGAGAGATGGTGACGAGAGGAGAATAATAACAGGGTAGAAAGCTGAGCGGGCAGGAGGGTGAAGGTATGGAGTCTTAAGAGGAGGCTATCCAGGAGCTAAGACCTGTGCGGTGGACCAGTTATCTCCTAGAAGGTAAAGGAGGTCAGGGTCACTTACAGATCTGATGTCAGATGGTGATGTATTTGAAGCAGGCTCTGTGACTGTGTAAGACGCAATCGTTGCTTTAGCTCCAAGTTAGTCCTTGCCTTCTTCAAAACATCACGTGTCCTGGACACTGAAAGAAGAAAAGAGCCCCACAAAGAAGGAATTTCCAGCTAGGCTCTACTTGCTGGGCATGCATTTTCTAGAGCATTTTCTTCTCACCCCTCAATCATGGCCTATTGCTGACCCCTTTGTCCCTGCTCCCTCTGCAACCACAATTGCTCATGTCACAGGAGGGTTGGTCCCAGTGCATCAGACTCTCCCTTCCCAACATTCCAGTGCCTCTGTGGTCACTGTTTATCTGCAGCACAAGTGGGACATCTGCAAGACCAGCCCTTTCCTCTGCTGCTCCACAGCTCAGGGGCACCTACGCTGGCTGACAATGAACTGCTCCATGTTCTCCTTCTGCTGGTTGGCAGTCTTCAGACGCTCAGCTGTGCTCTCAAGGAGCTTCTCCTGTTTGGATACTTGGGCTCGCAGATCCAGGAGCTCCCTCTCCATTGACTCATCCTGGGGAAGAAGGACAAGCTCTCAGACAACAGTTTGGACACCAAACATATCCAGTTCTTTGTGGTTCCTGCCAATCAGAAGTAGAACTCTATAATCTTCTCAGCACTTGCAGACTGAGTTTCCTTCATTATAGCTTCTCAATCCCTCAGTTCAGAACAGTTGGAAAAAAGACCACAGGTAGGAATGTTGAGAACCTGAAAGCCCCCAATCAAGGATCAAGGAGACCCTGACTCCAGACCCACAGCAACTCCCAACTGTGAACAAGACCTCCAAATCAGTCCTTGCAGAAGTTTTGTCTCACCCTTCTTCTCCCATCCATGCAGGACTTGGAATTTCAGAGATACTATGTCTGGGACACAGGGCTACCTGATGACAGTGTTCACATTTCAAAATGTCTGTACGAATCTGAAGATGGTAAAGTGCTTCCTTGTAATTAGCATAGTTTTTCCCCAGACATACCAGTTACATTAATATGGAAATAAAAACTAGGGAGCAGATCCAGATAGTAGCCCACCCAAGGCAGGACAATTCTTTAGGGGCTCTACCTTTTCCCCAGACTGGAACAGAGATAAAAGGTGTGTTGGGATTCTAGGAGCATGACTGAAAGAAGCTGCAGGATCACAGTGACTTCCTTTGATCTTTTGACCAAGAAGCCCTGAGGAATGGAGAAGCTTCAAAAGCCCCTGAATTTCAGCTCAAACTTCAGCTTTATTGGAAGCAGATATTTATGGATTACCAGGGCATCTATGTCTGTGCTTCTCCATTTCCTTTTCTTCTCTTTGAATTATTATCTTGGTGTTTGGGGTGTGAGGACAAAGTAAGGTAATCAGAGCTTCAATGAAAACATCCACCAGGGGTCTCCCTCCAGGATGCTATATTAAGATCCAGCACAACCTATGTAGCTCCTGACCCTCAGAAAGCCCTGGAACTCAGAATACAGAATCTCATGGGGCAGAAGAACAAAGCTTATACCAGAAGACAACACTGGCCTCTTACCAGTTTGCCAGGCAGCCCCGGACCGTGGAAGCTTGGTAAAGCTGCTCTCCAGAACTTGGTCAGGAGCGAGGCTGACTCATCTAGGATGTGCTGCAGGGCATGAGCACTGCTTCTTAGCTCATGGAAACATTTGCTGCTTGGTGCCTGTGGAAAGGTGGGAGGGAGCCATGGACATCACTGAAGTTGAGACATCTCAGGGCTCATGACATTGCAGCCCTGCACAAGACTCAAGCTTCCTTTGTTGATGAGGCACAAAGCATGGGCTGCTTGAACCTGGAAAACCCTAGCTCATCCCTTTGAGGTCCCAGGACTTAAGTGTGGCTCCTTTTACCTGGAATGACTCCTCACCTGGACACCCTATATAAGGCTGTCAAAGCTCATTCCCATGTCATGTCCTCTACAGACCTTTTACCTTCCTCGCATGCAATAAAAGACCCCTCTGCACCAGTGAACTTGAGGCACAAGAGGTGACTTCTCACACTGGGCCTGTGGCCCCTTAGTTGGTTTATAAATAGGGGTCTGTGTCTTGCCCTGAAGTGGGGGTTACCTGGATGCAAGGCTCTGTCTATACATCCATGGGTCTCTGGTGGCTCAGACAGCACAGCCATTGGCCCTTGTTGTCTCTGAACAGAGATGCACTCTGAGAAGCATTTGCAGATTGCCTCCCTCCCATTGCCAGGTTCTTACTCTTTCCACATATAAGGATGCAAATCCCTCACTACCTGTCCATCTGACTGATTTTAATCCACATGGGCCAGCATGACTGTAACAGATAATGAACCATGAGACAGTGCTGATTTCAACATCATACGGGCATAAACTCTTAACAAATACTTTACTGACGATGGTGGCAACACTGCACAGACACCTCTGTGGCTCTGAGGGAGAATATCTAGTTGGCTTCCTGTACCACAGAGTAGAACATAGAATGAATCAGGAGATAGGGAAGCAAGGGCTTGGATAGAATAATTGGAAGATGCTTTCTCTGTCATTGGGAGATGCAGGCCACAAAAGTAAATAGAGGAGAAGAAACTAGAATTAAGGACAAAGGGCACAAAGAAAGGGTGAACCCAGGAGCTACAGGTGTGAGTACCTCTGAGCTCTGAGCTTCAAGGCCCAGGAAGTTGCATGTGGGCCTCAGGAGAGACTGGATCTTTTCAACCAGCTGTTTCCCCTCCCCAATCTGCTCTCTGAGAGCAGTATAGTCATCGATGCGGCCTATGATGTGGCAGCCATGCTTGTTGGCGAAGGAGCCATCCACAGAATCACCCTCTAGCTTCAGAGAGTTCTTCATTCCTGAAGGAT